>NW_005354965.1:2293563-2336414 GCF_000412655.1 Myotis brandtii
GTGACAAGCGGCTGCCACAGCGTCAGCTCAGGCTCAGTAGTGACTGAGGGAGGCCGTGGCGATGCAGACGAACCATGGATGGTTCATTCTCAAAACCCCTGATGCTTCGGCCTCCGGTGTCCAGGCGCCCCAGGTGGATGTGTCACGGCCGAGTTCCCGGCTGCTCTGCAGGCTGAGTGGCTCCGTAGTCAAGTGTAAAGGTGGCTGGGCCTGCGGAGGCCTTGCCTGACGTGCCGTCCTGTGTGACGGTCAGGGCTGGGGCAGCAGGGGGCAGAGTGTGCAGGCCTGCAGCTTGCCTGCCGGCAGCCTCCGCAGCTTCCCGGCTGGGAGGCGACACTGGCAGCCTTGCTGGGCCTCCTCCAAGTCAGGACAGTGAGTAAAGGCGCCGCTGGTGCCGGTGAACTTGGCCCTCCCACTTCCTTAGGAGCCCGAGCTGCAGAGACACCTAAGTCACCCGCGAGCCACCGGAGGAGTGCTCCGCGCTGGCTTCGCCGGGCTGGTTGGGATTCCTTAGGTCTGGGCAGCGACCCACGCCCTCTGCCCTACTTCTTGCAAGTGACTCAGCCTGGGCTGCGCCTGGGGAGCTGTCCCCGAGCGGCTGCGGCCACGGGGGCTCTGCCCAGGCATCGATGGCAGCGCTCAGCCTCACTCAGATGGGCCGCAGCCCCCATGTCACTTGGGGGGGGGGGCTCAGGTGTCACTTTGGATGGCTCATAAATAAAAGAACCGCGAAGGTAGCGAGATCCGCGGTTGCATCGCCTGGGATGAGTGTGTGGCTGCGGTGTGCAGTCCGGTCTGATGGAAGCATCGTCTGCCGGGCGTCTTCCGTCCAGGATCACTGTCCGTGTCTCCGAGCGTGTCTATTGCAAAGCAGAGTCTCTGGCCAGAAAGTGGACCCCAAAGAGACGCCCCAAAACACTGGTGTGGTCTCAAACCCCAGGAAGACGCTGCTGCCCATCTCTCCAGAGCACACGTTTTCACTCTCCTACATCCTCGTGCCCCACGGAGGTCGAGGAGGAACCTTCTGTGTGGTGGTGACCAGGGCCTCGGGGATGAGCTTTCACCCAGGCCTGACAGCAGGGCCTCCTGGACCAGCGAGAGCCTGGTCTCGGGTTAAATGCCAGAGCTGTGTGGACCCCGCAGCGAGGCCTCCCTCCCGGAGCCCACGGTGGCGTCTGCAGGGGGCGCCTCCCTCCGAGGCACAGGCTCCTCCAGCAAAAGTACGATCCACATGGAAGTCACCACGAGAACTTACTTATAACTGGACGAACGTCCGGCATTTTTCCGTACCCTCCGTGGAAGGAGACGCATGGCTCTGCGGGGAAGTCGGATTGAAAAGAAGGAAGACAGCAACTCGTACCACGCAGGCCGTCCAACCGCACGGCAACCTGTTGGGTGGTCACTGTTGCAGGCAGAGGGGTTTCCGCTGCCCGCTGCTCAGGGTGGCCCGCGGGCCGCAGTGGGGGCACGACCAGCGGGGCCTCTGCGAATCAGAATCCTGGGCTCCAGTCCGAGCTCCCGACTAGAATCTATTTCCATGGGTCCCGGGGACCCTCTGCACAGCAGGCTCTGAGAGGCATCGCGGAGGGCCTCGCACGAGCAGGGATTGGGCACGGAATATGCTGGGGTCACTTCCCACAGCCTCCAGACCGTCCCACTCAAAGGTCTAACTTTCTGCCTTGCGGCCTTGGCATGACTCTTACAGCTTTATTTTTACCGTCGACACCATCACAGATTTGGGCAGGATTCTGTGTGCCCTGGATGTTTCCAGACGCAGAAATCCACGAGAGGCGTGGCTCACGTGCTCCCAGGTAGAGCTTTCCCTGTGGCCACTCCACATTCGCATCTCAAGTGCGGGGTCCGGGTCACGTTCACAGTCTGAGGTCTGCCACCCACGTAGGGAGGTCCCGGTGCGCTCCGCCTGCCAGGCCGGTGGCACGTGGACACACAGAAGGTGTTTCTCCTCCAGGGGCATCCGAGTCTCAGTTTCTACCTGGTTTGCAGTTTGGGGACACACGGATCCTGCGGTTCTTCCAGGTGCACAACATGTGCCCCTGGGGGCATTTCCAGGGGCCTCGGTGGCCCGGCCCTGGGCTGGCCTCCCCCGTGGGTACCTGCCTCACTCTCAGGCCACCGCCTTGCAGATGCCACGCCCTGTGCCTTGCCCGGGAGGGAGGGGCCCCGCCTTACCTGTCCACTCTGAGAGCCGCCCCCTCCAGGGCCCGTAGGCCCCGCTTACATAGGACTCGGAGGCCCCGCTTACACAGGACCCGGGAGCTCGGCTACTTCGTCCGGAGGCGGCTGGATCCCTCCCGCCTGCGTTGGGCCTCGGGCCACGGGTCCTGTTTGGAACCGTTTCTCCTGCAGAATGTTGGCTCTTCTGCCCCCGGTGCCATTTGAAACCAGGGGTAAAAGCGAGAACCTCAAACAAACTCTCTTTGAATGTGAGAGATGTTTAGCATGCGGGGTTGGGCCAAAGGACGGAAAACATTCCGAGTTGGTACTGAACTTTCCAGCCAGCTTCTCCAGCCCTGAGGCTAATTTTAGCAGGAGATCCAGGCAGGGAAGGCGCAGGGAAGCGAGGAGAGTAAAGTTACTCAGAGTTGGGGCGGCCAGACCCGTGTGGGTGAGAGAGCGCCAGATTCAGTCATTCCACGCACCCGGCGAACAGTGTGTGTCCCCCCGCTGAGCAAAGCGCCCGCTGCAGGGACTTCGGACTTGGTTGCCATGGCTACTCCTCTTCCTGGTGGTAGGCAAATGCAGAGGTGCCCATGTAGCCATTCACAACCGAAGCGAAGCATAATGCTACCCTTCTCACCGGGGCCGTGAAGACCAGGACTCTGGACTATGCAAAGTGGCTGTGAATGGAATCAGTGAGAGACCAGTGGCTGCTGCTTCCATATGGAAACTCACACGTGTGGATTTTAACACTTGCACACACTGGGGTCACACACACACACACACACACACACACACACACACACACACGGCACCAGGACCCGCCATCAGAGTCCGGGTCCGAACGCGTTGAGACAGCCTCTGCCGTCGATGCTGAAGACACCCTGAGTGCTCCCCACTTCATTTGCGAATTAGATGTTCTTTTGCAAGAATAGCATTCAGCCCCTCCTCCCCCCGAGGCAGGCTGCCCATCCTTCCAGAGCCTCACAAATGTCTCAATTAAAAAACATCAACTCTACTGTGAAAACAAAGTCTCCCGCTTAAAATTGTGGGGCGTGTGCTAGGCTGCCCATCCTTCCAGAGCCTCACAAACGTTACAATTAAAAAACATCAACTCTAGTGCGGAAACAAAGTCTCCCGCTTAAAATTGTGGGGCGTGTGCTTGAGTTTGCTCCTCCTTGACCCCCGTCCCTCCCTCTGGTGGCCAGTTCAGAAGCTGCTGTGTTTCTGGGAGGAGAGGGGAGGAGGGTCCTCTGCCGCCGCAGGATAACACAGGGATGCGCTCCTTCCACCGCGAGGGAACGCGACCGGGAGGCAGAGAGGAAGAGGCTCACCTGGCTGTCTGTCCTCAGAGGACCAGGACCTGGTCTTGGGGCGCATGAGTGTTGGTTGCCTTCTGACTATTGGGGAGGCATTATTCTTAGTTTGTTCCCCTGCGCTTGCTCAGATTTTACCACCCTCCTTTGCGATTCTCTGATTCCTGTTGCAAAGGGGACTGAAGGACCGCACGGTGTGAACTGAGACTCAAGACCTCAGTCTCAGTGATGTTAGTGGGGGAGGGGGGATCAGAAAACCAAATTAGTGAATGTCCAAAGGCCTGAAATTACGCCCAAATCATCCTGGACTCAGAAAGCATCCTGAGCTCCTTGAGTCTCTTGCTTCTTCTGCCTTCAGGGATCCATTGTCCGCGAGAAGGAATTCAGGGGACACGCACTTTACCAAATGTTGTGGGGGGCCTTTAACCTCTGCCATGCCTTTTGCTTTGAATAGGAATCCATCCCTGTTCTGTTGACTGGTCTCACTTGTCAATTCCTCCTCCTTTTAAAATACCAATTTTCCATGATCCGTGGGGCTCCTTTCTCTTTACTCACTGACCTTGGCCATGGTCATGGCCATTCATGTATGTACACATATGTCCAGCTTTGTCCTCACTAAGAAACTCAGGTCTCAGGGCCCCTTTATCCATGTGAACTCACATGTAGGTCTCTCCCACTCCCCACTGGGCTCTCCTCCTCCTTCTCTTCCTCCTCCTCCTCCCCCTCCTCCCCCCTTCTCCTCCTCCTCCTCCACACAGTGCCGTGTGCCTGCCAAGGACGCTCTCCATCACGGTGGCGTTGCTGTCCTTCCATTCTTCCATTATCACGATGAGAATTCACTTGTCTTCATCTTTGGCAGAAATATCCAATTCCCCCTTTCTCTTTGCACTTTTGTCTCTTCTGATCTTTCCCCTCGGCGTTACCAAGTGTCAGGAACAGCCCACTCTCCCTGCATTGCAGTTCCTTCCCCGAGTCGTTACTTCCTAATCTCAGGCTGGGCAGACAAGTACTTCTCAGAAGAAGGCTCATGGGCTTCTGAACCATTCATGTAAGAAATGAATAGCAGCCCTGGCCGGTGTGGCTCAGTGGTTGAGTGGATGAATGGATGAATTAATAGATGGATGGATGGATGAGTGGATGGATGGATGAGTGGATAGATGGATGAGTGGATGGATGGATGAGTGGATGGATGAGTGGATGGATGGATGAGTGGATGTATGGATGGATGGATAGATGAGTGGATGGATGGATGAATGGATGTATGGATGGATGGGTGGATGAGTGGATGGATGGTTGAATGGATGTATGGATGGATGGATAGATGGATAGATGGATGGGGGATGGTTGAATGGATGGATGGATAGATGAGTGGATGGATGGGTGGATGGATAGATGAGTGGATGGATGGATGAATGGATGGATAGATACTGATTTATTAGAATAAACAGCTGGGGAATCAGAGGCTGAAATGCTTAGGCTGTGGGATAAGAAGCACTTTGACTATGGATATGGGCAGTGGGAATGGAGGGCAATGGGACTGGGATAGGTTGACTCCATGGGCAGCCTCCTTTCACACCTCCTGTAGCCATATCCTTTTCCCTTTAACTGTGGTCCCCTCCCACTCTGACCCTGAGCTCAGCCTTGTGACATGCAATGGCCAATGGGATGGTAACGAACTTGATGAAAGAGGAGGCTTGGAAAAGTGCTTGCTCATTTGAATGTGCATGTGCTGATGTCCTGGAAGCGGGGACACCTGGAAGGGAGCCAGTCATTCCAGCCGAGGCCACTCTAGGTCAGCCAGGAGCCAGGTGACCGTTGGACACTTAGGTGGGCTCCAGCCTAACCCAGAAGAACCAACCAGCCAATTGCAGCCATGATCAGCAGCACTGCCCAGGTCCCATGAGGTTTGAGCAGTCATCACTGGTGGCTGTTTTGAGCCATAGAGTTTCGGGGTGCTTTGTAACACCCCCTTGTCCTGACAATCGTTTTTGTTGGGGAAGAGACAGAGATGTACAAAGCACCAATGGTGAGCTGCAGGCTAAGGCCATGTGGCTGGACCAGTTCATTTTCAAAGTGAAGGAAAGCACAAAGCTACTGACCGGAATGCAGAAGGGGTGTGGGGGGGACAGAGCCAGGGCGGGTGAGGAGAGAAGCAGCATAAAGAAAGAGGAAGCAGCTGCCGCGAGAGGAGAAAGGCGTTTCCGGGGATGGAGTGAAACGGTTCGATGCTGAAAAGACAGACAAGAGAAACCAAGACGATGGGAAGGTCAGCAGACTTGACAAGAAAGAGCCACTTGAGATCTGTTCCCTCACGACGCCTCCACAGACTAAACACGAGAGTGACGGCCAATTCGCTGCTGTGCAGACACGCGACTCCTCTGCCTGAGTAGGAAGTTCATGTGAAGTTGATGATGACATGGACATGCTTGTCCACATGGACCTAAGCTGGTCACATGGCTTCCTCTGTTTCAATGAAATTCAAAAAACATTTGCAGAGCATCTGTGGCGACAGAACAGAGGGAGATGGCGGAAAAGAAGGATGGTGCTCTCTGTTGCTGCGTTCCTCAGTTGTGAGGTTCTGATTGCAGGCTTGAGACATGATTATGAATGCCGATGCCATCGGAAAGCCCAGATAGATGGTTCTTTAGAGAGGCCCTGACTCGGGCCTCACTTCACATGGCTATACATTTTGCTCTAGAAGAATCTAGAGTTGTAGCTTAATGATTTGACAAAAATGAAACTTAGTAAGATACTTTTTTTTCCAGCAGAAAAAATGAGCTTGTATTACATTTCACTTCAAAAACTATATACACCCACATACTCAGACACTCAGACAGACATACACACACACACACACACACACACACACACACACACACACACACAGAGGCGCGCATGCAAGTCTAGGGCACTGACTTCACTTTATGCTCTGCCCTCACTTGGTACCAACGTACGGGTGAGCCCGAACACGGCCTTCCCGGGCCCCACGCTCCTATAGCTGGTCGACCACACAAAGGCAGACCAGGAGAAGATCGCTAATCAGATGCTAAGTCAGATGATTAACCCTGTTTCTGCTGCCTCTTACTGTGCAGAGGTTATCTCGTTCGATGCCTGACTATCACTCTGCTGCCAATCATGCTGGATTCCAGCTGTCTCTTCCTTGGATCTCCTCAGACTGGACCTACTCAGGCTGGACCTACTCAGGCTGGACCTACTCAGGCTGGACCTACTCAGGCTGGACCTACTCAGGCTGGACCTACTCAGGCTGGACCTACTCAGGTTGGACCTACTCAGGCTGGAGCTACTCAGGCTGGAACTACTCAGGCTGGACCTACTCAGTGTTCACCAACAGCCTTCCTGGCCTCTGGCTCCCAGGTCACCAGATAAAACCAGGAAATCATGCTGATGAAATGGTCTTACCCCTCTTGGCCTGGCATGCCCCCCGGGGTGCCCTTTTCAGAGGCGCCAATGGAAACTCAAAATCAGAGATGGAGGTGTGAGCCGGTGTTGACAACACTGTCCCCTGCCCTGTGCTGCCTCCGGGTCAGCGCTGCCCTGGACAACCTGGCCCTGCTCACTCAGGTGGCGAGAGGTCGGCGGAGTTCTTTTAGGTCCACAACCTTTCACCTATAAAATACACAGCTTTCACCTCCAGAATTTTCTCCGTTATTAATATCACCTGAGGAATAAATGTGCCTGAGCTCCTCCCCTCTTCCAGGGGGGACTGGAAACGCTTGGAATAACCTGGTGATTTCACTGTATCTCCAGCCTGACTCACCTAATGGGCTCCCATATTGTTGGCCCATCGCTTACTCTCAAGTTCAAGTTTATCTCTACCAGGGACACACGTCTGTGATGCCAGGAGGGTAGGGATGCCAGACTTAGCAAAATGCAACAGAAGAGGATGCACTGTTACCTTTGAACTTTAGAGAAAGAAATGAATACGGATTTAGTCTGCCCCAACTCCTGCGTGGGAGAGATTACAGTAACGAATTATTCACTGTTTAACGGAAATTCAGATTGCACTGGGTGTCCCATATTTTAGCCGCCCATCCGGGGTGGCGGCCCAGCTGGGAGATACACGTGTGTCCGCACATCACCCACGGGGCAGAAGCTTTGGGGTGAAGTTTAGTACAGAGACGATAGCGGAGGAGGCCCATGGACTCAGTCAGTGCAAGCTGGCCTGCGTTACCCTCCCCCCTCTTTTCTTCAGCCCTTTCAAGGCCCTGGGGGGGTGTGACATGGGCTCACCTTGCGAGTGGCCCATCCAGCAGTGAGACAATAGCCGCGGGGACCCTGTACCTCGTTTTCCCTGCTGGACTCACCTGCTGTCTCGTCCGGGGGGCCTCGCTGCCGTCTCGTCCTCCTCTGCTCCTTGCCAACGAGAAGCCGGCCTGCTAACTGCCAGGTGGCAGCCATGCCGAGTGGACATGGGCGACAGCTGGGAGCGGGGCGGGGCGTGTAAGGAGAGGTTTGGGTTTCCCTCGGAGTCCGCCTCCTACCCGCGCACCCGCGCATCTGCACGCACTTTTGTTTGAGGGCTCCAGCAATTGGCCGGAGCTGGAAGCATAAACACCTCCATGTGCTGGCCCTCACCTTCTCTTTGTGTTGGTTTAGGAAATACACCTGAGATGCACAATGAACCCCTCAATTACCCGCCACCGCGGGCAGGGCAGGCGGCACCGCTCCATCAACAACCCCCTCTCCCCCCGCACTGAGACCGGCTGCAGCTCCCGCCTGGCCTCCTGGTGCTGGCCTTCAGCAGTGGGCTCCCTCCGGGGCTCGCTCTGGGCTGAGTGCCGGCCCCTCTCCCACTTCCGTTCCAGGACAGCTGAGTTCAGTCCTGCCAGAGGCGGGCATTCGGGAAGTTTCTCTCCTGACTTATTTTGAGGGAACAACCGGGTCAGACCACGCACGAGGCCGGGGAAACTGTTTAACAAAGGGAAGGAGGCAGGGCTTCCCCGGCTTGTCATCTATGAAACACTTAGTTGTGAAATTGTTAAAAGGAAAAGCAGATCTCTCCCCCCGCCCGCGCCCCCCTGCCCCATATACGGCTTTGGCAGAAAAATCTCAAAGGGACCTTAAACAGTGGAGGCTGAGCGGCGAGGGGAGGGAGAGACGTTTGAAAACACCTCCATTCATACCGTAGAGCACGTCCTATGTATCAGGCACCATCTCACTGCGTGAAATGGACACAGCCCCTGTCCATTTCAGCTCCGGGCGGGCGGTCGGGAACAGGGTGCGAAGGGGACTTTTGGGGCCACATCCCCTGAGTCTGAATCTCAGCTCAGCCACTAACTCGTTACCGGGACGGGGGCCTCGGTTTCCTCACCGGGAAACGGGGATCAGCCTTCCTTTCCCACCGTTGTGAAATGGCGATAACAGCATTTCTCACTGAGAGGGTGGCTGCGGGGACTGACTTGGCGAATGCCCAGGAAGCTCTCAGAAAGCCTGCTGGCGCACAGTAAGTCCACATTAGCTCTTACCTCATGGCGGCCGCGTGTCGCTGGTTAGCTGAGTTAATGTGCCCTTGGGGGACCTTCTGCATCCTTGACGGAGAAGGGAAACACTGCCTTTCCAGCCAATCGGGGAAGACTGGAAGGTGCGATTTCATGTCCACGCTCCCTCCCAAGAGAGTGAGCGACTTGAGACATTGTTTTTATTTGTCAAGTTGTATGTGCTCCCAAAGTGTCAAACGCATTTCTTCCTTTCAGCAATTCTTTTTTTAAAAAAATGTATTTTTATTAATTTCAGAGAGAAAAGGAGAGGAAGAGAGAGATAGAAACACCGATGATGAGAGAGAATCACGGATCGGCTGCCTCCTGCATGTCCCCTACTGGAGAGGGAGCCCGCAACCCAGGCACGTGCCCTGATCAGGAATGGAACCATGACCTCCTGGTTCTTAGGTTGATGCTCAACCACTGAGCCACTCCAGCCGGGCCTTTAAGCAATTCTTTAAAAATGATCAGAATGGCATCAATGACACTGGCCGTCTATTGAAACGTGCAGAAGGCACTTTTACCATCACCAGGTTAGCAATCAGAATGATCGGGTGGGGGGGTGGGGTGGACTGCATGATCGTCCAGAATGCTCTCTGCCACCGCCTCACCCTCACATGCTCCTCCTTCCTGGTTCCTGCTGCCAGGAGGCCAGCTAGGTCTTGGCTGAGATGGCTTTCTAGCAAGTCGGAGTGGACGCGGCCAGTGCATGGCGAGCAACACGGGCTGAAATGACCTCTAGGGTGGTAAACCATTGACGTTGGGGCAGCTTGCGGTCATCACCAGCCCATCCTGACTCAGACATGGGCTCCCACCCATAGCCACCAAACTCATTGTTTCTCTCTCTGACATCATGACTGCTGTTTGCAAGTTTTTTGCTCATTGGTTGGTTATTACAGTGCGAGGATATGTTTTGTGTACTGACAAGCAAGGATTGCATTGGAAACAACCTGTGTTTCCTGACTAAATGGTTATGTACTTACCACCCATGCATTCATGTAAGTTCGCCATTCTTTTTCTTATTCACTTCAGGGTGCCCGGTGTCTTTCCAGGCGGGGGCTGGGGAGCAGGCGCTGAGACAGGCATGAAGGACAAGGGCCTTCATGAGAAAGAGTGAAGAGTTGTTGTAAGGCATAGAGACTTCTGGACATTTACTGTATGCTGGTCAAGGTGACCTTGGGCTCTGGTTCTACCCAGGCCTCAATACTTTATGAGTTGGAATTGATGTAGTGGTTGCCCTAATTCATAGACTTGAAAGGGTTAAAAAGGAAATGACATCCCTCCCTCCTTAGCTAAATATGTGCATTTAATTAAATTAATCTCTCACCAAGTTTCTCCTCCATTTCCTTAATAATGTTGGTTACCTCTCATTGGCTACTTACCCCTCAGTTTGGCCAGATATCTAGAGTAACCAAAATGACACCCCGTTATTTTGACACCCTATTCTTTCGTTGGAAAGGAATATAACATTTTTTTTCTGTTTTCTTTCCAAAATACATCTAAGTAATAAACACTGCACACATAGTTCTGATTTACATTAGTGTCTGGCCAGAACATTCTAGGTGATGGGTTCAGTCTCCTGCTTTTTCTTCATGGTCATCCATTTGCACGTGAGTTATATATGCGCTGGGTCCCGGAGTCAGGGGTGGAATTCCTTAAACCTGAGCAGGCTATCATTTTCCAGGATCCCAGTCCATCACACAGCTTCTGTATTGCCAAACGACTCCATTTTCAGTAAGTGCTGAAATCCTGTAATAGACCTGAACTCTAAAATAAACCCCGTTTGTCATGTAGACATGGACAAGTAGAGATTCACATCTCAACCTTCTGTCAGCTGTTGGCTGGGTGGGCAGCTCTGCTGATCTTGGCTGGCCCCTCTCACATGTTTGCAGTCGGCTAGTCTAGGACAGCCTTCGCTGGATTGTGGGCTATCTTCCCTGTGGTCTCATCCTCAGGATGCCAGCTCAGGCAGGTTCTTTTGAGTGTGGAGGTGACAGTGAGAGTAAACAGATATATGTACGGCATCTCTCCAGGTCTAGGTTTGGAATGGCCATTGTCGTTTCTGCTGCATTCTACTGGCCAACGCAAGTCACAAGGCCAGCCCTGAATTAAGGGATCAAGGGGTGGGGAAGTGGACTGCATCTCTCTCTTTAAAATGTATATAGGGAGCCCGCAACCCAGGCACGTGCCCTGATCAGGAATGGAACCATGACCTCCTGGTTCATAGGTCAATGCCCAACCACTGAGCCACACCAGCCGGGCAGACTGCATCTCTTGATGGAAGACTGCAAAGTCATGTGATAGAGGATGGGTCTGCAGGAGGCCTGAAGAACTGGGGCCACTTTTGCAACCAATCTGCCACCGACGAATAAAGGTGATTGACAAGTGCTTTCATAAGCAGGAGGGCACAGGGTGCAGCAGCTGGTTCAGGGGCCTCTCGCCTTTCCATCGCTACTTGACCACCAACATGTCATGTCATGCCCCTAGTCACCGTTCCTCACCTTCCCAAGGTTCTTGGGAGAATCCAGCGGGACATACACACTGACTCGCTTTCCGAAGGATAAATCTCAATGCGTGTGCGCACCGGCCCTGCGGGCTTTGCACCGGAGCTCGGACAGCCTCCCGCCGCTCCAGGGAGGGCTGATCCTGAACAGCACAGAGAGACGTGCCAATCAATCCTATAAACAACGTCTTCCTCCCTTCACTCCCAGACGGGATGGGATGCACCCTGAGAGCCACAGGGTCCTGCCTCGTGCCCAGGAGTCAAGGAGCCCGCTCCACATGCAGGGAGCTGCACACGCCACCCGGACACTCGCCACCCGGACCCTCACCTTCGAGAGGAGCGCGCTTGTCCCCGCTCTGGTGGCTCCGCCCCAAATGAGGGTGGGACTCAGAGCTCCCAACTTCCACATTTGTTTCTGCCTGAAGGACTGACACGTCCTTAAAATAAGTAACGTGACGACTTCTTCTTGCAAATTTTGTGAGGACAGAGTGGGTGGGGCCTGCCCTCTTACTGCTTCTGGGGACGACCTCACTCGTTGAGCGACAAGCCTCGGATGGCGCTGGGAACAGGGCCCTGTGTGCTGCTGGAATGGCTGGGTCTCCCCCTCTTGTGCACCCTGGTCATTAACATGGAGATATGTTTTGCATAAACGACTTGTAAGGAGTCTCTCATATGCCCCAGGGGCCTGGCCCTGCTGATGAGTCAAAGGGGGATGCAAATATTTAACACATCGCCCGAGTGACATTTATAGACCGGGGACCGAACGCACTGAATGTGCGTAGGGACGGCCCGCATGTTGCCACACTCACAGAGCTCCAACAAGCGAGGCCTCGGAGGTGTCTGGGATGCCGAGAGCATGTGGGATCCACTGAAGACCCAGCCAGGAGGAGAGAGGGGTTAGAGAGCATTGCGGCTTCCGATGGAATTCTCCTAAAGATGTACCCCTTTCTGTGCATCCTGAACCGACATTTCCTTAGGTGGCAGCCTACACGTTGTAGAGCGAACATGCAAACTGATGACATAGATCCCCCTCCTCCTGGCACTGACGCGACCTACACGCTGTATGAAGCTCAACCTGCCATTCATTTAAAACCAGGCCCCAGGGGCGGCTGCCCTACTCTGGGCACACAATCGCTAATTCCTTGGGGATGGTGCTGCTCGGCTCCGTGGGCTGCCTTCAGCCAGATGGGGAAACAGCTGGATTTGCCTTCCCCATGCACGAGCCGCTTACCTCTCCCTGGCTTCCCGTCCCTCTCCCAGGGCCGCGGAGGGACAGGCCCTGGCCCCTGACTCCCTGTGAGCGACATCAGGGTGCGATGCCCGATGCCTGATGCCCAAGGGGGTGGTGGGGCCCGGGGTGACCTGGCGCAGGACCGAGGGGCCTCAGCAGCCGCCCTGGAGGGGAGGAAGGCCAGGCCAGCACTGTCCTGTTCTCATTAAGTGTATTTATAAACACAGCGAACATGAAACATTCTTCCTTTCTTCGCAGTGATGGATGATTATATGTCTATGAGATGTTTTCGTTTATTTGGCGCCAGGGTAATCAAAATCAGTTGAAACGGTCCCGCGGCCGGGAAGGAAAAGCAGTGGGCGTGGGGTGGCCGCTGCTTCCCCCGCTTCCCGGGGCAGTAGCTGGGGAGGCCCCGCGGAGGACACGGGCCTCGGGGTAATTGCTCCCAGTCCCGCTCGTGGCTGAGGTCCACGGAGGAGGCTGCAGCCTGCGGAACGTTCAAAGCAGCCGCCTCCGCTGGGAGCGGCGTGGGCGCGGGCCAGCCTGTGCGTGACTCTGCTCAGGCTGAGCAGGAGCTGGTCCCAGAAATCCGTGCTGAGGGAGCCGCTCCTGCTTTCATGTCTGGCCTGGCCCGGGCTCCGGGTCGGCGCTGTGATCTCGACATCCTGTTTCCACGACACGCAGACAGCGCCGTTTCCCTCGTGGCCCTGAGGCCGTGCACAGGCGGGCCTCGATGGGGCTCCTCGTGCCTCCTGAGCTCAGATATCTGTGTTCAATCTGTCATTAGTCTTAGGAAAGGCCTCGGCTTTGGTGCGTTCACTTGGCATAAGCCACAGGCTGGCTTTGCTCATTTCTGGTCAGCTCTCGGCTTCGTCACACAGACTAGGCGCAGGCGTGAGGGTTCAGAGCCTCGTGGGTACAAAACCCCAAGTTCCTTGGCCTCTGATCATCACCTTTCTAGGATTTAATTGGAATTCTGGAACAGGGAAGAGACTTTTCTTGAATAGATACAAGAAGCTTTAAGGAGTGGACTGAGGTGATTTCTTTAACATTGTTTTCTCATTAAGACAGGCCGAGTTCAGCCCTGGCCAGTTTGGCTCAGTGGATAGAGCGTTGGCCTGTGGACCAAAGGGCCCTGGGTTCGATTCCAGTCAAGGGCATGTACCTTGGTTGCAGGCTCCTCTCCGGCCTGGGCCCTGGTCAGGGCTCCTGTAGGAGGCAACCAATGGATGTGTGTCTCTCACATCGATGTTTCTCTCTGTCTTTCCCTCTCTCAGTTCAGCCCTGGCCGGTTTGGCTCAGTGGATGGAGCGTTGGCCTGTGGACCAAAGGGCCCTGGGTTCGATTCCAGTCAAGGGCATGTACCTTGGTTGCAGGCTCCTCTCCGGCCTGGGCCCTGGTCAGGGCTCCTGTAGGAGGCAACCAATGGATGTGTGTCTCTCACATCGATGTTTCTCTCTGTCTTTCCCTCTCTCTCCCATTCACTCCAAAAGATCAATGGAAAAATATCCTCAGGTGAGGATTAAAAAAAAAAAGAGATAAAAAAAACAAAATAGGCAGAGTTCTCACCGATATTTCCACAGCAGACTCCAGACGGAATGACCTTCACTTCCTGGCTCCTTGTTTGCGGGGCTCAGCAGGGCCAACATGCCGTGGAGAGGGTCAGGTGAGCAGTCCGATGCCAGTCTGTCTAACAAGCAGGACGAAGTGAGCCTCGAAGGAAGATGCCCACAGTCCATTCCCCGAACCTCCCAGTGTGTCACCTTCCAGGCGAAGGGTGCTCACCGATGTGGTTGAGTTAAGGGTCTTGCGATGGGAGATTACCCTGGAACACACGAGTCGGCCCAAAGTAATCATGAGCATCCTTGAAAGTGCGCGAGATGGAGGCAAAACGTCCCTGTCAGGCGATGTGATGTGAGAAAGACTGGCCAGGCCATCGCTGGCTCTGAAGACGGAGGAAGAGACCGACCAGGAATGCAGGTGGCGAAGCGGAGCCTCCAGAATGGAGAGCAGCGTGCCCACCCCTGGTGTCGGCCCGGGAGCCCCGCTTCTGGGCTGCAGAAACGCAAGGGGATAAGTCTGTGTTGCTTGAAGCCCCTGTTCTCGGGGGTCTGTTTCGGCAGCAGCCGGACACGAGTTCACTGGGAGCCCTGCCAGGGAGGCGGCCGGGTTTACCTTTGAAGTCCGTGCCCTCCCGAGGACGGCACTGCATCCCGTCTTCTTCAGCAGCGCAGCAGGTGTCAGAACCAGCTCCTCTCCTCGCCTCGCCTCCTCTTAGGGAGGCCCGGGAAGTACAGGCGGACGCCCCAGCCACCCTGGGCTTCTGTCACCTGGTAACCAGCAAGGGAAACAAAAATCAACCACCATCCCGATAAATCCAAAGCCAGCTTCCTTTTTATGGAGGTGACCTTTCGGAACATGCCTAGATCTGGTTTTAGGAAAATTGTGATCGCAGTTAGAGGCTGGCAACCCCTCCTAGATGGAAACACTGCTCGTTCTGCGGTCCTCAGCTGTAGGAATCAGCGACCCGTTTAGGGCTCTTAGAATTCTGACCTTGGAGATTCTGAGCTCTTCCTGTTAAGGGTGAAGAATTGCTTGACAGTGGGGAAAAAAAAGCTGTGGTACACTTACACCATGGAATACTACGCAGCAGTAAAAGGAAGGATCACTTACCCACTGAACAGCATGGAGGGACCTGGAGAGCATTATGCTGAGTGAAATAAGCCAGACAGAGAAAGACAAGTGTCACATGATCTCACTCCTATGTGGTATCTAATGAGCAAAATAAACCGATGAACAAAACGGATCCAGAGACATAGAAGCATGGAACAGACTGTCGAATCTCAGAGGGACGGTGGGGGTGGGAAGAGATCAGCCAAAGAACTTGTATGCATGTGTGCGTAAACATGGACACGGACAATGGGGTGGTGAGAAAATCCAACCAGGAATGCAGGTGGCCACACGGAGCCTCCAGAGTGGCCTGAGGGCAGGGGCTGGCTAAAAAGACAGGCGGGGGAGGGGGATATATGTAATACTTTCAACAATAAAGATTTTAAAAAATTACAATTAGAAAAGAGGGGGAAAATTGCTTGATGGACTTCACCTACAAGGGAGCAGAGGTTTACTTGTGCCCTGAAGCAGCGCATGCAATGAGCACTTTCAGTATGAACTCCGAGTAACAATCAGAACATGAAGTTCCTCTGTCTGGTATGGACACAGCTATATGTTCCGTGGGGAGCAAGGGGCAAGGGGGTGACCACTGAGTCACCAACGGGCCTCTGGCTTATTCTTGTAAGCTCCCATCTGCAGCTGTGGACAGACAGTGCAGGCATGGCAGGAGGCTGCCCGAGCTCTGCATTAGCTCTCTGTCATTAAAAACTAACCACTACGATGAAAAGATGTTGGTAACGCTCAGGAGGTGTTAACAGAAGACTCTTTGGCACAAAAACACAGATGGTCTGAGTAATGCTTGGGGTGGCCGCCCTGATGTCAAACTCAGCTCGTCAATTCCTTGGTATGAAGTCTGTTACTTCACAAAGAGGAACTGATTAATTCAGAAACTGGTACCAATCAACTTCCCCCCAGCCCGTTCAGATGACATCACCCCGAAGGGCGGCAGCAGGATGCTACATACAATTTCAAAACAGCCAATCGAGTGGTTGTGAGGAAGCGGCCACAGCCAATCGGGATCCGCAGCCTCCAGGTCCAGCTCCGTGACCTCAGCCTTCAGAAGGAGTCAGCGCGCAGCCAGGGCGTGCAGCCAAGCCTTACACCCTCCAGGCCTTTATCTCGGGATGAATAGATCGCGTGGGGCTTTCTGTGGCGGACAGGGATCCCATAGAGCAGAACTTTGGTGTCTTTTTAGCTCATATTTCCCTTCCTAGGTGGGTGTGTTTCAGAAGGGGCATTTTCTGTTTTTACAGGTGTCTCTCCCATTTCAGAGCCTTATCTAAAGTGCGAAGAAATTCTCAAATGTGTGATGTGACCGGAGAGGGGAGAGCCCGCTACTCAGAGTTCAGTGAACCCCTTTTGTTGGGCAGCAGACGGTAAGTTGCACAAAGGCAACCAGCTGTTGGGCCCACTGGGCAGTTCCCCGAGGTTCCGCTTTCCTTGTTTCTGCCTGGAGCTTCTTCCAGGCTCAGCGAGGGCGCGCTTCCTTCCTCTTACTCACCATCTGTCCTTCTTCCTGTAGAGCGGCCCGTTTCCTTAACTGCACGCAAGGCTCCTGCAGGCCCCTGCATTCCCAGGCTGTGCTGCTTGCAAGGCCCAGTGCAAAGCCAAGAGGTGGGTCTCTTGTTCAAAACGTATTTAAATTTCAAAATAGCCCGGCTGGCGTGGCTCAGTGGATAGAGCGTCAGCCTGCAGACTCAAGGGTCCTGGGTTTGATTCCAGTCAAGGGCATGTACCTTGGTGGCGGGAACATCCCCAGTAGGGATTGTGCAGGAGGCAGCTGATCGATGTTGCTCTCTCATCGATGTTTCTAACCCTCTATCCTTCTCCCTTCCTCTCTGTAAAAAAACCAATACAATATATTTTTTAAAAAAAGAATTTCAAAATAGCCCGGCTGGCATGGCTCAGTGGTTGAGCGTCGACCTATGAACCAGGAGGTCACGGTTCGATTCCCAGTCAGGGCACATGCCCGGGTTGCAGGCTCGATCCCCAGTGTGGGGCGTGCAGGAGGCAGCTGATCAATGCTTCTCTCTCATCATTCATCATTCTCTCTCATCTTTCTCCCCCTCCCTTTCTCTCTGAAATCAATGAATATATTTTTTTAAAAAGAATTTCAAAATAGTGACAACATAGTGTGAACCCCTTCTGAGCACAGGTACCTGTAAAACCACGTGGGACACCTGCCCACAGAGCCAGCCCGGCTGCCGTAGTGACCACCTCCCGTGGGCAGCACCTCCGCGGGCATCTCTCGGACACAGCAAGCATGCGTGTGGAGCAACTGAGCTTTACCTTGTGCCGAATCTTTCCTTTCAGCCCAACACCAATTACCCTCGCTGAGCAGTAGCAGGACAGCAAAGCAAACACTGATTTCCTACACTGAGATCTCTGTGGCGTACAAGGCCCTTCAATGTGTATTTCTCCTTTGATCTTATTAACCCCGATTTGCCAATACGAAGGCAGGCAAGTCACTTACCCGTGGCCAGAGCAAATATTTTTTCTGATTAGAAGTGGATTACATAGAGAATTTGAAAAGTATGGGGGGGGGGAAGAAAATATTTATGACTAAGTTATTAATATTATTTTAAAATACCATCAATTAAAGATAACCACCATGAAAGTTTCAGTATGTATCCTTCTGTTTTTTTCATACATTTTTATGTATAGATTCTTGTATATTTTCTTACCTAAATTGAGGTCATAGCATGCATGCTGCTTAACAATCTTTTTCACTTAATAATATGACACAGGCCTTTTGCTCATTATTAAACACTCTTACGAAGCATTATTTTCAACGGCTATATTGCGTTCCCTCATGGATCCATTCAGGAATGAATGAGAAATGGTAAACGGAGAAAAGGTGACACAGTCAGCGCTAACTCCTTTCCCTATCACAGGTCTTCTGCTCCTCACGACTGCCTATAAGGTAAATGTTCTTTCCATTTCACAGATAAGGGCACTGAGGCTCCATGTCACACACGAGTTAAAGCAAAGTTGGGATTCGGACCCAGGTCTCCCTGAAGGCTACGCTTGCGCTCAAACCAGGTGCAATGGCCGCGATACTGCATTTGCTATTTTATTCCGAGGCAAGGCCTTCGGCGAGCGCATCATTCAGAGCCCGAGGTTTCTGCGTGGGGTCGGTTCTCTGTTCCTGGGAAAAGGCAGTGAGGAGAGCCCACGGAAGCAGCAGAGGGGCCTGGAGACTCAGACAGGAAGAGATGAGAAGCGATGATCAGGAACAACCTCTGGGCCAGAGAAAGACCCTCCAGAGATTACCTCCCGGTTAATAGGGACTGCTTTGGTCACCGAGAGTCGAATTCACACCTTAGGAAAGATCTAGCAAAGACGGCTGTATGCTTATGAGAAGCAAATGCAGGCACGAGGGAGGCAGGGTTTCCCTCTGTAAGGAGGCAGCTCTGGGATGAATCCCTAAGCCGCGTGTCTGCTGGACTGCGTGTTTCCCTCTAAGTGAGATTTCAGGACAATTTCAGAAGATGTGCTTACAGTTTTCATGGGGGGGGGGGGCAGGGTGGATTTATTGCCCGATGGGAAGAGAGGTAGATGCTGATGTTCATGTAAACCGTCCTCCATCCTTCAATGTTGGCGGCACGGGCCACACCCTGGGGAGGACCTCCCCCCACCCCTCCCCCTCCGGCGTAGGCAGCTAGGTTCTCACTGACGTTCTGAGTTCCAAGAGCCTTGTCCCAGAGGGGAGTGGGAAAGATCCTGGAAGATACATCACATCAGAGGAACTTCATGATGAGTTCATGCCTACACTCCGCAACTCAACTACAAAAGGGTTTCCCCAAGGGAAAGGCAATCGGTGGGTGTGTCCGTGTCCTGGGGCCACTCTAACAAGTCACCACGAACTGGCTGGCGGAAAACACAAGCTCCCTCTGAAGTTTCTGGGGCAGAATGCTTTCCCGTCTCTTCCAGCTTCTGGTGGCTCCCGCCATTCCTTGGCTTGTGGCCGCATCCCTCCATCTCTGCCTCCATCTTCACAGGCCCTCCTCCTCCTTTGTCTCTGACGAGGACACTTGTCAGTAGAGGCAGAGCTCATGTGGATAATCCAGGACTATGTTATGTGGAGGCCCTTAACTTCATTACATCCACGATGAGCCTTGTTCCCAGGAAGGTCCCACTCCCAGGCTCTGGGGGTCAGCTCAGGGCCACCCTCTACTGTGAAGGAAGCTGGGTGTTGACATGTCCCTGAGAAAGAGTCAAGAGCCCTTGGGTTTAGACTTTGGAAAGATCCTGGGTGAAGTGCTGAGTAGGAAGGGACAGCTCAGAGTCTAAGAACTTCTGGGGTTACGCCGGCCAACAAGCTATCTCTGAGATTCTGAGCCACTGAAGAGCGTGGCGTGGTCAGACTCACCTTTGGGGAAGACAGCTCTGGCTGCTCCCGGTGTGCAGGTGAATGGAGGGTGGAGGTTGGGCCGGACAGGCAAAGGGTCCCCATCAGACATGACAATGGCCAGAACTAGGGTAGAGACGGGGAGGTTCGCACGAAGTAGATACAAGAGTCCAAGTGGACCGAGACAGCATCTGTTCGTGTAGATTGCTGTTGGGCCCGAGTGGATAGACACACACTTCCAAATTCACTTCCCATGGGGATGGGTTCCACAGCCCGACAGGTAGGTTGGCGTCTCTGATCAGCTTTCTACCAGCCTCTCCTCTTCACACCCTCGCCTCTTGTGAGGAGAGTGAGGTAGGGTCTTCCTCAAACATCTCATGTCTAAATCGGAGGCAGGTGTTTTGTTTCTTTTCTTTCCCGAAACCATGTCTTGTGAGTGAATTCATTGCCCGATGGGAAGAGAGGTAGATGCTGATGTCCATGTAAACCGTCCTCCATCCTTCAATATTGGCAGCAGGGGCCACACCCTGGGGAGGACCTCCCCCCACCCCTCCCCAAACACTGACCGCTCCCCGCACACTCTCTTCTGCAGCCCCTGGCCTCCTGGGGAGGGGGAGGGGGAGACTGAAATCAGAGGGAAGTGGAATTGAACGCTGTGCAACCTCTCCGAACTGAAGAGAACACGAGATCGATTGTCGGTTTTCTCAAACGCTATGTCACTCGCATTAGGTTACTTCCCTCACGCCAGGCCGAGCTCGGAGGAACAGCGGCGAGGGGGGGGGGGGGGCGTGGAAGGAGTCTTTGTGTTTTGCCGAGTCTGTAGCGTGAAGAGCACATGCGTGGCGCGGCGCCTTTGAGGGGAAAGAAACCCCTTGTCGGCGGCGAGAGGAAGGCAGCGCACTTGGCATTGGGGGCCCACGTCCTGCCTGCGCCGCCCAAGCTCCGGCTCCCACCGAAGCAGAAACAGGTTTTCCAGACGCTCCCCCTCACTCTCAACGCGTGCGAATGGAACCCATATGTTTCTTGTCCATTTACACTTAAATCATCGAGATGTGGCTCAATGATGCCTCTGTGATTTAAAGGTCTTTTTAGCCTTTTTTTTTAAAATCTGAAAAAGGAAAACCATATTTTGCAAAGTGTAGACTGGAAACCACAAATTGGTACAATGAAGAAGAATGTGCGTCTGCTGTTTCCATTCCTGGCTTCCCAAGCTTCAAAGGGGCCTTGCCAACGCGCAGGCACGTGACTTCCAGAAGCATCCATGCCAGCTGCGTGGGCTCGAGCCTCCGTCTCTTCCTCTTATTACTGCCGTAGGCTCTCGTCACGGGAGACGTGTGTGTGTGTGTGTGTGTGTGTGTGTGTGTGTGTGTGTGTGTATGTGTGTGTATCCTATCTAATAATAGACAAACATGGTAATTAACCATACCTCTGCTACGCTTCCCATTGGCTAATCAGCAGGATATGCAAATTAACTGCCAAGCAAGATGGCGGCCGGCAGCCATGCAGCTGCAAAGTAAACATCATTACATAAAAGGGTACAGTCTTTTTTTTTTTAGTTTTATTCATTTCAAACGGGCCGGATCCGGCCTGCGGGCCGTAGTTTGCCCACGGCTGATCTAAAGAGAAATGATAAGATTCCAGACCGAGCCGCCATGCGGGGCCACGGGAGGACCAGGCGCAGTCCCGGCCGCACCCCCAGAGGAAGCCACCTGTGCTGCGCCATCGAGGGTGTCCGGCCCACTCACGCCTTCGGACGTAAAGGTTGCGTGAACCAAGAAGGTGTTTTTCTGGAAAACTTAGTTATCATTAGGGTCGGGAATACTTGCTTATATCATGGTGTCTTTGAGATGAATCTTTAAAAGTTCCAGGTCGTCACTGGCATGTGTAACTGAGATGTACTCTTCCAGGCCGAGTCTTTCCTTTTATTTATTTTTTATGTTTTTATTGATTTCAGAAGGAGAGGGAGAGGGAGAGGGAGAGAGAGCGAGAGAGAGAGAGAGAGAGAGAGAGAGAAACAGTGATGAGAGAGAATCACTGATTGGCTGCCTCCTGCACACCCCCCCACTGGGCATGTGCTCTGACTGGGAATCGAACCGTGACCTCCTCGTGCATAGGTGGACCCTCAACCACTGAGCCACACTGCCCGGGCAAGTCTTTCCTGTTATTGAGACTCCATGTCCAAGTCACAAGCATTGCCTCCCAGAAGCCCCTCTCACTTGCCCCGAGGTGACCCTATTTGAGAGAACGTGGCCGATTTTGAGTGTGGCTCTTATGTTTAACATGTAGCTGCTCTCAATTGGCCCATCCACTCACCTATGCATCACAAATCTCACATTTCACATACATCTCACATGTATCTAACATACACGTACACATACCAACACCTCAGAGTTTAATTCCATGGCTCCTTGACTGGATGAATGGATTCGGTTGTCTTACTTTTGATTTCTTTTTCTGGAATCTAGGTTTTCTTTGTTCTCCAGATTTGTATTCTTTGGCTTTGAAGTAAACTGGACAGAACGAGAGTGACTGCTGAAATAGTAATGTACACCCCCCACACCACCACCCTACTATGGTGCTTGCTACAGTGTTCTTTCTTCCCACTAATTTTTGAGAGAGAATAATAATGAGAGCAGCCATTTTTGAGATAACAAAGGATGTTACCTCACTTACTTGTCATAACAACCCCTGGAGGTTGGTATTAGTTTCCTCAGGTTCCTGTTCAGGAAGAAGAGCCTTAGGGAAACTCAGATACTTGCTCAGGGTCACACAGACGGTGATAGAACCAGGATCTGAATCCATAGTCATCTTATTCCAAACCCAGGAGGTCATCACAGCCTGCCTTCCTGTCTCTTATGTCCACCAATCCATCCTCAGGGATTCACCTGGCCATTCACCCAGTCATTTAAACTCTACAGACATCTCCTGTGTGAGTCAGGTTAGTTAAGCCATTCCAGGTAAGAGGCCAAGAGAAACAAATAGGACATTCTCCGTGTTCATAAGGGGCTTTTGAGTCTTGTTAAATTTTATCAGTGAAATGGGACTGTAGATATTCCTTAATGAGCCATCAGCATAGGCTGGCTTATGTCACGGTAACAAACAGTTTCACAATCTCGGTGGCTTAAAACAGGGTTGACTTCTTGCTTAGGCGATTAGCCCCTGAGCCCTGGGGAGGGCCTTGTTCTCTGTCATCATTGTCACCCTGGGACACAGCACTGCCTGGGGCATCTATGCTCACGGTGGCTGAAGACATGTGGCCTGGAGGGTCTCAGCGGGGCCAGGGAATGCTCCAGCCAGAAAGCCACACAGTTTACTTACACTCACAGCACATTGGCCAGAGCGAGTCAGACCCCACCCCAGGGGAGCGGCGGGCAGAAGGGGGACGTGCCCACACGGGGGGAGAATTAGAATACTCTGAAACTAGCGATAATGACTACCATGTTTATGATCATTTAAGAACTCCTGGTTTAATATATGGGAGAACCTAAAACACAGAGCACATTTTATGTCTGACACGTGTCCGTGTTCTACTAGTGTCATGGACTTCTGCTGTGAAATTGGGTATTTTCAAGAGGTTTTTCCAAATCCTTTCTTGCTGGCTATTATAAAGGGGAAAAGAGGATTTTTAATGAAAAGTTTCCTTTATTGTCTCTCTCTCTCCTTTTCTCTCTCTCTAAAATCAAGAGAAACATCTTCAGGTGAGAAGAAGAAGAAGAAGAAGAAGAAGAAGAAGAAGAAGAAGAAGAAGAAGAAGAAGAAGAAGGAAGCCAACCGCATTCAGTGGGAAAAGGGAGGTCTTTTAAATATCTATAAAGATATTCGTATTAAAAAAAATTTATTTCAATCCCTACCTCACTCCACACACACAGTTTAACCACAGATGGGCTGTAGGTCTAGATGAGAAAGGTTAGATTGCAAAGCGGTTGGGGTCAGCATAAGGTAATATTTTTATCACCTTGAAATTTATGCAAAGACTTCTTAACTAGGACATACAAAGCATTAGCCAGCAAACAGCTGATGACCTGGAGGGCGTTACAGTGAAGAAGTTCCGTTGTTCACAGGACACCATTGAGTGGGTGAAAGAGCAGGCCAGACAGTGGGAGGAGGTGTCTGTAATGTGTATATTAGGTAAGAGACTCTTACAAGTCAACTGTTTTTATAAAGGCAGACAACCAAAACAAAAATTGGGCAAAAAATGTGAACAAACACTTAAATAAAGTTCTCTCATTGGCCAAAAAGCATAAGCAAAAATGCGCCATCTTAGTGGAGCCAGGCAAATGGGAATGAAAACAAGAAGGGAACAGCACCACTCATCCCCCAGAGGGACTGAGACTAAGCAGCCCTGGCTGGTGTGGCTCAGTGGACAGAGTGTCGGCCTGAAGACTGAAGGGTCCTGGGTTCGATTCCAGTCAAGGGCATGTACCTTGGTTGCAGGCTTCTCCCCAGCCCAGGCCCTGGTCAGGGCTTGTGCAGGAGGCAACCAATCGATGTGTTTCTCTCACATCAGTATTTCTCTCTGTCTTTCCCTCTCTCCCACTTTCTCTAAAAGATAAAAGGAAAACTCTCCTTGGATGAGGATTAAGAAAAAGAGCTATAAAAAATTAAAAAATAAAATAAAACTAAGCAAACAAATAAATGACGCCCAGCGCTAGGTGCCGCCGAGGAGGAGGAGCTGTCGGAGCGGCCACTGTCCCCCACTGCTGATGGGACCGGAACGGAATGCTATCCCTTTGGGAAAATGCTTGAGACTAATTACTGAAGTTAAACATCCACATAGCCTTCCTGAGAAAGTGGGCTCAGTTCAAACAGAACTGAACTGCAGAGACACACAGCGAATGTCACGTGTAAGGACATTCAGAGCAACACGCTTCCTAACCGCCTCAAACGTCCATCACCAGAGCGTGAATGAGCTGTGTATTCAGGCGACGGGGTGCTGCCCCGCAGGAAACGAACACGCGGGCGACTGCACGCACTCATGAAGCTCACGAACCGGATACCAGGAGGAAGACACAGCACAGAATGAAAAGCACAAGCTCTGTGACTCCATTCACCCAAATTCCACAACAGGTGGGCGACTCGCAGTGCGGGGAGTCAGGGAGTTGTTATCTTTGGGTGGCAGGGGGAGGTGGCTGGGAGGGACCCAGGGAGTTCTGGGGTGCTGATAACTCCCACACTCTGACTTGTGTGGTGGTTGCATGGGCTTGCTCCTTCAGTGACCATGCATCAGGCTTTACGGTTACAGTCAGAATGTGTGTCCGATGTCAGTAAAGGTGTTCCTTCACTGAGGCCCAGCGCCTGAGGACCAGTGCAGCCGGCTGTGGAAGAGTGTCGTCCCCGCTAAAGGGCCTGACGATGCTGGACGCGGAGCGGGAACCCCCAGTCCCAGTGCAACTAGCAAAGCACCGGAGCTTGTTCAACTGTCCTCTGTGATGGGGCTGACGACAGGCCAGCAATAACTCGGGAAGCTGTGCCATAAGGAAAAGTGCTGTGATTCTCCTACATTTTCATTTAGATTTGGCTCTTTGTTGGGTAAGAAATACAGAATTAGAAAAGATACGTTTGGGGGCTTTAAGTAAAAATTTTTTATGAGAACAATGGAATCAATTTATAGAAAAATGTTTTCAGTGTATTTCTGCACTTTGTTATACCATGGTAATAATCATGTACAATTCTATTACAGTGCTCAAAGCACCGAGTCTCGCTTTAATGTGCACCCTCTTCATTAAAAAAAAAAAACAGAGGCACCTTATGGTTGATTCATCCCCACAATAATGCTGTGAAGCAGGCAGGAAAGAATGACTCTTCCATTCCGACCTGGGAACCTGCGAACGGGGCGAGGGCGGGAACCTCGCTCAGCATCACACATCTGGCCCAGTACCACCAGGGCCAGGGTGAGTGTTGTGACTTTGATGGGTTCCCGTGTTTTCCCACCAAATTCCTCTCTGCCTTGATATGGGTTCAGAACGAGGAGTCACCAGCCTCAGGTCAGCCCTGGAGGGGACCAGCCATGAGGGAAAGGCCAGTTGTGTAACAGGACAAGGCTGAGTGGTGACAGCGGAGAGCTGGCCTGAGACAAGACTGGGCCCCGGGTGTCCATCCCCAACCATCAGCCAAGAAACAGGGAAAGGACAGTCGCTGGACCACAGTTTGTATTGATGAAAAAAAAAAAAAAAACAGAACATGAAAACGATGTAGAACAAGACACTGAAAATGCAGCCTCCAGATGACACATCTGTTTCTTAAAAGGTTCCGCTGGTTTATCAGCCCAAAATGTGTAATCTCCCATCTCCCTGCCACCCTCCGATTCCGGTTTTCTGGGAAATTACTCGCAGGGCTGCAGCGAGAAACTGTTTTGTTTCCTGGGGGCAGGCAGAGATGGGTCACGGGAAGGAAACTTCAACTCCTCATCGAAATCCAAGCCCTCCAGACACTCGGCTGCCTGGCCCCGTGGCTGCTCTCTGAGGACCCTGACTCACGTCCTGGCACAGACCTGAGCCCCTCGGGCCCCGTCTCCATCTCTGCCCCTGCTTATGGGAAAGGGAAGGCCATGACTGTCCATCACCAGCCCCCGGCACCCACGGCCTTGGTGACTATATGATGAACTGGTGGGGACTCTCTGGGTGCATTTTGATACTTTGAGTTCATTCCCAGTGACTGGCAAAAAGACTGACCAGTTGGGCCTCCCTTCCCTGCCCTCCCTCCCTCCCCAGTGGGCCCTTCCCCTCCCGAAGGTCCGGTTCTCATTGCCGTCCACTTGCTCTGAGACTAGGATGACCTGTGCCCTCTTTCTGACACCTCCGGCTTCCCACTGGCTCCTGTCTCAGGATTGGATGCGTTCCCTGGGGCCCAGGAGGGTCTTTCCTTTCTCCACATTTTTGCACCTTCCTATCCTCTCCCCTCTTTGATGAGGTTTTCGGGGAGGGCTGCTTATACATCCACGTGGGCCATGCTAGGCTCTCAGTCTGAGACCTCACTGAGGCCTCAACCTCGGAAACCTCCTCTGCCGGAGCCTCACGGCTTGTACCAGTTACGATGCCAAGGAACAGACAGCCGTGAACGTGGCTCAGGCGGTACGGTCACGTGACCACCTTCTGCAATGTTTGGCGGTGGATGGTTTCACCTGCGGTGAAGCAGATGGCTCATGTCCTCAGGGACCCAGGCTCTTCTCCCTTCGCTGGGCTCTTCGTTGAGTTGGCCAGACTGGTGACTTCATGGTCATCAGGTGCTGGCGTGGCTCCCCCAGGTCCCCAAGCAGGAAGGAAGCGCCTGGCCACGGCCTCCTCTGGGAGACGCTGTCTTTGGGGGCAGAACTCGAGGTCTTCAGGGCGCTGCCCTTTCTGCCTCAGGTGGAGGAGATGTGGTCCCAGCTCCGGATGATCATGGGGGCGGGGCCTAGGACTTCCATGGCTGCTCAGGCCAATCAGGACTCAGCCTTCATGGTCATCAGGTGCTGGCGTGGCTCCCCCAGCTCCCCACGCAGGAAGGAAGCGCCTGGCCACGGCCTCCTCTGCGAGATGCTGTCTTTTGGGGGCAGAACTCCAGGTCTTCAGGGAGCTGCCCTTTCTGCCTCCAGTGGAGAAGGAGATGCTGTCCCAGCTCCTGCTGATCATGGGGGTAGGGACTTGGACTTCCATGGCTGCTCAGGCCAATCAGGACTCAGCCTAAATCCAGGGGGAGGGGCCTCCATTCCTGGGGTGGAAGACATCTTTGTTGAGTATTTTGGGAAAAAGGAAATGGGAAGGGAACAACTCTTGGGTAAACATGGAACATCCAGGCCCAGGCGGGGGTTGGGCTCTGCGCCCGGACTCTGCTCCTAGAGGGGGTTCGGCTCCCAGTCTCCCATTTGCCCCGACCATGCTCCATGCTCAGCACAGGATAAACACGAAGGCGTGTGCGTGTGTGTGCATGCACAGGTGAGCACGTGGAGGGGTACACACGTGAGTGAGCAAGAGATCTGCACCGGCCTGCCTCCTTACTCATGTCAGACTCACCAGAGCCTTCCTGCTCCCTGGCATCTGCTTCTACAAAGAGGCTGCTCTGAGTTCGCTGTGACGACCAGGCGTGCGTTTTGCCACCCCGCCGCCTCTCTGTTTATAATCCTCCACGCTGGCTTCCAGGAAGCTGGTCTCTGCCGGGTCCCTTTTCTTCAGCAGGCCTCTCCCCACCCAACCCTTCCCTCTCTACCCGCTCTCCCTCCAGCATCCTCCCTGCTGGCCGCCCTGCCTCTGGTCCGATGTTTCCTATTCATTAAAGTCGGGTTTATTGAGGTATGATTTTAAATGCAAAAAATTCACCATTTTCAGATGTACACTTTAAAGAGTTTTGCCAAACCACTGTGAAACCACCACTGCAAGCTAGATCCAGAACATTCTCACCAGAGGCCATTGTCCTTCTCCCCCCGGCTCTTTGCTGTCAATCCTCTCCTGATGGCTACATTCATCTGTCCATATATCTGTCTGTCCATCTACTAATATATATCTACTCATCTATCATCTATCTTCTATCTGTTAATCTATCAACCTATCATCTATTTGTCTATCTATCTATCTATCTATCTATCATCTATCTATTATCTATCTATCATCTATATCTATCTATCTATCTATCTATCTATCTATCATCTATCTCATTTGAGCTAATTCCTAAGTGGCTGTGGCTGTAGCTGGGGCCAAGTGACCCCCATGGTGGGTTTTAACTCCAGTCCTCAGGGTGACGTTTGGTCTCTGGGGACTGTGGTTTCTGCTGGCACCACAGTGACCACTCAGCAGGGAGGAGGGCGGGAGAAAGGGGGCTGGATGCCCTCAGTCTCTATGACACCCTGTGCTGTGACAGCCGTCACAGTGCCCGTCATGGGCCTACGGACTCAGCCTGGCCTTTGCAGGTTCAACTATAATATATATGTGAGGATTTAGAGACAAATGAGATTATCACTGGCGTATTCTCCCATCAGATACCTTGTTCTGGTGGCAAATAAACCGCCTAAAAGTAAGAATGTAAAAGTTGGACTCCACAACATGACATAAAGACACCGGAGCCAATACATGTGGATTAAATTAGTAAAAAAAGTGCCCTCATTACACTTTCTAGGTCTCCTGTGGGATTGTTATAGAGCAAGTGGTCCAGGATCTGAGTTCGCTGTGATGACCAGGCATGCATATTAGCCTCCCATCCAGGGCTGTGAAACAAGCTCGATTTCAGGGTTAAATCATCCATCCCTACAGCCCACCTGAGGACAATGTCTATTTAGGCCCGTTAACCCCAGAGGCCTCAAACCCTGAGACCAACGACGACGGGGATCAGCTCCTCCTTCCCCACAACACAACATGTTCCCAAGAAGCAGGTGCAGTGGACAGTGCACAGAGCAGAGCAGAACTGACGTGCAGGCCCGAGTGGCCAGTGGTCTATGCAGGAGGCGGAGGACATGTGAGTGTCCAGTGGTCTATGCAGGAGGCGGAGGACATGTGAGTGTCCAGTGGTCTATGGAGGAGGCGGAGGACATGTGAGTGTCCAGTGGTCTATGCAGGAGGCGGAGGACATGTGAGTGTCCAGTGGTCTATGCAGGAGGCGGAGGACATGTGAGTGTCCAGTGGTCTATGCAGGAGGCGGAGGACATGTGAGTGTCCACTATGCAGGAAGAAGGGATGTGAGTGGCCAGTGGTCTATGCAGGAGGCAGAGAGAGGTGAGAGGCCAGTGTTCTATGCAGGAGGCAGAGGGGAGGTGAGAGGCCAGTGTTCTATGCAGGAGGCAGAGGGGATGTGCCTAGAACTCCCGTGTGCACTGGGCAGAGCTGAGAATGGACTCTCAGTGGAATGAGCTGCCGTCAGCCCCCAGCATTGCTTTGCTGAGGAGGAGAGAGATGCTTGTGGTGTCTCAGCTCCAGTGCAATGAGGTCGCCTCCTATCACAGCCACTTCATCTCAGTGTCGACTCACAGATGCTCCACTGAATGCCAACGCCCAGGCGTCCTCCCCGAGCCCGCTGAGCCCCGTCCCCACATCACATGCCCAGAGTGTTCCCCTCCCCCTCGCCGTGTCCTGACGTCCCTCCAGGCCTTTGGCTCCTGTTTCCTGTCAGTCCACCAGGACCCACCTTGGTCAGCGCTCTGCTTCTCTAGCCGGGCTCTCCGCTTCACAGTCATGTCCGTTCTCTCTGGGTCCCCTGCCCCTTCGCTCCTGTGGCAAACCAGACCCAGAGGCTGGGGGTGTGGTTTAGGCGGCTTGTTCGCACTGCCAAGTCCCCCGCCGCCCAGGTTGCACACAGGGTGGCTGGGGGCGCGGTTTAGGTGGCTTGTTCGCACCGCTCTACCTCTCTAGCCGGGCTCTCTGCTTCACAGTCATGTCCGTTCTCTCTGGGCCCCCTGCCCCTTCGCTCCTGTGGCAAACCAGACCCAGATTCCATCCCTGCCCCGCGGCCGGTCCCCCCCTGTGCCCTTTCCCTCACGTTCTTGACAACTTGTTCCCTCAACCGTCGCCCTGCATGCCGTATCCTCACCCTCCCTTCCAGGTTCTCGCCCTCAGCACAGGTGCGTGCGTGCGTAAGAGCAAGCCAACAGAGAGCGCTGTTAAAAGACGAAACATTCCCATCCAACGCTGTTTTCGCATCATCCTCAACTCCATCAATGTCTGCCCCTCCAGACACTCCGCCCCCGGCCACTGCACCTGGTGTCGCCTGCGATTCTCCTCTCTGTGGAGACCTACACCCGGGCGTCCTCCTCTGCCCACGACACGGTGTGCTCCTGCTCTCGCTCTCCCGTGGGCTCCCACAGCTCTGCCGTCTCTCGGAGGGTCTGCTTGTCCTGGATTCCTCGCGAGTCTCACCTCCAGCACCGAGTAGCCTGGATCCCACAACCCGTCACTTATGTCCCTCTTTGGTCCACACCGTCCCTTCCCGGCCATTCCTACCCCCCAGCACACTCACCCCTCATGGCCCAGCCTGGGACCCATGCCACCATCCGCTCTTTCTGCACGCGGACTGCGGGGACTCCCGGATACCGTGTGGACTGGTGTCCTGCACAGCCAAAGCCTCGGCGTGAGCTGGGAACGCCATCTCCCCAACTGGCCTACGGATTCCCCAACAGTTGTCTCCTCCGCCCCCTGAGCAGCCTCCGTGCCCCCCGGGGTGACGGCTCTTCTCCCTCGGAGGGGACGACGTCTCTTCCTCATTAACCGAGACACGGAGGCCACGAAGCGCCGCCGCCTGTTCCGCCACAGCACTAACTGCGAGTGACCTGTTTGCAGGGCCCGGAACCACCGTGGGATGCTGACAGCCACTACTCACACTCAGAGTCCTCACGCGGCTCCCAGCCCCCGGCCCCTATCTGCTTCCTCCAGGTCTCTCCTTATCAATCGCCTCCCTGCTATCTGCATTCCCAGCAGCTTTAGTTCCACCCTCTCTTTCCGCCAAGCATGCAGCTTTGCTGAAATACCCCCCTAGTCACAAACACACACAATGAAAACGAAGAACAGGGCACAACGTTCACCCTCCACCTCCCATCTCCCGCCGTGTATGGATGCCTTCTCCTTCGCCCCGTCACAGAGGCAAACTTTTGGAAAGAATGGCTCCCCTCCCTCGAGTCATAGGCCTTCCCCGGGCCTGGTTTCTGTCCCACACTCAAGCCCCCAGGGCTTCCCATCAGCATGTCTGTCTCATGGCCTCCACCTCACGGGGTCCTGCTGCTGGAAAGTCTCTCCTCCCAGATGGACTCCTGGTTGTCCCTCCGCTTCTGGCCACTTCCTCTCACTGTCCTCTAAGGTCCCTCCTCCTCCACGTCCCCAGTGTTAGCTTTTCCCCACCCGTGGCCCTGCCAGCGCCTTCAACACCCCCCTCCACCTGCTTTCCCGGTGGGGTGGGTCCGGCCTGCCGCTCCCGTCAGTAAGGGTGCAAACGCTGTGGACATGACCGTCCTGAGGCCAGTTCAGCTCCTGGTCTCTGCTCTTCGTCTCTGGGTTCCTGGGGAGCAGGCACTGGTGTGTCTCACAGAGAAGACGGTCTGTAAGTCCCCGTGTGATTGCACGGAGTTGAGTTTTCACCCCTTCGCCCGTGTAGATTATACAGCAGCTGCCCTTACAGGAGGTCGATCCTGTCCTTTTCTTTTTTCTGACTTTCATTTTAGGCCTTAACATACTTTCCTTTCTTTTTTTAAATTGATTTTAGAGAGGAAGGGAGAGCGAGGGAGAGATAGAAACATCAATGGTGAGAGAGACTCATTGATCAGCTGCCTCCCTCACGCCCCACACTGGGGATCAAGCCCGCAACCTGGGCATGTGCCCTGACCAGGAATCGAACCATGACCTCCTGGTTCATAGGTTGACCACTGAACCATGCTGGCTGGGCAGGCCTTAACCTATTTTTCAAACCTATTCAAAGCACAAGGCTTCCTGATACCATTTCTTACTTTCGTTTATGCTCATCTTCCTTCAGTGTATGTGTGTGTTTTTCCATCAGACTTCATAGAGAATTTCCGGTTTGGCCACTTCTTTAGATACTTCCCCATTTTCTACCCAGTTGGGATTATGCTACTAACAAGGACTCTCTCTTCCTCCTGAGTCAGCCTGCTGCTTCCTTCTGGAGTCTTCGAGTTCCACTGGTCTTTGCTCTCAACGGCCCGAACGCCGCCTCTGGGAAGCAGGCACCTGCTGGCAGCACTCAGCCACGCCGGCTCGGCTGCCCAGCCCCCGGGGTAACTGGCTGTTTTGTTTTCAGGGACCCCGCCACTTCCTTGTTGGCCAGAATAGATCCGGAGAAGCAGTCCTGTTGCTTCCTCTTTTGGCTGAAGTCAATTTCCAGCAGATGTCCCTGGGGCCTCCCCAGCCGTCCCCTCCCTCTGCCATCGCCCGGCCCCACCCCCGGCATCTGCGCTGCTGTTTGATCCGTGCCTGGAAAACATCACCGCTCCCTCCGTCTGGATGGGTGGTCCCCCGCACATTTTGCGCTGCCTCTTCCCTTTCATCTGCACCAGACGCTCCTGCACGCCTCCATCACCATGCCCCGATGTCACTCAGGTGTGCACGGCTTTGAGCAGCTTAGCTCCTGAACCTGACCCTTCCTAGACCTTGGTGTCCGAACCAATCAAGAGCCTCCTCCTTAACCCTGGTGATGGTGAGCAGTGGTGCTGACCTTCTGTGCTGACACCGACGTTGATTGACTGTTTGCTCGCTGTATTTTATACCCACCAACTTGCTCCCGGACAGAGCACAGACTGCAGGCTCCCTGAGAGTTGTTACCAGCTGTGAATCACTTGGCACCGCCTGCTAGCACTTTCTCTGTTTTCTACATACATTTTCCCAGGATTTAGTGGACTTTACACTTTTTGTAGAATAAAGCCTTGATTATTTTTGAATTTTAACTTAACATTAGTTCATTCTATATTTTTTCATAACAAAGGTGTTTATTATTATTTTTCTTATTTCATCTTTTTAGGCTTATCTTCACGAGATACCATTTCTAGGCAAGAACCCCTCCCCTCATTTGGTGTAATCATCTATGATTCAGAAAACCGAATTCTGCTCTGACAATAACGATAGTCCGTGCACTAGGAGTAGCATCAGGTACCATTCACTCAACACATGTCTATTAAGCACTTATTGTGTTTCACCAGCATGCTCTATGTCGGGGAGAAGATTATGAGGCAATCTCAGACTGTCCCTGGCCCCAGGGAGCCTGCTGTCTAGTGAGGGATAGAAATATTAATCAAATATTCACACCAAAAATAAAAACAATCCATGTGATACAGGCATGACAAAGACTACTGGTCACTCACTGCCATCCATCCCCCCACCTCTCTTGGCCTTCAGTTGCAGAACTCCCAAGTGAGCTGGACCTATGGCTGCCCAGGCAGACACACGGAGACCACACTCCCTCCTGGTGGGGAGGGGCCTTCTGTTCCATGTGACATGCACTTACTTGCACTGGCTGGGCCGGGCTCTCCTTGAGTCCTCTGCACACGCAGCGCATTCTCTCCTCCAGAGCATGGAGGCTCATGCTGCTATCACCCCCTTGTGCAGATGGGGAGACCCAGGAGCAGAGGGGAACTTAGTGTGAGATTCCACACTTCCTCAGAGCCAGCGCTCTTAGCCAGATAAACGAGGCTTCCTGCACACGTGTCTTCCCAGATCCTACATGCATGTCCCTGTGACCTGTGTAGAAACACAGACCTGAGAGTGTGTGTCTGTGTGTGTGTTTGTACAGTTGCTGTTTCTCTTAGCTCAGCCCCAGCCCTTTGACTGGATACTGCAGCTCCACTCCTGCCTCACCCTGTGGGGTCAATCAATGGGATCTGCCTGATTGACTGGGACACCATTTGATCAAGTGTCCGTGGTTCTGGGAAAACCATCTGGACCACGGACAGAGGGACTATTCAGATCGTACTCGATCCCGATGTCTAGAGGGTGTTGAGTAACTCGTTTCACATCGTCACGTCTCCTGCCGCGGGGGCCTCTGCTCTGTGAGACGCTGGAGGGCGGAATGGAAGTGGGGGAACTGGCGGGTCGGGCAGGCGCTTCTCCTACGGCTGCCAGTGGCCAGTGGGTTCTGCTGCGAATGGACGCAGGAGAGGAAGGTCTTCACCTGCTGGCGCTGTGCTGACCTGGACCTCACCGTGGGCCTTGGGGTGACGCTGGGAGATAAGTGGGAGCACTCGGAGGGCGCAAGTTAAGACCCCGCAGCCGGAGCGAGCGCGGTGGGTGGGCTTCCGAAAGAAGCGCTGTTGTCGGTGCCACTCACAGGCTTTCGCTGCTCCCCCGGTGGTTCTCACCACGGGTGTCCTTAGCCCCGAATCCCTGCCAGGGGGAGTCTCCCCGAGACGGGCGGGTGTGGGAGTGTGGGCAGTGGTTCTCCAGGCCGGTCCAGCCGCTGTCGGCTCAGCGGGAGGGAGCCCGGGCGCCACAGCCCCGCCCCGTCGGCCAGGCAAGCGCCACACCAAGGCTTTGGAGAAACCCAGGTGACCTTTCAGAGGTGCGTTAGGCCGCGGGGGCGCTGCTGGGGATCAAGGAGCTGGAGGGCATGGAGCCTGCTGCATCTTCACTCTCCGCCTCGCCCCTGTGGAGTGTCAGCGTGCCATGGCCCAGGCGCCGTCCCCAAAGAACCCGCACATTCCCGGGAGGTTCCAGCTCGCCTACTGGGCTCTTGGTTTCCACCAGAATGAAAACCCCACCGTGTGGTTCCATCCTGGGGAGAGTTTACATCCCAATGTCTCCAACAGGCCCGGCACAGTGAGGATGAAAACAGTGAGCGGCAAGGGAACCGGCACTCAGCGCCCCGCGATGGCTCACCGATGCGAGCGAGCGGAGAGTCACTCGCCACCGTTCCCACAGAGGGGGGCTCTGTCCTTGGACCAGTAGAAGCAGCGGCTCCTGGGGGCGAGCAGATTTCCGTGGCTGACCCGTGGCTCTCCCACGCTGCCCGCAGGATTGGAATCAACGCTCACAGGATCCAACCCCGTCTCTGCTGAGTTGGCTCCGTAGTGCCAGGCAGCGGGGCCTTGGTTGTCCTCTGGTTACACATGCGATGGCCACTGCGAGGGAGCTGCCTGGACCTTACACAGCGTCTCTCTAACCCCAGAGAGCCCGGCCGGCCGGGGGCACCAAACGTCGGTGGGGAACACGAGAGCAGTGCTTCCCTTATCAGCGTGTCTCGCTGCTGCTTCTTTAGCCCAATTTGGCTGAAAAGACGGTCATCGCTGCCAGAAACCACAGTACGAAGGCAGGCACGGCTCTCTCAGAAAACACCTCTGAGTATTGGCACCCCTCATTGGCACCAAACTGAGAAATGCACAGCTCCAGGGAGCGGCTTTATGCACGGAGACAGGCGTTCCCTGCCCGCGGTGGGGAGGGGCCCACTGGCTGCTGCTCGGTCGCCGGCTGCTGGAACCTTCTGGAAGGCGACTTGGCAGCCTGTCTCAAAGCCCCCATTGCCTCTGACCCTGTTGTTGTACCTCTTAGGTGTTGATCGGGCTGAAACCACCCAGGCCAAGGTGGGAAATGTGTGTGTAAGAGCGTTTCAGCGGCTCAGGTACCTGCCTCGGGACAGGAGGGAGGAGAGGAGGGCGGGGTCTCGGGACCACCCCACAGCTGGGAGCCACGGCTGCGGGCCCCAGGCCTGGGGCTGATGGTCATGCAACCGTGGTGAGTGTTGGTGCGGTGCCTCTATTTCTAATAACATGCAAGGCCGGTCACGGTGTGTATTACCCAAAACAAAAAATATAAAAACCCTGTCTATCACATGACCCCAGACCAGCTGGTGTGGCTCAGTGGTTGAGTGTCAACCTCTGAACCAGGAGGTCACGGTTCGATTCCCAGTCAGGGCACATGCCCGGGTTGCAGGCTCGATCCCCAGGGTGGGACGTGCAGGAGGCAGTCCATCAATGATTCTCTCTAATCATTGATGTTTCTATCTCTCTTCCCCTCTCCCTTCCTCTCTGAAATCAATAAAAATATATTTAAAAAAGAAAACACCAAAAAAACCCGCGCTGTTCCCAAAGTGCTGTGAGCTCCGTCAGCCCCTGCGAGGCTGCGAGCAGTATGAGCCTCACTGCGGTGCTCCCAGGAGAACTCGCACCCGGGGCCCATGACGCAGCCGGTCCCTACAGCCAGAGAACAAAATAAAGAGGCGAGCACGGGAGGCTTAGCTTCCCCAGGTCTGCGGGCGGGTGAGCACACAGGGGACGGCTCTTACACGGTGTGCGGCGTTCACACGTTCCCCACCACCGCTGCGCGGGCAGATGAGAAACACTTCCTCCTCCACGCGGGACGGGACGCTCCCCCACTCGCTCTGCTGATTCTGCTTCTTACGAAGAAGCGAGGCCCGTGAGGTGGGCGACGTGGGCACGGGCACGGGTTGGGTGTGACTGCACCGCTGGCTCTGGGTGGGCTAAGCTGGCATCTAGAAAGTGAAGCTGGATCAGGGGCTGGGCAGCGAGCGCAGCGGATAGTAAGAGAGCTGCGAGCAAGCGCTTATCCCCGCGGGGGCCCACACAGCGCCTGGAACACGCATGAGCGCGTGGTGCAGGGACAGCCTGGGTGTCACCCAGGGACCGGGCCAGCTCATCCTGCGGCCTCAGGGAGGGAGCTTTGGGAGTGAAGGCTGTGAAGTTACAGCTAACACGTTCGCCGTGCCAGCTTCTCTGTGATTTACGTCGCAGCGCTCTCTGGGGAGTCGACCTGCGACGCCCACACCGCGTTTTATGGGGAGCTGAGAGCCATTGGATTTATGTCCTTGTTCAGCCCTCCACAACCAATTAGTGTCAGCGGCAGGCCTTGATCTCGCCGCTGCTGCTCCCTCCTCCTCGCCTTCCCCGCCAGGGTCCCCACCTCAGAGGCATCTGCTCCCAGCCTTCCTGCCTGCAGGACCACGGGCCTTCCTACCTACAGGGCCACGGGCCTTCCTACTTACAGGGCCACGGGCCTTCCTACTTACAGGGCCACAGGCCTTCCTGCCTGCAGGGCCACGGGCCTTCCTACCTACAGGGCCACAGGCCTTCCTGCCTGCAGGGCCACAGGACGCCTTGCAGCATCCCTTACACACCAAATATGGGAGCCACGGCCACCCTGCACCCGGCGTCAGCCAGCCCTCACCTCCCAGCTGCTGTCGCTCAGGCCTGGGCTGAGGCTTCTGAATACGGACCTCCAACCCCACACCCCCAGGCGATCTCCCTTCCCAGTTGCTCTTGGGAAAGGACCAGAGGGACTCTCAGGTCCCCTTTTCTAGGCCCTGTTCATAGCTTCAGACGCGGCCCTGGCCGCATAGCTCTCCTCACCCCAGCACGCAAGAACCCGTGCTGTGGTTCTCCCCAGGCCCGCAGGTCGGGACTGGCCCACAGTCTCTCCCTCCTGAGGTCACCAGGAGTGTGGGCAGCGGGCAGAGGGGAAGGGCGAGCAGCCTGGTGCCTCCTGCGAAGCGTGAGGATGGCAAAAGGCGCTGTTCACGCCACAGCGGGCGGAACGGGCGGTGGAAGCAGAGCGCACAGTTATTTCCAGAATCGGTGGGCGGTTGGCGTGAGGGGCTAGCTCACAGGAAATGGCGAACTTCGGGCCCTGGCAAGAGTCCGTCCTATATTTTGATTGACTTCAGTTTAAATGGACCGTTGGTTTTTGAACACATTCTGTGCCCCCCACTGTCACCACCACGTCCCTGCTTGTCATCCAGGGGCGCGGCCCTGCGAGCCGGCCTCTGACGCAGCCAATGACTGTGCTGCGACCTGCGCCAGGTCCCCGGGGGCAGAAACGGGGGGTACAGGGTTCGAAATTCTACTGTGAGAAGACCCTGAGCCCCCCAGCGTTCCTCAACTCCTCTTTTCAGAGTGACTCGTCCGGATGCTGTCTAGCTTCTCCTAAAGGTTGTTATTTTGCTGTTGCTAATTCTCTTAGCATTTTGAATGACCAAAGCCAACCAAGAATCAATTATGTTATCAGAACTCCCTCCCATGGGTTACCTCGGGCAAAGATGTGGCCAGATTCCCGAGAGTATACATACGATGCATATTTTCTTCCTTAATTTACTTTCTTTCTTCAAATATATTTTTATTGATTTCAGAGAGGAAGGGAGAGGGAGAGAGAGATAGAAACATCAATGATGAGAATCAGTCAGCTGCCTCTTGCACACCCCACACTGGGGATCGAGCCCACAACCCCGGCAGGTGCCCTGACTGGGAATCGAACTGTGACCTCCTGCTTCATAGGTCGATGCTCAACCACTGAGCCACACCAGCCGGGCTTACTATCCTTTCTTAATGCTTAGCTGAACCTTTGCTCTGAAGAAAGGTGACTGGACTCAATGCCACTTAACTGCACACGTACACAGGGTCGAAGGGTACATTTTATGTCATGCATTTACCACAGTAAAAAAGAAATAAATGATTTCAGGCAGAATGTTTGGAAAAACAAATGGAATTTAGCAGCAGCTCAGCAGCAAACTTAAGATGAAAGATCGTTGAGCTAGAGCTGTGGTGGGTCTGAGGGTGTAATAGGTGTTTTATCTCCGACACCAGCCCCGGAAGGGGGGGGGGGTCCTCCCGTTCTTCATGCCTGTCTCCCGCTTCATAAGCAGCTTCTGACACATCTCATGAAATGAGGAGCTACCCAGCCGGGAAGTGGGCCCGGTGCCACCGAGTCCGCCGCGTCATCGCCACGTGCCCGTGAAAATGACACAACGTTTGAGTGTGAAAACGACACAGCCTCCTCCTGCCATCCAGAATGTTAAACAAAAACAAAATAACTTCCTTGAAAAAGCCTCGTTTTCCGTCTGGTTTTCCCTCGGGAGCGAAGCGGGGCTTTCCTTAAGTGAGATGAAGTTTGCACTTCATTAAACGCCTGGCTCTTTTCATCACGCTGGCCTGTAACGCAAGAACACAGTCTTGGATCACAGAATAAAGATTTCATTAAAGCCGTGGGCATACATCTTCGGAGCGCCGAGAAACCGGCCAGCTGCGGACGCGGCGTCTCAGCTCCACGTGGGAAAGCCTTGTCTCCATCAATGGCTACTTGGTGGTGTGTGTGTATGTGTGTGTGCATGTGCATGCGAGTGCATCTGTGTGCGCGCGCATGTGTGCATAAGTGTGCATGCGTGTGTGCGTGTCTATGTGCATGTGTGTGCGTGTGCATGCATGTGTGCATGTGCATGTGTGAGTGTGTGTGTGTGATGAAACCAAACTTCATCCTCTGGGATGTTTCTGTCCTGGAGACGTCTCAAGCTCCCAGGCCAGGACTGAGTGGGTCTCGGGGGTCACTCGCCCCCTGGCCTAACGTTCAACCCAAATACTTCTGGTGTGAAGTCCCTTCAGCCCAGCATCGTCCCGGGAGGCCGACAGCACAAGCGGGGAGGCGGGGGAGGTGGTAGGAGGGGGAGGGGGCGCTGGGCTCCACGGACACAGTGCAGCCGTCAGTTCCTGCTGGGACGGGGCCCTCTCCAGTCGCCCCACCTTCCTGAAGCCTCCTCTCCTCCGTGGGCCTCGAGGCCAGGAGATCCGGTTGAAGCTTGAAGTTTTGTGGGGGGCGGGGGGGCGGGGGAAGCGGGGAGCGTGCAGCGTGGCCCGAGGGCAGGCACCTGGCACAGTTTTGCTCTCGTAATAACACGAGGATTATCGATAACACCTGCCTATACATATGCATCACCGTGGAGCGTCCCCACCACGTGGATGGGGCTCTGGGAGAAACTGTTGGGGGTCAAATCCTTTTACAAGGATGACCCCCAGGAGAAAAGCCATCGCCAAGATAAAAAATGGCGGCGGAGTCAGGGGATGCTGCACAGACACACGCCCGGGACCAAACCGGAATTACAACTAAAATACAAAAATCATCCTGAGCGGAAGGCTGCGGGGAGAGAACCCTGACAGCCAAGGACAGAAAGTGGAGGCCGCATGGAGACCGGGAGGAGGGCGGAGGCGCTCGAAAGGGCGGCCGGGCTCCCACAGGCAGCAGCTGAAGTCCGGGAGAGAGATCGCAGCTGTGGGGGTTCCCACTGGGAACTCGGGGTCTAATCCCCAAGCTGGGCCCCCAGCAGAGAGCACCAAACTGAGGCGGGTACCCACATAACAGCTGCTGTGAAAGCAAGGATGACCCCTTGTCCAAGCAAGGCACCCTCCCCCCGAGGGCTTAGGGTGAAGTGGGAGTGGGAGAAGGCTGTGCCCTTAGAACAGCGTGAGTCAACGCTCAGTAAAGACCAACGACTGCCTTGAAGTGGGAATGGGAGAAGGCTGTGCCCTTAGAACGGCGTGAGTCAACGCTCAGTAAAGACCAACGACTGCCTTCACCGATGTGGCTCAGTGGACAGAGCATCAGCCTGTGGACTGCAGGGTCCTGGGTTCGATTCCGGTCAAGGGCACATGCCTGGGTTGCTGGCTCGATCCCCAGTGTGGGGCGCGCAGGAGGCGGCCGATCCATGATTCTCTCTCATCATTGATGCTTCTATCTCTCTCTCCCTCTCCCTTTCTCTCTAAAATGAATAAAAATATATTTTTAAAAAAAGACCAGCAACTACCCATACCAAGGCCCACCTTGATGGCAGTGACAGTCCCCCGAGAGGGGCCCGAGGCGCTGGGGCTGCTGGCTTGAGCTTCTAGCACTGTCTTCAGATATTTAAAATTTATACCGAATCCCAGGTGCCGAACCCCCGATGAAAACAGAGAGAACAAGAGTGGAAGCGTCTGGTGGTGGGAGCTGGAGGAAGGCTGACCCCCATTATGGGGACAGGCTGTTGGAGAGGCGCCCCCTTCAGCCCGTCCCTCACAGCCTTCTCCAAAGGCTGGCATTGCACCTGCCGCTCCTGCCGCGTAACGGGCCCATCTGAGACACAGTAACGGGCACACAGGGACACAGTGGGCAGAGCTAGGAGGAAACAGAAGTGAGAGTTCATGGCCAGCTCTTTTGTTTTTGTTTTTAAATGTATCTTTATTTATTTCAGAGAGAGAGAGAGAGAGAGAGAGAGAGAGAGAAACATTAATGATGAGAGAGAATCATGGATCGGCTGCCTCCTGCACGGCCCCCCACTGGGGGTCGAGCCCTCAACCCAGGCCTGTGCCCTGACTGGGAATCGAACCCTGACCTCCTGGTTCCTAGGTCGACGCTCAGCCACTGAGCCGCGCCGCCGGGCTGCAGCTCGCTCTCAGCGCCAGGGCCTGCCCAGGCTCCTGTCGGGGTGTAGTATTTAGTCACCATCGAAGGAAGGGGCCACATCTGGACTCTTCTAAGTTAAAGAGAGCGCTTTTTTCATCCAAGCGCTCGTGAAAGTTTTATTTTATTTCGCTCCATTATCGAGGGCTTTATGCCTTTTGGTTCCCGCGCAGATCTGGGAGGTGAGTTCCCCGTTAGGATAAAGGCTCATACTTTTACGCCCGAAGCTGGGCGCAGTTACCCAGCAGAGAGCAACCTTTGAAGTGAAGAGAAAATGTGCGATGAAGCAGAACACGAAACAGAGTCGGAGAAGGGCCCCTCAGGCATGTGGAGCACAGTGCAGGGAAGGGGGTGTGGCGGGGAGGCTAATGGCTGCTCATGTTGATGAGAAACAGGCCTCGGGCGACTGCTGGCCCTCCGCTGGGATCCGCAGGACCGGGGCTGCCACATGGTGATGTGGGGAAGCCGGTGGGCCTGGCGGGCGAGGGGTGGGGGGCATGGGACTGGGCAAGGGCCGGCCCCTTTATTTTCTTTGGCGTGGCTTATGGAAAAGTCAGAGAAAATGAATTTCAAATGATGGGTCGGAACTCAAGATCGGAAACACATTTTCCCTCCCCGTGGGCTGCACGCACCCATGGGAATCATTTCGATAACGTGAACTCTATTTCCACATGCAGGTGTGTTGTTCACAGTAAAAAAAAGTACCATTCAGCCCAGCCGGTGTGGCTCAGTGGTTGAGCGTCAACCTATGAACCAGGAGGTCACAGTTCAATTCCCAGTCAGGGCACATGCCTGGGTTGTGGGCTCAATCCCCAGTAGGGGGTGTGCAGGAGGCAGCTGATCAGTGATTCTCTCTCATCATTGATGTTTCTTTTTTTTAAAATATATTTTTATTGATTCAGAGAGGAAGGGAGAGAGAGAGATAGAAACATCAATGGTGAGAGAATCACTGATCGGCTGCCTCCTGCACGCCCCCTACTGGGATCGAGCCCACAACCAGGCATATGCCCCTGACTGGAATCGAACCCGGGACTCTTTAGTCCGCAGGCTGACGCTTTATCCACTGAGCCAAACCAGCTAGGGCTCATCACTGATGTTTCTATATCTTTCTCCCTTCCTGCACACCTCCTACTGGTGATGTGCCCGCAACCAAGGTACATGCCCTTGACTGGAATCGAACCTGGGACCTTTCAGTCCGCAGGCCAACATTCTATCCACTGAGCCAAACCGGTTAGGGCTCAATGATGTTTCTGACTCACTCTCTCCCTCTCCCTTCCTCTCTAAAACCAATAAAAACATGTTTTTAAAAATACTACTCATTGCTTACCATGCACATGAATCTTTTAGAATCCTGCAGAGCCGTGGAGAAGAGTTCCAATTGGGTGTAAATGATGACACAAATTTCCTGGTTTCTTTCCTGTTCTTTTCTTTTTCGCCTTTTAAAGTTATCCCTCCCCCAAAACCTATTCTGCATAAAAAATGTGTGTGTGTGTGTGTGTGTG
>NW_005354965.1:2336463-2337525 GCF_000412655.1 Myotis brandtii
CACATTAAGGCACAGCTGGGAGAGGCAGTCTTCCCTCACCGAGATTTCTGTCTACGCAGTAAAAATATTCCAAATGCTCACTGAACGTCTGCACGCCAAATGGAAACGCGGACACCGGGTCTGGTGGTGAAATCTCAGAAACGAGGCAGATGCGCGAGGCCCGTGTGGGCTCGCAGAGCTGGAGCAGGCCGATGCGGGCCCAGGGGGAGGAGGGAGGTCCCGGCCGTACGCAGCTCCAGCCACTCCTGGATGACCTGGTCGCCAAAGGCAGCTTCCCAGGACGGTCACATGTGTTGTATTTTGGCATAAAAGCAAAATCACAAGGAAGAGGAATAGCTCCCCTCCCCGCCCCCAGTGTGAGCCCTGGGAGGACCTTGTCCCCAGGGCACCTGGGCGTGGGGGCGCCGGCTGGGAATGTGGGTGGGACCTTGAGGCCTGGCTCCTGCAGGCTGCCGTCTGTCCTCTCCCCCAGGCCCGCGTCCCCCTGCCCACACGCCACCCGCTGACCTGGCCTCCGGACTCCTCCGGGCTGAGCCTCACCTGGTCCCTGATCACAGCAGCTCCTGTGAGCAGAGCAGAGAGGACATCGGAGGACCGCTGCCCACGCGCTCCCACCAGGATCAGGCCCCAGCCGGTCGCTCCGAGCCCACAGGGCGGGCGGTGGCCCTGTCCCTTCCTGTCCTGAGGGTCTGCCTGGGGGAACCTGCTCCCAGGGCTGGGCCTGCAGAGCAGTCCCCCCAACCCCACCCTGGGAGGAATGGAGTCTGTGTCTAACCAGGGTCTAGCCAAGAATTTAAAGTCACCCCAGGAGCAAGTGGGAAGGGATCCCCAAGCTTTTGGAATGTCCTGCCGGACAGGGTCCCATGGCCTCACGGCCTCAGACCAGCCATAGGAGCAGGTGTGGGCACTGTGAGCCACACCAACCTGCACCGGGCCCTGCCCTCCCTCAGCCCTGGAGCTGCTGTCTGTGTGTCCCTCCCTCAGCCCTGAGCTGCTGTCTGTGGGCAGGGAGTGAGGGTGGGTGTCTGTGAGCAGGGGGTGAGGGTGGGTGTCTGTGAGCAG
>NW_005354965.1:2348361-2348819 GCF_000412655.1 Myotis brandtii
GTGAGGGTGGGTGTCTGTGGGTGGGGGGTGAAGGTGGGTGTGTGTGGGCAGGGGGTGAGGGTGGGTGTGTGTGGGCAGGGGGTGAGGGGGGGTGCCTGTAGAAAGGGAGGAATCCCCAAAGTTGTCTAAGAGTCACAGTCATCAGAGCCCGAGGTGTGACGGGCCCCCCCTCACCTGCTCTTTCCCCTCACGCTTCCACCAGGTGCTGGGGCAGCAACAGGGCGCCCAAACCAAGGGGCACGGTTCCCACGGAAGGAAGGCTGGTTCGTCACTGGCTGGCACAGCTGGCGCCCAGACGCCACCGCTACACCTTGCCTTTTTCTGTCCTGACTCAGGGCTTATCTGAGAGCCTTTTGTTCAGGCTCCTCATCACTCAGTGACTCAGTCGCCCACGAGCCTTCCCGGCGGGGCCAGACAGGAGCCGCGGCTCCGACCACCTGTTCCCAGCCGTTTCCTGC
>NW_005354965.1:2348978-2351102 GCF_000412655.1 Myotis brandtii
GCACTCGGGGCTTGGAAACGACATGAAACCGCGCTCGGTGATGCCGGGCCAGGCCCAGCCCAGGATCGTCCTTTGCATATATATTAAAACTCGGCCCCCTCGGTGCACAGGGATCTGGGTTGGGGTGGGGAACACACCCTGGGGAGGCGACGCTGCGGTGAGAGAGGGGACACGGGGTTCCGCCCGGCAGGTCTGCGCCAGCACAGGGCGCGGAGGGCGGCGTTCCCAGGCGCGCTGTTCCCAGTTTACAGGCACACACGGGGCCCGAGAATATTTCTAGCACATTCTCAGCCATGCGCTGCCCCGAATGGAGTTCTATGCACGCCTAGATGGTCAGATCTCTGTTCACACTACTCTAACATTGGCCAATAGAGTGGGAAAAAATAAAAAGGAAGAAACCGACCCAAGCAGCTCCTGATGTCATGTAGACACAGCCCTGGTGGCTGCCTGGTTGTTTCTGCCCCCCAGGGGGCCGGCGTGTAACGGCCACGCGTTTCCACGGCCACGCGTTTCCACGGATGTAACTTTCCCCACGAGGACGATCCGTTTGTATCCTGGCGGCCCCTCGCGTTGCTCTCTGACCTTGCAGAGGACCAAGTTCTTGGGTGATGAGCCCTTCAAAGCAACACTACTTTCCTGACTATAAAAACCACGCACGCTCACTATAGAAAACGCCAAACTGTAGACTTGTACAAAGAAAAGAGAAGTTAACCACAGGCCCACAGCCCGGGAAAAACTGTATGAACTTCACTTAACCGCCCTTAATTGTTGAGCATTGGGATGGTTTTAATATGTACTTAACATGAAAGTGACAATGCTAGAGAGTTAACAGCATATGAGTATCTGATAGAGATAATATGAAGATTGCCTTATCACGGTGCTTTCTACAGAAGTCGCTCATAAGCCTCGCAGACGTTACCTCACCTGTTTTCAGAACACTCCTCACAGGAAGGCGGAGAGAGACCCATTTCACAGATGGAGAGACTGAGGCACGCCGGAGGAGTGGGGTTGGATTACAGGCCTGGGTGCCTGAGTCCTCTCTCTGGCTTTGCTACTCACTAGCTGTGTGACTGTGCACCAACCTTCCATCTTTTTTTTTCCAGGAGTTTGGAATAGACATTCCCTAATGACCCACAGTTTTAATAATCCATGATTGTGTTTAGGAAACTGGACAAGAGTCGCGGTGTTAAGGTGGGGAGGGTATAACTGAAACTGTCACTGTAACTTCAGCTTCGGGATAACATTTCTGCGAGAAGCCCATCCAGAGAGACTATTAGAATCACTCAGTGTCAGGTTAGAAGAACCCTTCTCGGTGTCCCAAAATGCCTAAAGGTAAGAATTGTCGAAATGCTTGCTAAATAGCAAAGATTCTCAGGACCCAACCCAGACGTACCAGATCCAGATGCCCAGGCCGCGTCCTGGCAAGCGATGAGAGATACCGGCGGGCACATCTGAAAGCACAGCCACCGTGCAGATCGATGGTCTGGGCTTGGCTGCACATGGCACTCACCAGGGAAATGAAAAATGGGGGTGCCCGGGTCCCCCCTAGGTATTCTGGTTTCCATGGCTGGGGATGTGTCCTGAGTGTCCAGAGTTTCGACATCTCCCCAGGTGCTCACAACGACAGCCAAGGTGGAAAACCATCTATCGGGAGTCAATGGTTGTAAACAGTGTTTCCGTAGAACATCAGGCCCAGAACATGAGCCGAACCCTAGAGATGCGGGACCAGCGGGAAGGACAGTTTCCGCTCTACGACCACAGTCTCATCATCCTTGTTGTGCTCATCCCCAGGCCAGTCAACAGGAGGGTGAACGCATGTGGGTGTGCAAATGGTCACAACGTCTCCCAAAGCGCACACGTCATAAATCAGCTCAGAAGCACAATTTTAAAGAAAATCTTCTGTTCAGAGGAAGTCTTAAAGAACCCTATTGGTTGGTTGGTGCACACGTTTCACTATCCAGAGAAGAGCTGCCTGGAGTCCCAACCTTCAACTCTGACCCCCCTGAAGCTTGTCCCCTGGGCAGGACACACCTTTAACAGCCTGGTCCCTCTGCTGTCATAACGAGGACCCGGCAGTGTTCTCAACACAGAACCCGCCCCCCCCCGCCCCCCCCCCCCAGAAGT
>NW_005354965.1:2351141-2364037 GCF_000412655.1 Myotis brandtii
CAGGGTGCACGAACTCACCATAAAATAGCAAAGAAAAACATGCTGCATGAATGAAGTTTCAAGTCAATGTGGTAAGTTTTTCTCAAAATAGTCAACATGGGTGATACCTGAAAACACTTTCTCCAAAACCACGTCCAGCCACAACTCATAGCATGTTCATGATACGCCCGAGAGAGAGAGAACCTGTAACCAGGGCTATGGAGGCCCTGCTCCCTCCACCAAACCCGCTGGTCTTTCCCAAGGTGGGGAGGGCGGGCTCAGAGTGGGCTGGGACGGGCAGGGGATGAGAGAGAAAGCTCTTTGTCTGGATCTTTTAATTGCTGAGGGGTTTTACCGAAAAGCAATTCCTTTCACACACCGTGTCTCGCCGTGCGTTCTAATCCACCAGGGACATAGTTGATCAGTGATGTAATCCCACAGTTATTTAAGGATAGTGATTCTTTTATTCTCACAGAGGGTGTGCAGAAAATTAAAAGAAGCCTGCAGCCATTTATCTTAATCTCTCAAGATTGTTGATTGTTTCTGCAAGTCAGGACAGTCTCATCTTTGGAAGGCATATTCCAAGGGAAAAGTTGATAAAAATGATAGCATTGTTAGATGGGTGGGGTTTTTGCAAAAGAGACTCATTGTTGATGGTCTTTTAAGGCAACACCTTGCATGCAGCCTGGTGGTCTTTCTGACGTCCGCGGATGGCCAGAGAGTGTACAGAACAACAGCAGGAATTTACCTGCAGGGACTTTGCCACCACGGAGAACTCAGTGAAGGTCTACACATTATAAACTTCACCAATAGATTCTTGAAGATGTGCGTTTCCCATGCAAATTCCCTCCCACACATGGCCACAAAGCGCTTTGGCCTTTAAACCACGTACAAAGTGAGAAGTAATATATGCACTTAATACGGTTTCTTTGAAAATTATAGCTTTCCCCTGCGTGTGTGATGGAAACTGTAAAATGATTTTTCCCCTCTTGCTTTATAAAAATACCCCTTGATTGTCAGCTTTTGGTTTTCACGCTCTTTGATCTACCTTGAATGTGAAGGGTGCGGGACCCCCAAACTGGGTGGGTGGCCCCCACACTAGAGTGTGAGGAAAAAGCTGTTAATCTTCCCCCTTATTTTTTTTTTTTAGACCCATGAGTTTCTTATTTGGCGGAAAAATTTTTTTTTACAGTTTGAAACCATACTTTATTTTTAATGTAGCAAGAAATATCCAATAACTATCTACTTTTAAGCAGGACAAACCCTTTACTTTTCCTTCTTACAGCATTATTAGCACAAAAAGAGAACATTTGCACAACTGAGACCTTTACGTTAACGCAACCAAATGTTATTTGTTAAGAGGTATGTGATGCCCAATACACTCAGCATGATTGTGTATTTTTTTTTTAAATGAGGCTCGTTTAAGCGCTTTTCCTAGAAAAAGGGTGTTGCCTTTCGCCAAGGGCACATTATCTTCAATATCCAGCATTTCCAGGCTAGTTTTTGCAACTCAGATTTTCCACATCTGTGATGGTCTCAGTTCTCCACACTGCAGAGTGTAGGGTTGGGCAAGACCTCCCTTTCCCGGTAGCTGATGACTCTCTTTGCTCCAGAAATTAGAAGGCAGTCTCCCTCATCCGAAAGGAAGACCCATCACTAAGCACTGCTGTGAGGTCTTCAGCGTCGGCCTCTGTTTAGATCAGCACTTTTCAACCTCCAGATACGTTCTCGGTCACTATATTGTTTATCGTGTCTAAATACCATAGAAGACCTTACAAGGTACATCTCCTTGAGCCAAAATGTCAAAAATCCAGTTATGATGAAGAAACATCAGAAGAAAAGGACTGAATGAGCTCCAGATGGAGAGCCAACCTATTATTGCAGAAGCAGCAAATAAATGATGTGACCTAATTCCCCAAATACAAGGCCAGCCCTGGTATCTACTGAGGAGATGGCCAGTGAACCAGGGCCCCCGCCTCAGAACCCAACACATCTCTGAAGGCGAATGTTAAGGTGGTTTGGGAGAGAATGCGCCTGAGAGAGTGATGTTCTGAAGAGCCTGAGTGTGGTTCGCTGGGTTAAAATTCCTTTGGTACACTGGTTATGCCAAGAAGAGAGCTCCATACGCTCTCAAACAACCTGATGCCAGTGGGATGCTTGGTTAAGGGAGCCAGTCATGTAAGATAGTGCACAATGATGCCTCTCCCTTCTTGTTCCTGAGTTCTACCCATCCCACCTGTCTCTGCACTTGGTCCAGAGTAACCAGCACTCGAGTGGAGCCTACAAGGGCCTCCTGGTCCCCGGATCTCTCCTGGGCCTCTCGGAAGGACAGTCCGCAGCGGGTAAAGAGCGGAGGGTTAGGCTTCCTTGATCGACACTGGGTGGCCCTGGGAGGTCACTTAAGAAAACATGATTCCAGAGATATGCTAGGCCTCTCTCTCCTCGGTCCTTTCTTTCCAAAGATTCTTCAAGAGTGATTATGGGATCATACAAGTCTCAGATTGTTATAATATCTGCCCTGGGGCTTCATGAAATATTCCTGCCCCCTCCAGGAACATTGCCCGCCCCTGTGGAAAACCACTGCATACGCATTTGGTTTACTGGAAACTTGGTGACCTCTAGACAAACCCCCGAAGGTGAGAGAAGATAAAGAAAAGAACTAGGAAATGTCACTCGTAGACACAGTCAGTGCATTCATCTCTTGTTTCTGAAGTGATAACTCTTGAGCCAAGCGTTTAGAAATTCCATTCAGAGCTAGACATTCTTTCAACAGTAAGTGTGTGTATGATTTCCAAGTTGCCCGCTCGGTAGTTCTTACTAAGTGGAATAATGTAATAGTTGCCGCAGGCAAAGTGGAGCATTTGATTTTCATAGAACAAATTTCTGATTCAATATGTGGGTTGTGTTTATGAACCATGACCTTCGGCTGACCTATTGTTCCAAACTCGTCAGAAAGAAAGCAGGAGCGGTTTTAGGGGAAACAGAGTCTGCGGTAAGTCATTGAACAAGAAGGTCAAGAAAGCTGTCATTACTTTTATTCATGGTTTTAGACAGTTTCCTGTCTTCTCTGTGTCTTAGTTTCCCATTGTGTTTAAAAAAAAAAAAAGGAAGCAGAAAAATGGCATCTTCCAAGGAGTTGGGTCAAGTAAGCAAGCCGGAACTGGATGGGTCCCTCAAGACCATTAAGCTCAGTAAAGAAAGGAACCTCCAGAAGTTACATGCTGGTTGATTCTGTTTACATAACATTTGAAAGGACAACATTACAGAGATTGAGGACAGACTGGTGGTTGCTGGGGGCAAAGGCGGCGGCGGTGGTGGTGGTGGTGGTGGTGGTGGTGAAGATATAAGAGAGTAGTGTGAGCGAGCTCCTTCATGGTGATAGGCAGCTCTGTATCTTGGTTGTGTTGGCAGTTACATGAATCTAATCGTAGATAAAGTTGCATAGAATTACACACGCGTGCACACACATGGGCGCATGGAAAAAGGTTTGTAGGCTATTAAGTAGCATTATGCCAACATGAACTTCCGGATCTTGATATTGTACTTTGGTTGCATAAGATGTCACCACTGGGGAGAGCTGGGTGAAGGACACCCATGGAATGTAGGTGTCATTTTTATAACTTCCTATGAATGTATACCTATTTCAAAATAAAACATATTTACAAATGTTATTACATACCTGTCCCAACGTGACCCCTTGACCAATCCATGCTCCCTGTATATGATTATATGGACAATGAAAGTGGAAATAATTTTTTAAAAAAGAAAGTGGTGAAGAAATGACAGTTGTTACATGGGGTGGGATGAGTCACAACAAAATCATCCAACAGTTCTTCTCTGGCAACTTAGCTTTGCATAAATGCGAGTACAATGGCTCCTTGTTTAACATGCCTTTGAACTTACAGGCAAGGTTCTTAAGGACAGCTTTTTGAAATCTAAGCTTTTGTAAGCTGAGATGCCTGGGGAACATTTGTTCCATGGGCTGCTTGGTGAAAACAAAGAAATCGGTAGTAAAATAAGTTTGAGAATACTGAAATTAAAAATATTATATTCCTGGATGTCTTTTCATAATAATAATTAAAAAAAACCAACAACACACCATGCTTTTGAAAAATAGATTCCAGACTTTTACTTCCCAAAATAGAGGAGAAAGCGATCCAAATCATTTGGACCAACTCTCTGCTGAAGACAAGTAGGAAGTTATGTAACACACACACACACACACACACACACACACACACACACACACGCACACACACCCGTCTTCCCATCCAGTTGAAGCAAGTGAAGTCTGTGTAGAGATGTAGGACCCAGAGGTAGGAGAGCATAGAAACACAGAGAGGTCATCCCAGTAACTGAGGTCTTTTTTACCCTACAGGTGAATGGGATTCTGGGAGAGGGAGGCAAGAACTTGGAAAGGCATTCAGAGCTTTTGCCAACCTGACGTGGTGAGTGGGGAAAACACCGGAGTTCAGGACTCCCAAGAGACAGGTCCTGGTAAACCTCCCCAGTTTACGGTTGAGACGAATAAGTCTTATAACTCCGGGTGAGGGTAGAGGCAGGGGAAGTAGAACAGCCTGTCTTAGGATCATCTCAGTTCTTGAGTTGAGCTAGAACGCGGGTGCTCCTGGCCGCAGACAACAGGAAATCATCTCTAGATGCAACCCTAAGTGAATGTCACAATGTGTCTCACACCAGGCAGGCCGTCAGAAAAAAGCAAAACAATAGAAACAGACCCCGAGGGGCTCCAGATATCAGAGTCACTACCAACGGAATCTAAAACAATGACACTTCATGGTCAAGGTGGACAAGTCTGATGAACAGTTGGGACCTGTCAGGATAAACAAGGGGAAGTGTTAGAACTGAGAAGTGCGATGACGGAAATTAGAAACAGTGGGACAGCCGAAGCATATTAAAGATTAAGAGAGAATCAGTGAATTGGTTCTAGACACTGTGCTTCTCTGTGGTCGCAGGAGGGGCCAGAGGCCACACCTCATCCTTCCCCATGGACGGCACCTCCACACGCTCTGCGCCCCTGTCCTAGACACGCCACTGAGAAGGTTGTTGGATTGATTTCCCGCCACCGACACCAGAATCCAACCACTAAGTCTGAAGTATTTGTTCACTAGGTCCCATCGGCATAATGTCATCAACGTATGGACCAGGATGATACCTCGTAGAAGGGAAAGTGACCAGGATCCCTACAAACCATCTGCTGACACAGGGCCAGGCAGCTGCCATGCCGCTGAGGTGGGACCGTGTCCGTGTGCTGTTGGCCTTCCCTGAGGAAAGCAAATGCTTCTGCTGGTCTTTACCAGCGAATTTCAAGGTCAAGCGTTGGCCACATGGACAGCTGCACCCAGGTCCCAGGACAGGCGTTAATTTGCTCGAGCAGTGAAACCGCATTGGGTGTAGCAGCTGACCCGGGAGTCACCACCTGGTGACGCTTAGGATGACCCACTGTGGTGCTCCAACCTCTGCCTGCCTCTACGCAAACCAGGTGGGCGAAGTGAACGGGGCTGGTGGGAGGGTCAGGCCCTGCAGCTTTCTCATCCTCTGCGGTGGACCTGCTTGCCTCCGGGAATCAGTGCTGGTTGGTTTGAGAATTCGAGAGCCCAACAGACATGTCCTGATGTCCCTCAAAGGTGGCTTCTCTAAGGATTGCTTATCCGTAAAGAGTAGAGGCAGACTAGTCTTCATGCATCTCAGGGGTTCTTCCGTGGTTAGGATTTTTGTGAACTGGGTTAGGACAAAGTCCATCTTTAGTTTTCCGAACTTTTAACTCAAATGAAGTATCTTCTTTAATCATAAATATGGACATCCAATGACAGTAGTATTGGAAGTTCTTGACTTTCTCACCAGGATAAATCATAGGTATTGTTGCAAATGTATCAAAATGTTGTGCGTGCCCATCACGACCCTGAAGTTGTAGTCATTCATCTCAGCGGTAGGCCTCATTATTTAATGAGTTAATAAAGACGCATAACTGCCACTACTTACAATTAGACTTTAAACTATTTTGATAACTATATTTCAACATCATTGTATTTCCCAGAGCGATGTCTCGGTAAAGTCCTGGGTGTCTTATGTCCCCGATCACCCTCATACTTATTTTGGTCTGGGGGGTCGTCTTCCGCATTTCCTTCCTGGCTATGCAATCTGAAATAACCCTCCACGACACTGATACACCGATTTTTTCTCTCACGCAACTCTCTCCCAAACTATCTTAGATCTGAGGCACAAGAGTTCTATGAAAATGTGTACCTTCTTATTTCTGCTCCAGCACCAGCTCCAAAGTTTCAGAGTCAGCGGGCAACTATTGAAGCTGGTTCCTATTGAAAAAATGTTACCCTCCGCTGCTGTGCTCCCATCCTGAGCCTTCTTGCCACGCTCTCGAACCGTTCGGGATGGTAGCAAAAGGAAGAGCTTTCCATCAGGAATGATCACAGGAGATGTTTGTTTATTGTTCTTTCACTCAACAAAGGGTTGTCAGAGCCATATGATGTGTCAAGAAGAATGCAAGGTTAGTTCGGGCTCTAAGGATGATCCCATATGGTTACCATAGGATAGGCGTTTACCTGGGTAAGAGAGACCAACGGGTGAAAGGCCCTGGGGCCACAGATCATGGACTAGACTCTGGCCCAGGAGAAGGTGGCTCTGTGGATGAAGGTACATTGAACCTAGTTTGTAGGGATGAGTATAGCTTTGCCAGGTAGAGAAGGGACAGAGGGAAAGAGATTGATGATGGAGTCATTACGATCAGAAGAGAGAAACGTGTGTTTTGGGAACCAGAGGTGGTGTCTGTGGGGCTGGAACATGAGCTCTCTGGGTGGGGAGTGGGGGACGGTATTGCTGGAAAGGTAGCAGGCTGTGGAGACCGAACTTGGATTTCCCAACAGGTCATTGAAACCCATGAACAACGTTTAAGCCGGGAGTAGCAAGATCAGAGGCAGGCATTGCAAACATGGTTCAGGAAATGACACACTGAAGGAAGATAAAGATCTGTGATTCCTTTGAATTTGGAAAAGAGAGAAAGGAAAGAATCCAAGGCCCCTCTCAAATGTCTTGCTCAGGTGAGAAGTTCCTTCATGGGGGAAGGTCAAGTGAGAGGCAGAAAGCAAAGGTCTGGAGCCCCAGGGAGCAGGAGGCTGGGAAAGGGCCCTGTGAGTCATCCCATGGACGTGAGGTTATGGCTCCGGGAATGAGCGCTTCCCTCCCAGTGTCTAGACTGGAGGCTGAAGAGCTCGGAGGAGGAGGACCCCAGGGAGCACGAACGTGCGAGAGCGGAGCCAAGGACGATGAGTCAGCGAGGGGACAAGGAGGAGAACCCTTTGGAAAATCAAGAAGCCCCAGATGAGGCAAAGGCAGGTCATAGGGTGGGCGATGAGAACTCCAGTGAGAATGTCAGAAGCGGGTATGGAGGCCGAGGTCAGAGCCGGGTATGGGGGAGGGGGGAAGGGGGGTGACCTCGCCCACGGGAGAATGACATCTGTGCTTATAGTCGCCAGGGCTCATAACAGAACCCCAGGGGCTGGGTGGCTGGCACAACAGAACGGGGTTCCCAGTCTTTCTGGGGCTGGAGGTCAGCAGGTCTGGCTTCTCCCGGGGCCTCTCTCCTGGGCTGGCAGTGGCCGCCTCTCCGTGTCCGCATGGGGCCGCTTCTCTGCACACACATCCCGGTGTCTCTTCCTCTCCTGAGGACACCCGTCCGACTGGAATAGGCCCATCCTTATACCTCACGTGATCTTGATGACCTCCCGCAAGGCCCTCCCTTCCGGTAAAGTCACGTTGGAGTTTAGGGGTTCAACATGTAGTTGAGGGGTGCACATCTCAGTCCCTGGTGAGACGGTGGTGGGGACTGTGACACGGGATGCAGTGGAAAAGGCCCAGGACTTCAGGGTGCGAGTCAGTTTCTCTGAGCCACACTTTAGGGCAGTGATGGCGAACCTATGACACGTGTGTCAGAGGTGACACGCGAACTCATTTTTTGGGTTGATTTTTCTTTGTTAAATGGCATTTAAATATATAAAATAAATATCAAAAATATAAATCTTTGTTTTACTATGGTTGCAAATATCAAAGAATTTCTATATGTGACACGGCACCAGAGTTAAGTTAGGGTTTTTCAAAATGCTGACACGCCGAGCTCAAAAGGTTCGCCATCACTGCTTTAGGGGATGACGCTTGAGAGAAGGGCCTGGAGGAGAAGACACATCTGGCTCCCTGAGGCCCACAGACCAGCGGGAAGATGGCGTCCATGCTTCCCCACCAGGGACTGCAGTGGAGCGAAAGGCGACCCTCTGAAGCGAGGGCTGTTTGCTGTAGCTCTGACCATGGGCGCACCTCGTGGCCATGGACAGTCCGAGCCAGAGAGGGGACATGAGCCCCAGGTCAGCGTGTGCAAAGCCACTCCGTTATGTGTGGGCCACCCACAGCCCGGCGACCTCAGAGCCCTCAGCCACCCACGAAGCTGCCACCTTCTCCCCGTGCCCCGCCTTCAGGAGAGGCCTTGGGCCACGCCCCTGCTGACCGGTGCTGGGCAGCAGAGAAGGGCCCTTGTAGGGCTGGGTGCGGTTCCCAGGGGCATGAAGAGAGAGGGGACTCTTCCTAGGCCAGATCCTTTGTTCTTTTTTATTAAAAAAATATTATTATTTTATTGATTTCAGAGAGGAAAGGAGAGGGAGAGAGATAGAAACATCAATGATGAGAGAGAATCATTGATCGGCTGCCTCCTGCATGCCCCACACTGGGGACTGAGCCTGCAACCCAGGCATGAGCCCTGACCTGCAATCGAACTGTGACCTCCTGGTTCATAGGTCAACACTCAACCACTGAGCCACCCGGGCCGGGCAAGCCAGATCCTTTGTAGAAGCCTGAGCTTCAGGGACCGCTCTTACCTCTTTCCTGAACCAGGGGTCCCGCTGTCACTCTCGCTGCCTTTGAAATGTAAATTACATGGCAGACTCTGCTCAGGAGGCTCCAATGCAGTCCCATGGCCGTTAGGATAAACCCGGGTCACGCCAAGCCCTCCTCCTTACCGTGACCGGCACAGCGGTGCCTAACCAGGGACAATTCTACCTGCTGCCTCCCCAGGGACCTGGCCATGTCTGCAAACATTCCAGGTTGTCACCACTTATGGAAGAGCCATTGGCATCTGGCGGGTGGAGGCCAGGATGCTATGAAAGGTCCTGCTGTGCGCAGGGCTCTGACCAATGGCAAAGAATATCCAGCCCCAATGTTGGTCGTGCTGCGGGGGAGAGACATGCCCTCCAGGCCCTCATGCTGGCAGGATCGTCAATCCTCCTGGGACCTGCCTCCCAGGGCCCTGCTCCTGGCCCATCCTCCTGGGACCTGCCTTCCCGGGCCCTGCTCCTGGCCCATCCCCCTGGGACCTGCCTCCCAATGGCAAAGAATATCCAGCCCCAATGTTGGTCGTGCTGCGGGGGAGAGACATGCCCTCCAGGCCCTCATGCTGGCAGGATCGTCAATCCTCCTGGGACCTGCCTCCCAGGGCCCTGCTCCTGGCCGGTCTTGATTCTGTCAGACACATCACCCCCCCGTCCGGGGCCCCGGCATCCCCTGTTCCCTGAGGCCTCCCTCAGGGCTGCAGGCTTTGCTCCTTCCTAAGGCTTCTCTGAGCCAAGCATGTCAAACTCGCAGCCTGCGGGCTGCATGCACCCACAACGAATATTTTTGCAGCCCAGCCAATATAACAGTATGTAAGAAACCTTTTCCTAAAAATTTCGTAACTTAATTTTTACAATACCCTATTATACATAATCCACACTAATAAAAGAGAAACATGGTAATTGGCGTACGACCGCTACCCTTCCCATTGGCTAATCAGGGAGATATGCAAATTAACTGACAGCCAAGATGGCCGCCGGCAGCCAGGCAGCTTGAAACTAACATGAGGCTTGCTTCCTTCAGTGACGGAGGAAACCAACGTTCCCGCCTGCCTTGCAGGCCTCTGAGCCTGCAGTTTGAACATTGTAACAAACATAGAAGCTAAAAAAAACCCCAGAAACCAGCTTTCAGCGAGCTGGGATCTCAGAGCTGGAGTCAGAGCTGGAGTTATACATTGTTTCGAACCGAAACAAACCAGATACCTACTTTCAGCAGCGGAGGCCTAAGAGCTGGAGCCTCAGAGCTAAAAATGGCCCAGAAAAAAAAAAAAAAAGAAAAAAGGAGCGGTTGGGAGCTTCAGTCACCCGCAGAGCCTGAAAACAGCCCTCAGTCCCTCACCCAGACTGGCCAGGCACCCCAGTGGGGACCCCCACCCTGATCCAGGACACCCTTCAGGGCAAACCAGCCGGCCCCCAGGCCTCTATTCTATATAGTAAAAGGGTAATATGCCTCCCAGCACCGGGATCAGCGGAGCTGCGAGGCCTCTTGGCACTGGATCAGCGTGACAGGGGGCAGTGCCCAAACCCCCTGATCGCCCTGTGGCTCTGTGTGTGACAGGGGGCAGCACCCCAACCCCCGGATTGGCCCTGCTCTGTGCGTGACAGGGGGGAGCTCCTCAACCCCCTGATGGGCCCTGCTCTGTGTGTGACAGGGGGCAGCACCCCAACCCCCGGATTGGCCCTGCTCTGTGCGTGACAGGGGGGAGCTCCTCAACCCCCTGATGGGCCCTGCTCTGTGTGTGACAGGGGGCAGCACCCCAACCCCCGGATTGGCCCTGCTCTGTGCGTGACAGGGGGGAGCTCCTCAACCCCCTGATGGGCCCTGCTCTGTGTGTGACAGGGGGCAGCACCCCAACCCCCGGATTGGCCCTGCTCTGTGCGTGACAGGGGGGAGCTCCTCAACCCCCTGATGGGCCCTGCTCTGTGTGTGACAGGGGGCAGCACCCCAACCCCCGGATTGGCCCTGCTCTGTGCGTGACAGGGGGGAGCTCCTCAACCCCCTGATGGGCCCTGCTCTGTGTGTGACAGGGGGCAGCACCCCAACCCCCGGATTGGCCCTGCTCTGTGCGTGACAGGGGGGAGCTCCTCAACCCCCTGATGGGCCCTGCTCTGTGTGTGACAGGGGGCAGCACCCCAACCCCCGGATTGGCCCTGCTCTGTGCGTGACAGGGGGGAGCTCCTCAACCCCCTGATGGGCCCTGCTCTGTGTGTGACAGGGGGCAGCACCCCAACCCCCGGATTGGCCCTGCTCTGTGCGTGACAGGGGGGAGCTCCTCAACCCCCTGATGGGCCCTGCTCTGTGTGTGACAGGGTGCGGCACCACAACCCCCCCCCCCCCCCCGAGTGCACAAATTTTTGTGCACCGGGCCTCTAGTTATTAATAACGAACTATAATGTTCACTAATGACTAATTACTATCATCGTGTGGCATTCATTTCCCTTATGCGCGGTACGCACAGGCGCACCATTTCTCTCCACTAATACCAGCAGCAAATATTTTAGCAGCTGATGGCCACATCATTAGTCTTGGACTGACTTGTTTGGTGTGCGCAACAGGAGATATTTCACTTTTGGAGAACATGAAAAATAGGTTTATTTGTGTTATGTTTATTAATTTGTGCAGTTATTCAGTATCTGGTAAGTTAATGTTCAAGAAAAAAATATTAATTTTTATTAAAATGTTCTATTATTTTATGTTAACGATGACTTGTGTATTTCAGCCCTTTGTATTCAGCATGTCTCTATCAAAATAAAGCTAAGTTTCTCTGAAAATCGAAGCTTTTGTTTTTTCAGCCCACATGCACTTAACCCTTTTCTACTTGGCTCAGGTTAGCCTTTGAGTTTGACATGCTTGCTCTAACCCACCGTCTAGAACAGCTCCCTCAGGCCGGCAGGCGTGGCTCAGTGGTGGAGCATTGACCTATGAACCAGGAGGTCACGGTTCCATTCCCGATCAGGGCACATGCCCAGGTTGCGGGCTCGATCCCCAGTGTGGGGCCTTCAGGAGGCAGCCAATCGATGTTTCTATTTCTCCCTCTCATTTCCTTTCTCTCTAAAAAGTCGATGAAAACATATTAAAAAATAAATAAAGAGCTGCGTCGCGCACGTCTCTCCCATGTCCTTCATAGCGCTTCTGATCTGTTAGCACGTCGTGGCCTCTTTTTTTATGTTTCTTTTTAATTATCTTTATTGTTCAAAGTAGTACATGTGTCCCCTTTCCCTCTGTCTTCCTGGCGAGGGTGTGACTCCAGCCAGAGCCTGGACGTGGGCGTGTTCACTGCGGTGTGTCCATCCCCCACGTGAGGCCCTGTGCACAGTGTGCCCTCAGGGCCAGCCGCCAGGGCAGCGCAGGTGGAGGAGGCTCCGCCCAGGAGGGGAGAAGGTTCCCGTGGTCCCCCCTGTGCCATCCCTTCAGGCCCGCAACACTCGCCAAGAGACAGCTCTTCAGTTAGACGGTGAAGCTGCTGGCTGCACAGGCGCCACCGTCCAGGCCACGTGGTGAGGGACCCGCCCGGAGAGCCCACGGGGCCACAGGGCAGGAGTCACGGGAACTCCCAGCTCCTGCTCCTTTCATCTGGGCCTCGGGCTGTTACAGGAACAGGCTGAGCCGATGGCCAGCAACCTGAGACCCTCCGTGCGAACAGCCACGGACTGGCCATCACACAGGGCAGAGGCCTCCCTCCAGGGGCCAACCACAGCGCTGCCCAGACTATTTTTTAAAAAATGTTTTTATTGATTTCAGAGTGGAAGGGAGAGGGAGAGAGAGGGATAGAAACATCAATGATGAGAGAGACTCATGGATCGGCTGCCTCCTGTACACCCCACACTGGGATGGAGCCTGCAACCTGGGCCTGTGCCCTGACCGGGAATGGAACCGTGACCTCGTGGTTCGTGGGTTGATGTTCAGCCACTGAGCCACGCTGCTGGATAAACTGAATTGCAACTGAACCCAGAGCAAGTGTGTGTAGACTGAGTGAGCAGAGGAGGGAAAGGGAGTGGGGTGGAGTGGGG
>NW_005354965.1:2364225-2373380 GCF_000412655.1 Myotis brandtii
CAACCTAATTCATTGCCAGTGGAGACCTTACAACCTTGCGTGAACTTTGCTTCTGTGAAATGATTCCAGAACCCGCTCACCTTCAAGACCCCGGGCTTCCCGTCAAGGCCGGTTTTCTTTTGCTTTTTGCCTTCTGTTTCCCGTTCTTTCTTTTTAACTTTTCTGATGTGAGCCCTCCCTGGGAAAACAACAGCTTGCTTTTCCTGGAAGAGTTCAGGCTGCCCTTGCTTACCTTTTGCATAACAAACGCCTGACTGGGATCCGGAATGGCTGTTCTATGCCCTGGAACCGGGTGTCCCAGTCCCTGCTCCCTGAGACTGAACCGGAGAAGCCGGAAAAATGCCAGTCGCTCGGTTTCAAAACACTCTGTTTCAATTGCCGCCAAAGCCTTGGGGCAAAACGCTGCAATCTCTCTCCCGTTCCAACGTTTCAGTCGGCTCGGCCTCCTCATTTCTGTATTTATTTTTCACACTGACGGGCTGTGCTCAAATGGTTGTGTCACTTATGAACCTTATTGATCTGGGAAGCCTCCTATCAACTGCAAAGCATATCCAATATTGGCGATTGGTACCCCTGACTTCTGAATGGCATAAAAACACCCAGGTCCTGAAAGGTGAAAACTGATTTATAAATAAATAGCAAACACGTTAAAACACATCGGCGACATGTCTGCGTCCAGATTAAGTAATTAGGTAATAGCACGTCGATGGAGGAGGCATTGCCACTCAGCTGGACATGGGATCTGGACATATCTGACAGGCGCATCTTCCATTCGGAGGGTCACGGGACACCTCTCATGGTGGGAGTCCTATCACCTCAGGGCTGCGCTGGCCAAGAAGGTGAGAAGAGGCAGCACAGGATTGCCAGCAGCAGGGACACAAGAAGTCCTCCTACGAATACACAAGACTCATTCATTCAACAGAGATTTCTGAGCCTCCACTATGGGCTGAGCACCATCCTAGATGCTGGGTTTGCAAAGTAAACCTATATCTGTGTGGACGTGAGATGACGCGCCGGCTCCCTGCGCTGGGATTTCCCTGTAATTCTTCCTCAGCATCTGACAAGCTTATCCATGGTGGATCTGTGTTTTCTCCTCCCCAGGAGGAAGCTGAAGACCTGGGAGCTTAAGTTAAGAAAAGGAACAAGACTCCGGCAGCCGTGGAACCAAATCCTGACATTGGACCAACTGAGACGGCAATGAGTTTAGATGCTTGGGCCTCAGGAGCACCCTGGTTCAAAGCCACTGGGCGGCATCAGGTGGGTGCCCTGGGCAAATGAGGTCAAGGCCGCCCATCGCTGGTGGGGATGTGAAATGTGCAGTGGCTTTGGAAGGCCCTCAGCAAGTTACAATTACCACCGGACTCAGTGATTCCTCTCCGAGGAATGTATCAAAAGAGCTGGAAACGGCACTCACCCAAGTACATGTACATGCATGTTCATAGCCGCTCTCTTCACAGTAACCAAAGGGGGAAACAGCCCAGCCGTCCACCCACAAACGAAAGGGTGAGCCAGGCATGGTCTATACGGGCAACGGGACATCACTCAGCCAACAGAAGGAGTGGGGACTGGTACATACTAAACAGGGATGTACCTCGAGAGCATCACGCTAAATGAAAGACGCCAGACACAAAGGTCCACATTGCATGACTCCACTCGTATGAAATATTCCAACAGGTGAATCCACAGCACAGGAAGCAGACCGGTGGCTGCCGGGGCTGGGAGAGAGGAGGTGGGTCATGATGCTCAATGGGCAGAGTTTCCTTTCGGGGTGAGTATCGTGTTTTGGAACCAGGTACAAATGGTAATTACACAATGTTCCAAACATGAATGTCACCGAAAGGTTTACTCTCAGAGTGGTACAATTTCTGTTTGTGAATTTCATCTCGGTTTAAAAAAAAATGCTATAGCTTATATGAAAATATTCCATGCATTATTTCTCAGTGATTTACGGGGTCACTCAGGTGGTGTCAATTGTGTGGGTAACAGGCTACGTGTAGAGAGGTCGGGGAGGGGAGGGTGCGTCTGAAATGTTTATTGGCTCTTTCCTAAGATGGAGGAAAACTTCTCTAAGGTTCCCCTCCCCCGCAAACTGCTCATGTCTCAGAGACCAGAACTGGGTCACGTGCCCATTCCTAAACCAATTGCATTCTGGGGTCCTGGGGGTTAGGACTCCAACATGTAAGAAACATGCCTGTGATTCATCATCACAGAAAAGAAAGAGCAGGTGGCCAGGCGGGTACTGACTTTCCCCGGACAAACAGGACGTGGGGGTGGGGAGCGGGGACGAGAGCTGCGCTCCCGGCCGGTGGCACATTCCCAGGAAGATTCCCCCAAAAGCGTGGAAGCAGCTAGAAAGGTCTCACCTGGTATATTAAACGGCCCACGGGAGACAGCGAGACCGAGGTGACCTGTGAGGAAAGAGGTGGCCACATACGACTCAGCCAGTGAGGAGCCGGAGGAGGCACTAGCCCAGCCGTGGGCAAACTACGGCCCGAGGGCCAGATCCGGCCCATTTGAAATGAATAAAACTAAAAAAAAAAAAGACCGTACCCTTTTATGTAATGATGTTTACTTTGAATTTATATTAGTTCACACAAACACTCCATCCATGCTTTTGTTCCGGCCCTCCGGTCCAGTTTAAGAACCCATTGTGGCCCTCAAGTCAAAAAGTTTGCCCACCCCTGTTCTAGATGCTTCTAGACTCTTCTAGACTTTCCATGATAATGTAAAGGTCTCCAGAACGAAGCACTCGGAACCGCAGAGGGGACCGTGTGCTGTCTCGGGTCAGAGGACTCGGGTCACAGTGAACCTGCTGGGTCCAGTGGCGGTAGAGGGCTATTTTCTCAGGTATCAGAGTGGCCTCCTCAGCCTGGGCCAGCGGTCGGGTGCTGGTTGCTCCTGAGGGCTCCCTCCACCTCCCAGCCTCCTCCCGGGCGCCCTGCACACGCAGCTGGGCCACCTCAGGGGCATGACTGCGCTGCCGGCGCCTTGCCCTGGCCTGGCATCCATCGTCCCGGGATGGGTGGGACGGGTTGCATGGTTCCAGCTCCCGTGGACGTCCCTCTCTGCAGCCCATGCTCTCCGCAGACCCGAGGACACCCCTCCTTTCTTCCTGCAGCCCAGCCATTGCTGTCCTGGGCACCCCTGTTCCCTTAGGGTTCCCAGACTCACCGTCTCCACACAGCACTTCCATGAAATCCCCCCCGCCCGACTTCCCTCCCCTGGCGGAGGGCACCCCTTCCTGCGAGGAGTCTGAGAGCTCAGAAGCTCCGGGAGATGCTGGCAGCCATGCCTCTCACTCCTGCTGTCCGTGGCCGCGCTCTGGAATAGCCAGCGAGGACCTTCCTCCCTGTCCGTCTGCAGGTGGGAGCCACAGGGTGAGCCTTGTGAGTGGGAACCAGCACCCACTGGGGGAGCCGGGGTTCCCAGAGCGCCTTTCGTTTTTCAAAGAGTCTCCCTGTCTGCCCGCGGAATACTCCCAACACCTCAGGCTCATCCTTCGCACCCCCCCTCGCTCACACCCGCGCCCCAGGACTCCCAGTGAGCGACACGCCATCGCCCCACAGGCTCTCCTCGGGGCTCTCCTCTGCGTTGAGCCGGGAGCTCTCACTGTGGATCGTCCTTTCTCCCCCACTTTCCGCTGGCAGATTCCTGACGTGGAAAATCCAACCAACACTCGCCGAGGCCACGGGATGCGCCCGCTCATGTTGCAAAGGTCGCTCGCCGAGTGGCATCCGTGACGCACGCGGCAAAGGCTTAGTCAGACCACGTGCCGTGCCAGTAAGGACGGGCGTGAATGGACGTGTGGGGGTCGCGTCCGCAGGTGCCTGTCACTCCACAGGCACCATGTCGAGTGGGCAGTGCCCCGAGATGCCTAGAAGCCCCGTGAGTGACTACAGAACGGCCTCCAGGGCCAGCCTGCTGCGAGAACACACTCAACGCCCATGCGCAAGTCCACATCCAAAGCCAAGTGCAAAAGGGAAGCCATGACTGCCCAACAGGAGACGCACAGAGCGCCCGTCTTGCCCTCCTGCTACTGTGGAGGGCACAAGGAGGCACAGAGGGGGAGACCCACTGCCAACGGTGGGAAGCGCTCGGCTGAAGAGGGAGTGGACGGAGGCAGGTGTGATAGGAGGCGCGTGTGAGTTCCTCTTCAGGAGAACTCTGCGCGGCGGTGGGCATGGTGACCCCCCCAGATCCCAGCAGCGGCAGCAGCGTAAACCCCGATGACGGAGCTTCCGGGAGTGACCGTTCCGGGTGGAATGAGAGGGAGACGTGTTTGCGTGAGCGAGTGGGCGCTGCTGGGACGGGCGTCCCCGACTTGGTGGGTGTGGTCTTGCTCTGTGTCTTGGTAAGGGGTGTAGTATACGCCTGTCCACCTTTGTCAAAACTTGTAGACAGGGACTCATGAGATTTATGCATTTCCCTGCAGACATGTTTTTCCTAAAAACACACGCTGACTCCTGCTCAGGAGGTGCACGTGGAAATAGTTACAGACGGGCTGCACTGATGTCCCCAACCTGCTCCAAGACGCATCAGAAATAACATGGACTGATGGGCGAGTGAGGAACAGTTCGATAGACGTAGGAGGAAGCAAATACAGCGACCTATTGGCTGTAGAACCTAGGCAGTGAGGTGGGTATTTCTGTACAATCCTTCCATTTTTCTGTATATTTGAAATTTTCATTTAAAAACTGTTGGCGGGATGGGGGGGGGGGGAACCCACCTAAAATGTTGGGAACTGACACCAGAAATTCCAGGGCCTCCCCTGGAGCTGAGGCTATTTCAACACAAGTGGCATCAGGCTGTCCAAGTATGGAAGCATTGCGTTTAGCGATGCAGTGTGCCCACGAGACAGGACACAGGGGTTTCAACACAAAATCAAAATCACCTGAACGAGATCCTGTCATAAAAGGAGGACACCCAGGGGTTGATGTGGAGGCAGGCACGAGGAAGGTGCAACTGCGTGAGTGTAAGAGGCTGTTCATGAAAAAGCACCTTCGTGCTAAAGGCTGAATCGGTCCCTCCCCCTGCAGGCCCGCCTTTCATCCTTGCCACCCAGTGACTCACGGGCCGCAGGTAGTCAGTTTATGGGCCGAAGGTAACTGCTGGACACCCTGCAAGTAGGATGGAGAAGAATGCACAGACTCACTTTCAGCTACTGACACACATAGTTAAAAATCTGATCGGCCGGCCGGGTGGCTCAGTGGTTGAGCATCGACCTATGAACCAGGAGGTCACGGTTCGATTCCCAGTCAGGGCACATGCCCGGGTTTTGGGCTCCCTCCCCAGTAGGGGATGTGCAGGAGACAGCTAATCAGTGATTCATTCTCTCTCTTCATTGCTGTTTCTACCTCTCTCTCTGTCTCCCTTCCTCTCTGAAAACAATAAAAATATATTAAATAAAAAAAAAGGAGAGAACAGGTCTTGGTTAACGGGAGAATCTTAAAGCGCTTTCTCAATAAGGTTTGACGTGCGAACCAAAGTTGCCGGGTAGGAACGGTCTGGAATATAGTCCGTTTTCTTTGACAAGCCGAGGACAAGGGATGGCAGCCTTATCTCCCCCCAAATATCAGAGCCCTTTGATGTTGCGCGTGAGGTCGCACGAGGCTCAAGTGGTCTCTCCCGGTTCCTCGCGGTCTCGGCTGCTTTGGCTCCATGGCAGGCGACACGCACATCCCGGTCCCGGCCTGTTTGGAGGATGGGGACATTTTATGGGGCGCCCAGCCCTTGTAAACCAAGCTGCGCTCCTCCCGACTCCCGCTCCCTCGGGGAGGCCGCGTCCAGCATTCGGTGGAAATTCCGTCTTGCTCGTCAGCCTTTTAGGCCGATGGAAAATTCCTATATACTTTTTTATTGAAGTGTTAAAAGGAAATACTTGTCATGTAAGCCCGAGGGAAAAGGCAGGCGTTTTTGATCCTTAAAGAGACACAGACGTGAGCGAGAGCCTTCCCCACAGGGAAACCCTTTCGGGGCCGCGTACAGCTCGCTTTTTACATTTTCTTCTGGGGCCTCTTGCCTCTCCAGCCACGAACCTCACGGATTTGGGGTTTTTTTGTGTGTGTTTTGTTTTGTTTTCATTTAGAAACGGGTCCGGTGACCATCCTCACGTGCAGAATGCAGATTTATCAGAAAACCCGACAGAAACAGAGTTTCCTGCAAGGCCATTGCCTGCATCAGGCTTTGTGAGCTTACGTTGTAGTAAGACATGACCCCCCAAACCTGAGAGGCCCTGAAAAAGGAAGTTCGTTTTCCACCTGTGTCACAGTCGCACATCTGCCATCCGGGGTCTGAATTAGAGCAGCCACAATTCTTTTCTTTTTTTCTCTCTTTCTTTCTCCTCCTCCTCCTCCTCCTCCTCTTCCTCCTCCTTCTTCCTTGCTGAAACTATAACTTTATTTTCTTTTTTTCCCATTTTACATTATTCTTATTATCATTTAATCCTTATCTGATGATATGCTTTTGCTAATTTTTAGAGAGAGGGGAAGGGAAAAGGGGAGGGGGAGGTAGGGAGAAAGAGAGAGAGAGAGAGAGAAAGAAACATTGATGTAAGAGAGAAACATCAATCAGTTGCCTCCTATATGTACCCTGACCAAGGATTGAACCCCCAACCTGGTATATGCCCTGGTCAAGAATCAAACCCGCAACCTTTTGGTGTACAGGATGACGCGCCAACCAACTGAGCCACCTGGCCAGGGCCCACTTCCATGATCATTGAAGCGTCATTTCAAAACCTCTTTGTGAGCTCCCTCTGAGTGCGTGCAGGGTTTGCCAGCTTTACTGAGGTGGGACTGACACAATGGTGTATATGTAAAGTGTAGCCCTTCGTGCTTGGATATGTGTACACCTCGCGAAACGATTGCCACAATCAAGCTAATCTGAGGAATAAGACAGCGACTCTGAAGCCACCGAGGGCTCCGAGGATCCTACACGGTGCCAAGATGTGTGTGTCTCACAGGCACCCACCAGCCAGAGTGGAGGACGGCAGGATGGGTGCCTCCCACAGGCACCCACCAGCCAGAGTGGAGGACAGCAGGATGGGTGCCTCCCGCAGGTACCCACCAGCCAGAATGGAGGACGGCAGGATGGGTGCCTCCCACAGGCACCCACCAGCCAGAGCGGAGGACGGCAGGAACTGGAAATACGAGTGCAGCGTTTTGCAGGATCTCCCCATCTCTCACACTCGGCTGTGTGACAGCGCAGGTGGGGCCCCTGACCCTGGCGTTGTATATGGCTGTGCCAGCGGTTAGGGCCAGGAAGCCGGAGAGACCCTCCCGCCAGGTGACCATGCTGTCAGCTCTGGGTCGCAGGCCCTGCAGCAGCCAGGGAGCTCAGGAGCTGGGCTCTTTGCCGGGAGGCTTGCCAGGACGGCCAACATTTAATGAACATCCCCAAGTTCAAAGAGCTCCCCCTGCGCTTTCTGCTTTGATCCTCGCATCAGCCAGATAAGGCGGCCTGTGAGGCTCAGGCTTACAGACGAGGAAACTGAGGTTCAGGGAGATGAAGGACCTTGATAAGGATCACACACTTAGTAAGTGGCCGAGCCTCGGTCTGATCAAAGGCCGTCTGGTTTCAGGATTAATACCGTCCAATCACAGCCGTTCCTCATCGCCAACCTGGGACATTACAAGGGCCCGGAGTGCCTTCTGAATCACAGGCCACTGCACTGTGCCCCGGAAGCCTGGATGGCAGATAGGTCTTGTTACGGCCAAACTGAGCTGTCAACATGCTCTTTCTATAAAGGGCCAAACAGTAACTCTTTCAGGCTTTGTGGGCCTCAAACCGCTTCTGTGGCCCATTCTGTTATGTTTACCGCCCTTTAAAATTGTAAAAGCCTTATTAGCTCAAACAAGGCACGGGCCCGATTTGGCCCCCAGGTCATCGTTTGGGATCCCTGGTTACTCATAAAGCGCGATACACCGATCTCTCTGCCAAAGGATGTGATGAACCGGACGGTCTTGTTTGCAGCTGCGAAGCAGCGGGAATGACAGAGACTGAAGGGTGAGCTTGGGTGTGCATTGTCCACACGCCACAGACTTGCTTTCTCGAGCAGCCTCAGCGTGGAGCCAGGCTTCCCCGAGAGCCCCAATGCCACCTCGGGGTGGGTGGCACCCTTCTCAGGCCCCCGTTCTGCTGCAGAGAGTGGCACCAGGTGATGCTCTGTGGATGTGCCATCGCCCTTGACAAGGTCAGTTAAAAATACCAGAGGGTTTTACCGACATTGGGAGACTATTTCCAAGCCTCCTCTCTCTCAAGAGACATCAGAAACCACAACCGAGAGTATTGGCGCCAGAATGCTTTGCAGAGCGACACCGCAGCCACGGAGGACGCCTGGGTCCCGGCATCATCGTGCTGGAAATCGGCTCAGGAAGAACGAAGGTCAGTGTTACTGATAATCGACGGCTAGAGCTCCGTGTGCCCAGGCACAGCCCAAGCTTCATGCGTCATAACTTAGCCCCTCAAGACAACCCCAGGAGGGGGTAACAGTGTTGCCCCCACTTTGCAGGTGGCAAAGGGGCCCAGAAAGCCACATAACTCATCGGAGGCGTTTACTCAACAAGTACGTGGTAGGCGCAGGATTCAAACCCAGGCAGACTGGCGAGCCAGGCAGACGGACGTTGGCCACTTCCTGGCACCCTCCTTCCCTGGTGGGAAAGTGGTTAGTCTTCCAGGGAAAGCCTGCTACGTGGTGATAGGATTTAGTTCATGAGCGAAGTGCATTACATTAAGCGATTCAAGCCATTCATGGCCAATGGGGGTTACTGGGTCCTAATTCTGTTTTTCCAAATCTTCTGATCAGTCACGATGGCCCTGGGAACCATGCTGGCAATTTTATCGAAAAGAAGAGGGCCGTGCCCTTGACCAGAATGGAACCCGGACCCCTCAGTCCTTGGGCCGACGCTCTAACCACGGAGCCAGCCGGCTGGGGCGAGGCTTGTTAATGCTCACGGTGATCGTTTATGTCAAAGCCAGTCAGAGAAAGAGAAGTCTCACATGACCTCACTCATATGCGGAATCTAACGACCAACATAAACTGACGAGCAAAAATCGATCCAGAGACATAGACGCCCCGGAACAGACTGTCAAACCTCAGAGGGGAGGCAGGGGAGGGTGGGCAGGTGGGAAGAGAGCAACCAATGAACTTGTATTCAAAT
>NW_005354965.1:2373556-2398442 GCF_000412655.1 Myotis brandtii
TATTTTTTTTTAAAAAATATTTTAATGAAGGAAAAAAAAGAATTAAACAGAAAAAAAAAGATGTTTTTCTCCAATCGCTTTGAGCCCCTGCCTCCGTGGGCATCACAGCCGGGACGGAGCCGGCGGCATTGCATGCAGCACCAGGCCCCGGTCTGGGAGGTTTATCTCCAGACATCAGCCTCATTCACTGAGTCTCCACTCAGGTCTAGAGAGCAGGCTCGTCTGCGTGATGAAAGGGTCCGAGGGCACCGCTAGGGGACGGCTGCCCTGGTACTGCGACTTCGTAGGACAGCCTTGAGCAGTCCACGTGCTGGGGGCCCAGGAAGGTCACGGAGGGAAGCCTTCCCGAACACCACGCTCACCAACGCCCCCCTGGCTGTGGCTGCCTGGGACACACGCTATTTTTTCATCAGCTACAGGATGAAAACGTCCTTACGAGCAGATTAGCATTAAGAACAATCTAGTGTGATAACCACCATGTAACCTCACTGCACGGCACGGGAGGCGGAGCCGGAGGGAGGAGGGGGAGTAAGCTCACCTCCCCCTCCATCGAGGGCCCGGATAAACATCTCCAGGTACCTTCAGATGCTCTAATCCGCTTTGAACTTTGGCTCAAGTTATTTCCATGAACATCCTCCGTTTCCATGGGGGGGGGGGGTTGAGATACTGTATGAGGCAGAGCCTACAAATCACTTTGTTTAAAGTTGCTGAGGAAAGAGGGGGGCAGAGAGCCCAGCGCGGAGTCTGCTGCTAATCAGAACCAGCCGCTGCGCGGGGATCTGTCTGGGGCACCGCGGCCGGGCCCGTGGCAGCTGCGCATTCCTTCCTGCCTGCGCGTTTGAACTGGGTCCAGGCGAGCGATCATGAAATCTCTGATGGCTGTTGTTTCAGGGGGAGACGGGGGAGGGGCGCTGCTCGTTTTCAGGAAGAAAGGAAGATGAGTCTCGTGTTCCCTGAAAAAGTTGGGTTGATGAGGTAATTTTCCGGAGGCCGGGTTGGCCGAGCCTCTGGTCACTTTCGGGTTGTTCACTGACACTTTTTCGTGGCACAGCCGCCCAAGCCCCCCTTCCCCCTCCTGTGAGGAGGAGGGGAAGTCTGAGACACCTGGTCTTGCTCAAACAAGGCTGGGGACAGGTTCATTTCGCAGTTGAAAGCTTCATAGGGTGGAAGACATTTAAATGTTTGCTAATAGACGAAGGACTACCAAAAAAAAAAAAAATCAGGGGGCTTCAGGAAAATTGCTCACAAGCAGAACAAATTCTGTTTCGTCCCTGAGTTGGACAGACGCTGGATGGTTAGGCGAAGAGAGCTAAGCTGTGTATCTCCAATCCCAAAGCAACTGCAAAAGACACGCGGGCGTTGCAGAATGTCTCGAACTTGCATGTTCATGCAGACCCTAGACTTGGGGTGTTAAATACTTTATAAGCAATACCCTTTCTAAACAGCCACCGTGATATGCCTGTGTATTTCTGCATATAGGTACATACATACATACATAGATTAGATAGATAGACAGATTTACTGTTTCAAGTTATATTTCTGGTCAAATTGCATTCTTGAAGTTCTGTTCCCATACAGCCACATCTTCTACCAGGAGGGTTTGTGGGTTCGGATGAATACTTCTGCCTGCAGTGGTAGCTGTAGGGTTCCAGCACCATCTTATGACTCCCCTTTATTTTTGATGGAACTAACACCCCTCACCTGCAAGTGTGACCCTGTTCTAGCAGGGCTTTTTCAGAATGAGACGGTCTTTTCGCTGGGACCCTAGACTCCCGGGGCCAAGGTTTTCAAAGACCGGTGCGAAAAGGACCCTGGCTTATTCAGCAGCGAGTCACTGTCCCCGCCTGCCGAGGCCTCTCCCAGCTGGCAGAGGCCACAGGAAGTTCCGGGTCACATACAGTTGTCCCAGGCCGTGCTGCCAGCATCGCCGGAGATTTCCACATTTCATTTGATTGGGGAAAACCCAACAACATTGCTGACATGGTCCCGCACGCCGGCTAAACATAGCAGACAGTCATGGCCCGTCCGCGAGGGGACTTCTCTGGGGTCACTCCTAGAGCCCAACCCAATCACACCAGACAGACCGTGACGGAAACAGACCTGACTGGTAGCAAAGGCCAGTTTACGGAAGCCATTGGTTTCACCAAATACGAGAAATACGTGGCTATGCTCTGACTGCGGTGCCTGTTAGTTGAATCAATCTCTTAATTGAAATTCGTTGAGACCGCTCCTGGAGAGATGAGTAAGCATATACCTTGTCCAGGTTTAATCCAAAGATTGTTCTATTTGCCTCCGATGTTGAGGCTCATAACATACAGATACTTAGGAAGGGCTAGTTTCTGGGGCAGCTGGTTGGATTGAAAGCTAACTTGGTTGTCTACGCTCCACTCTTCCCTCGATCCACACTCCTCTTTGCTCACAGAGCTCACCTCCACTGGAGTGTCTGAAACGATCCGCTGTTAGGGTTCCCCACCCCCTTACAGCGAGGCTGTGGCATTGGCTGCAGATGGGCACTTACGGGGAAGCCATCTGGGGGACTTATGGGGAGGCCTCTCCTCCCTGATTACAAAGCAGCGCTGGGAGGACATGGCCCCTCCTCTGGCCAGATGTGGCTGTGTCTCCGAGTGCTCTCTGCCACAGCTGCCTGTGTCCTGCAGCCCCAGGATGTCACGCAGGGAAACAGAAAGCGTCTCGGTCTTTGATGACATCAATGAGCCACCAGACCGACCCTGGCCCACCTCTCTCGTGAACATCTTACCGTGTGAACGCAGCGCGAACCTGAAGCCATCTTCCACGGGACAGGCAGGGTCAGTAAGAAACGCTTGATTCCTTTCACAACCCCCTGCGCCCACAGATCCAAGACCCTGCTCTTCACATTCACTACACACGGCAGCCCTCAAGGCACGAGCGCATGGGGACCCGGCTACCAGGTATGGAAGAGAGGGGCAGAGTCAGGCATCAGCAAGGTGATAAGGCCACTGGGAAGGATACAGAAGGAAAAGGACCCGCACATACTTATCCCAAAGCCAGACTTTCCGAGTGTAAGGAGGGCCAGGAGGAGGAAAGAGATTCCCGCTCTGGTCGGAGGATGGGTCCCAGATTCTCAGTTTCCTTCTGCTGGTAACATTGCCTTGATGTTTAGAAACAGACAACCCACTGAGGAAATGCCAAAAAATTAATCCCTTCATGAATTTCAAAATTCCCTCGGCTCCCTGATTTTTAAGGACGGCTGAGCTACAGCTTGAGTTTATGGGTAACAGACTTGAGAGACAAGAGGGTAAGCAGATCTGTCAACTTCCCTTGCTTGCAGGTCCGTCCATGGCAATGAGACTTCTGAGCTCATGTAAATGGACAGGCATATAGTACAGAGGCCGACTCCGGTTCAAACCCAGCCTGACCTTCAATAGCTTCGTGAAATGGGTCATTCGACCTTCTCAGCTTCAGTTTCTTCATTTTAAAAATGGGGAAAGAGAAAAAAATACTTGACTCTCTAGAGGTGACGATTAAGTAAAATAATGCCATTTAATATGTTGGACACATAACACATGCTAAACATTTAGCTATGGTGATTATTTTTATTCCCTCTTACAACTGTGTAAGACCCCCCTTCTGAAGAAACTGACATGGTTCCTAACTCGGTCCCCGTGTTCAATAGAAACCACAATGCCAACAGGAGAAAAATGCCCATCAGTTACTACATTCCTTACAATAATCATTGCTTTTCTAGAATAATCCATTTAAATTTATATTTCGGGGAGTAATTTTAAGCAAGACACCTGAGTAGCATATGAAACTGTTTAGTGTTCTCACACGGAATCTGGCAAAGTGCTGATTTCTGCATAAAACATGAGGATTTTGAATTATGAATATTGAATAATAATTTTTAAGATGATGGACAGATTAAATATTTCCATGTTCTCACTGCTTCTGGGTATATCTGGTTTCATATCATCACTATTTTAATGGGCTACTTTGTGACTGAATGGTTTTAACATGTGTTCAATCCTAAATAATCACCCATTAATCTTACATGACAACCAGATTTTAATATTTATCAGTGTGCTATTGTTGACAACAGACATTACGCTATTTATAGTATCTGAATTTTTTTTTTCCAGAATAAAGTTACCTACACACCAAACTACTTGTCTCAAAACCATGAAAACTAGATGCCACCTTAGGCAAAACGTTTTGAAGTATATGTTTTTTATTAAAACCAATCTTGATAATTTATTTGAAAATAACTGACAGGGTCCGGGAAAGAAATCTTGTAATTAATTCTTTAAAAGTGAATAGATTTCATAAATGTGAACTTGGCTATATCACGTTGGCTTCAATAGAAACATACACTGATCATTGTTGAAAGTTTTGATGTAATTATTAAACTTGCTACGGAGAGGATGAGATCTGTAATTGGCTCCATTCCTGTGGCAATGAAGACAAGAAAAAGGACTTTAATGATAAAACATGACTTTGGTCTGGTGAGTGGTTTATTTTCTCTCTGAGCCTTCTGCCACTTCTCAGCAGCACCTCGAGAGAACGCTGACCACGTTTCCAGAACGTAGGTGTCAGAGGTGGGATGAGGACTCTCTTTACTTCCCAGAGAGGCTTCCAAGCTACTACCCAATGCCCTTTCATTGCTCCACGGAGGTTAATTTTCTTCACGTTATCCTTTTTCATTTATTTCTGTCTCTTTTAAGCCAATCTTAAGCATCCATTAATGTCTGGCAGCTAGGAAAAAGTTTGCCTCTTTACTCAGATGCCACTGACCCACCATTATCTTTAGTGACCTTGGGATCCTGACATCCCTCCGTTCTTCTTAACTTCCAACTCTTCCAATAGCCTTCATCTCTATTCCCTTTCAGATGCTCTCTCAAACTTAAACACTGGAATTTCCCCATCCTTGAATTCTTAAACACAAATGTTCTATCTTTAATAAGAAATGTGACTCATTCGTTTTCATCACCCCTCCTCCTACATGACCTCATCGTTAGAGCTACCATGTTGTTGGTTACCTCATGCTCTTTCAGAATTAGCCTCTTCTGACTTCTTTCCTTCATTGGACCCTGTCGTCACTATCACAGGACCCTTGATTTCCTCTCACCCTCTATTTCCCCATAACGTCCCCTCCATAACACTCCAGTATTGGATCCATGCTTTAAGACACTCTCTTGGCTCCTGGACCACGGTGGCTGAGGACTGCTGGAGAAAATTTATGATGTTCCGTCTCAACTAGCTTCTCAACATCACCTGTCAACTCTTTTGCTTATTGTTGGGCAACTAATGTTCCAATGTCCTTCAATGTCTATTAAAAACCTACATGATTCTCAAGAACCTTATCTCAGGGGATACTGCCCAGAGGATGGTCAGCGAGGAATCTCAGGAGATGGCCTTCGCATTAAGTTGGGATGATGATAAATCGGCCGCTCAGAGGGCTGGTGTTGGGAGGGTGGAATGTCCCCAAATTGTAGGATGGTCAGCGAGGAATCTCAGGAGATGCCCTTCGAGTTAAGTTGGGATGATAAATCGGTTGCTCTGAGGGCTGGTGTTGGGAGGGTGGAATGTCCCCAAATTGGGAAAGGGGATGAGCTTGAGGTACACGTGTGTGCAGGAAAGAGGTGACAGAGCAGGCCTGGGGCCGCTGTCCTCAGAAAGGCCCTCTTGCGAGGTGGGCTGTCGGCTGACGTCCGGAAACTTGAATGTCGGTAGAATTCCCACCTGTAACGGAGAAGGACGGTTCACGGTGCCTGTTGTCACATGACGTGACTTCTGCCGAAAGCCTGCTTTCCTCTCGGGGTCTGGAACTTGGTACCCGCTGGGGAGAGTGCCCACGCGACCAGCCCCAGGAAAACCCTGGGTGCTGAGTGTGTGATGAGCTTCCTGGGAGACAGCACTTCCCACGTTGTCACGGTGCGATGTTGGAGGAGTTAAGCGTATCGTGGGAGACACCCCCGGGAGCAGATTCTAGAAGCCTGAGCCCGGTGTCCTCTGGACTTCGCCCATGTGCTTTTGCCCTTTGTTGATTTCCTGTCTCCTTTCACTGCCGTCCGCTGCCGCCGTGAGTATGACTACGTGCTGAGCCCTGCAAGGCTCTCTGGTGAATCATCAGATCTGGGGTAGACTTGGGGACGCCTGATGCAACATGCACACTAATCTCACAGAACTCAGGCCGTAGACTTGAAGAGAGAGGTTAGAAGGAACAAAGGAGGTGGCTTGAAAGCTAAAGGCCGACAGAACCAAGGAATGGGTGCGGGAGAGGCGGGCTTACGAGATGAGGGCCAATGAGACGGTGCTGCTGAGACCTGAGGCAGCTTCATTCAGCTGCTTTAACTCCTTCCAGCATTCCTATGACATCCTGGTCAGACCTATTTCTTCCAGGTAACCCCAAGATTGAGGCACTTACCTACATTCTCGGGTATAGATCTAAGCCTCTCCCTTCCTAAGATGGTTTTTCCATATTTACAGTCATAACAATTCACAAAACACAAGCGAACGGTCTCCACCATCCCCAGGATTCCATAGCCCGTCATCCAGGACACGTTTGTCGGGCGGCACAGTGTTATGGGGCCCTGGTGCTCCGGAGTCGCTGGGGACTCCAAGGCGACCAAGGCAAACCTCTCTCCTTCCCAAGGCAGACACGGGCCGGAGGAGGGACAGGCAGGAGGGCTCTGCTCGGATCACAGCCCTGCCACTGCAGACACGTCTGAGGAGCGTCCTGGCCACCCCAGGCCCATGTGCCGGCCACAGCCACGCCCCGACAGGTGAGCCCCAGGACTGCGAGGTGAGTCAGCGCGTGGAAATGCTGGGGATTCCTGAAATAGCTCTGAGTCACTGATCACGGACACCCGGCTCAGCCCGCGAAGCAACTGGGAATGAATAAGCACAGAAAGTGAACTCATGGTGAGAGGATGGAAATACCCCGGGGACGTTTGTTGAGTCAGTAAAGACGTGGAAAACTGCAGCCGTCATGGATTCAAGTGGGAGGAAATGAGAAGAGAATGTTCCAGCCGCTTGATCTCCGAGTGAAAATTCCTGGCCGTCGCCATTCCTCCGGGTTCTCTTGGGAATGGGAGGAAGGAGGAAGAGAGAAACGAAAGGTCCTCCCCACCGCAGAGTCTGGGTTTACACGATCTGAGAAGAGTACACAGCCATGCGTGATTTGGAATGGACTTACACAAGGCAAATGCTAACATAAAGGAGAGGAAGGGGGACATAAAAGAAACCACCCTGAGGCACGGATGGGGGTGAGATATGCCTCGGACGTGGTAACACACAACCTAGACCTTTTAACTCGATGGATACCTATGTGTGAGCTGCTCCAAAATATTGAGTGTTGGCAAAGTTGACTTTAGAGAAAAGTCACCGTGACTGGTAACCTCTTATTTAGTGAAACTTCCCATTAAATTCAAAGCTTCCCAAATGTGGCCATAAAGTGAATTTCTGAAAAGTATAAGATTTTTCACTGATTCCCAACACAGTGTAGGAATGTGCTTTTTTTAGAAAGCAAACTTCTCCCGTCTATGCATGCAAAACGCATAGTTAAGAACACAGCAAACTTTAAAACCTCACTTAGGGGGGGAAAAACCCACTTCTAACAAAATGCCATTTTTCAAAATATTAACAATAATGGCACATACAAATGAGTAATAAAAATGGAGAACATCGACCTGCACAAGACACCGATGGGTTGCCCCCTGCACGCACGCACCCTGCCAGGGGCAGGAAGTGAACCCGAAACCCAGGTACATGCCCTTCACTCATATTCTTTTCCCTTCGCAGCGAACGACTCTCCTTTGCTCCAGTGACACCCGTGGGACTCCGAAGGGTGCCCTCGCCTTTTCCCTCCAGCCCGCCCTCTGGTTCTGCCTGCCAGGCCTCCACGCCTCTCCCATTCCGCACTTTCCCTTCCCTGGGTCTGGCCTCCTGCAGCCAGCAGATTATCACAATGACCCCTCACAGCCCTTCCACAGCGATGCTTCCAGAACACTCTCTCTAACAGGGAAACATGACCACACCTTCCCTCCCTTAGAATTCTTCAAGGTTCCTCCAGCAAAAGGATAAGCTTGCCTTTTGTGCCAGCCAGAGAAGGCTACACATTCATTCATTCATTTATTCATGCAGTTCAACTGATATTTAGTGAGCACCTACTATGTGCCAGGCACCCATTCGGTGCTGGGGATACGGCAGGAGAGCAAAGTGCATGTTCTCAGGGAACTTGCATTCCACCGAGGAGACAAAATAAGTTGTGTGTGTGTGTGTGTGTGTGTGTGTGTGTGTGTGTGACGTACACACAGGTGCGGGTATGTACATCTAGGAGTGACTTATGGAAAAGGTAGAGGCGGGGACTTGGAGAGAAACGCAGCGGAGGGCTCTGTGGGAGGCTGGGAGGCTGGGGAGTGGAGTATTTTATTAGGATGATCGGGGCAGCCTCATTAGGACACTGTCATTTTGACAAATATGTGACCGCTTCCCTCTCTGTGCCCCTCCCTGCCTCCCCTCTGCTCACATTTATGTCCCACAATACCGACCCTTATTTGTCCCCAGATCCACGTCTCTCTGACCTCTACGCCTTTGTCTGAGTCGACTTCCCCTCGGACATTGACCTGGTGTCTCCGCCGTGGCTCCCCATGCCACCTTCCAGGCAGGTGTAGGTCCCTCCCTGGGGCCTTCAGCTCCACCTGGAACAAACCTCCCAGAGTGTCTGTCACCTGTACCGTAACTGCTCCCTTTCCCTCTCTACATAGACACAGGGGGCCACCAAGCATGTGCGTACATAACAGTTAATGTATCTAATTTATTGATCTGACTACCCACGGCTCTGTATTCCACATCACTTCTCATCACAACCGAGTGAGGTGATAGCACCCCCATTTTAGGATGAGGAGTCTCACCCGCTCAGCCCTAGGTACTAATGGAGCTGGACCCAACCCTCTGACCCTGTGGCCTCCTCTGTCCACTCCCACAGCTTCCTCCAGGGACTAAGCTACCTCAGGGCGCAGTCTGTACCCTTGGATTTGTACCCTTGCACTTAGCACAGTAGCTGGCACCGAGCAAGGGCTCAAGACATAGTTATTGAACAAATGCAGTTTTCCAATCCTCACCCTGAGGATATTTTTTCCATTGATCTTTTCAGAGAGAGTGGAAGGAAGAGAGGAGGGAGGGGAGAGAGAGAAACATCGATGTGAGAGAGACACATTAATTGGTTGCCCCCCTCTCCCTGCATGTGCCCCAATGTGGGGAGGGGGGGGTAAAGGGGTGTTGAGCCTGCAACTGATGCACATGCCCTTGACCAGGAATCCAACCCAATACCCTTCGGTCTGCAGGCCAACGCTCTAATCACTGAGAAAAACTGGCCAGAGTGAACAAATGCATCTTAATTGTAGTCATTCATTCCTTTCTCACTCATGGTGTGCAAGCATCTATGTCCTGCCATTTGGGTAGCTCCCCATAGGCCTAACCATTCAATAATAACAGCAACGTTGTCACTCCCTGCATGCGCCCCAATGTGGGAGGGGAGGCGGGGTAAAGGGGTGTTGAGCCTGCAACTGACACACATGCCCTTGACCGGGAATCCAACCCAATACCCTTCGGTCTGCCGGCCAACGCTCTAATCACTAAGAAAAACTGGCCAGAGTGAACAAATGCATTTTAATTGTAGTCATTCATTCCTTTCTCACTCACGGTGTGCAAGCATCTATGTCCAGCCCTTTGGGTATCTCCTCATAGGCCTAACCATTCAATAATAACAGCAACGTTGTCACAGCACTTACCGTGGGACAAGAGCTGTTCTAAGTACTGATACCCACTTCTTTATGCTGACAACAACCCAAGGAGGTAGGTGCCACTTTACCCATTTTACAGATAGAGAAACCGAGGCACCAAGCAGTTAGGTCACTTTCCAAAGCTCACAGGGCCCCTGGGTGATGGGGAGCCTCTGCTCTTCATCCCGCATCGCCCTGTTGAGCAAGGGCTCAAGGCATAGTTATTGAACAAATACAGTTTTTCAATCCTCACCCTGAGGATATTTTTTTCCATTGATCTTTTCAGAGAGAGTGGAAGGAAGAAAGGAGGGAGGGGAGAGAGAGAAACATCGATGTGAGAGAGACACATTAATTGGTTGCCCCCCTCTCCCTGCATGTGCCCCAATGTGGGGAGGGGGGGGTAAAGGGGTGTTGAGCCTGCAACTGATGCACATGCCCTTGACCAGGAATCCAACCCAATACCCTTCGGTCTGCAGGCCAACGCTCTAATCACTGAGAAAAACTGGCCAGAGTGAACAAATGCATCTTAATTGTAGTCATTCATTCCTTTCTCACTCATGGTGTGCAAGCATCTATGTCCTGCCATTTGGGTAGCTCCCCATAGGCCTAACCATTCAATAATAACAGCAACGTTGTCACAGCACTTACCGTGGGACAAGAGCTGTTCTAAGTACTGATACCCACTTCTTTATGCTGACAACAACCCAAGGAGGTAGGTGCCACTTTACCCATTTTACAGATAGAGAAACTGAGGCACCAAGCAGTTAGGTCACTTTCCGAAGCTCACAGGGCCCCTGGGTGGTGGAGTTGAGATGGGGAGCCTCTGCTCTTCATCCCGCATCGCCCTGTCCTCCTGGGGCCCAGCTCAGGTCTGAGGCCTAATGTGTGGCGTGAGGGCCTGGCCTCTGTTCTAGCTCTGAAACGAGGTGTCGCACGGACAGCTCCTCTGTGTTGAGAGAGTGGAAGCGGGTCTCAAAGCCAGCTCTCCGGGGACAGGGACATCGGGGACATGTGCCAGCATCTGTGATCCCCGGAGGCCGGCGTCACCCAAACCCGAAGGAAGCGTTTAGGAAAAGCAGTGGGTGACATGGGAGGGAAAACAAGACAAAGGCTGCGCTGTTTGCTTCTCTAGAGCCAGGAAGTGCTGGGCAAGGCCATGGAGGGGTGGACGCTGGCGCAAGGAGAGAGTCCGGATCACAGATGCAACGAGCCTTTTAATCAGATGTTCAGAAACCCACAGACTCGCCCTGCGGCCAGGATGGAAAACGCTAAGTCACCCCAGAATTCTTGAGTCTGGAGAGCGCCTCGCTTTCCCAAAGTGGCTGCGCGTGGGCTTGAGTAGAACCGCGTAGGAGGAACAGAATTAAATGGGGTGCCGACCCCTCCCCCAGGCCCCCCACTTCCCGCCGCCTTGTGGAGGGGCAGAGGCTTTGGCAGCTCCTTGCCTTAGCGCTGCTAGTCTTGCAAAACTGCCCCCCTGACCACAGGGCTGATCCCCAAGGCAAACAAGCACACGCCTCCAGGGGAACCGGGAGGAACGCTGGGGCAGGGACTCCGCTGAGCAGCTGTGTGGGGTCTCCGTCAGCATTTCACGGGGCAGGTGGGGCAGCAGCTGTGGCGGTGGAATTCTGAAACGCAGGCCCACGGCCGCCTTCAGTAAATGTTTATGGGAGCAGAACCCAACAGGAAAACACAAGCAGCACGCTGCGTGACTCACAGGCTCAGCGGCTGCTAAATAAAGCCCTTGTCAGCGTTTCCCACGAGGTGCCGGGGAGCGAGCACCAGACTCAACGTGGGGAGGGGCACTCCCCCCTAAACAACGGCGCGCCCAGACAATCATCCCAGGCTTCTGAGGTTGGAGACAACGTGTGTGGAAAGCGGGATACCGGACATGCACGCAGGGTCGCAGTGCACATGGGGACCGCGTGCCCCAACCCCTGGCTGGGCCACTCCGCAGGGGATGGTGGGTGCTGTGCAGGCGGTCCTCTAACAGAGCACTGTGAGAGACAAGAATCAAGCCTAATCTATACCAATAATAGAGGAATATGCAAATTGTCTGGGACGCCGTCACAGTAATAGTAACGACCGAACAGCAGGCTGCGTGGGGCGACAAGGCCGGCAGGGGGGTTAGTGAGGACTACCAAATGACTGAAGTTGGGAGCAACCAGGCTGGTGGGGGCGGGGAACAGTTAGGGGCGACCAGGCAGGTAGGTAGGTGAGCAGTTAGGAGTCAGAGGTCCTGGATTGTGAGAGGGTGCACGCTGGCCTGAGGGGAACCCTTCCCCCTTTCACCCCATGCACGAATTTTGTGCATTGGGCCTCTAGTTTTTAATAAATATATTTTAGTTGACTTCAGAGAGGAAGGGAGAGGGAGAGAGAGACAGAAACATCAATGATGAGAGAGAGTCATTGACAGGCTGCCTCCCACATGCTTCACACCAGGGACCGAGCCTGCAACCCGGTTATGTACCCTGACTGGGAATTGAACTGTGACCTCCAGGTTCCTAGGTTGATGCTCAACCACCGAGCCGCGAGGCCGGGCGGGGTATTCTCTTTAGAGCCTGCCACTGGCTGAGTGGGTGTCCCATTTGGACACCACAGCAGCTCCCACTGCCCCCAGGTTCAGGCCAGCGGGGGCTCCAGGGCCGTGATTCATAAAGAGCTTCCCGTCCTGTCGCTAAAGGGTGAGGAAGCACAGTGTGACCAGGGCAGCTCTGGCCGCCGGTCCCATGGTCTCCACACGAGGCCTGCAAGCCCCCTCCCATGGGTTCCAGGCAGCAATGGAGCCCTGGGTGCCGGGACATTGAACCTTGACCAAGGGGGCAGTCCTTGTTCACCACAGAGCCCCCCTCTTGGGCGGAGCCCTAACAGTGCCACGTCAGAGCATGCACGTGCTGTAGCAACGCTCCCGGGGGCACCCCGCACTTGGGTGCCCAGAAGCCAGCGCTGTTGGCGTTGCCGGGCAGAGCCTGCAGACCGCCGTCCTGGGGGAGAGCGAACAGGTTCCAGGGCTGAGGTGCGGGAACTCCCCGTGGAGGGGCCAGTGGCTCACCGTCTCCTCCCGGACCACCAAGGACTGCTCGCCTGGGAGAAGCTCCCCCCGCAGCTCCCCAGGGGGACGTGGACACAAGGGGACCCAGAAAAGAAACAGAAACCCCGACTTCTCACTTCCTGTTCCCCCTATTTTTATCTCCGCAGCTCACTCGCTCTGTCTCGCTTCCCTTGTGTCACTGGGATGCGTACCACACCTGCCCGTCCATTCGCCTTGAGGACGGAGGGGAACTGGGGCCCAGCGAGGGGGGAGGACCTGCCTGTGGGCTGAGGGCCAGTGTCCACGCTGGTTCATGTCAGAGGAGGTGGGTGTGCAGAACCTCAGCCATGGAGAAGCCCAAGGGGCTGGGAAACTATGAGGAAGACCTCTCCCCTTGCACCATCCCTCACTAAGTGCCTGGCGACTCCAGGCAAGGGGGCGGGGCGAGGTGGGGAAGGGTGGTCGTGAGACTGTGGACACGTTCAGACCGACCAGGGGCCCGAGGAGACACAGACAGCTATGAGCATTGGTCCCCACGCTTGTCCGCTCTCTCCCCTCCCCCACCCCCTTCTCCTCTTCTTCCAACGTCATTGTTAGGCTCTAGTGATTGAAAGTCAAAGAAGACCCAGGGAGCCCTGGGCCTTGGGCACCACAAGGGACAAAAGCCATTCGCAAGGACGTCCCTGGGGTGATGTCGCTGCCCACACGACAGTGCACTGAAGCTTGGAACATGCTGTCCTCCCTCTACGAGTGAAATAATTCACACCACCAGGCGCTTCTGTAACTGGAAAAACAGACGTGAAAAAGTGCCCCGAGGAAAATAGCATCTGAAATAGGCAAATGCACGCACTGCGAGTTGGGAGCTGAGAGAAAACCCGGGGCCCGCACAGCACCTGGGGCCTGATTTTGTGATTTATTGTCTGGGGATCTGGCTTCCTGTCCTGGGGGAGCCTCTGAGGGGAGGGCCGCCTCGTGCCCCGCACAGGCCCCTGCACCTGCACCTGACCGTGCGGCCGCACCGCGGGAGATCTGCAAGGACGCTCGCCGTGGGCATCTGCGTGCTCCTCCCAGAATTATCTTCCACTCGGCACACGTCACAGCCTGAAACCCAGAGTCGCTCCCCAAAGGGTTACGTTAGCGTGCCACCTGCGCTGCCATTCATCTCCCGCCAGCAAAGCTCTCTAGGACCGACCCTTAGGCCGCCCTCCTGCAGCGTGGCTTCCCTCTTCCCCGATGGACTTCATGGGGTTCATTGAACTGGCGGACTATCTCTCATGTGAGAAGAACTGTCAGCAGTTTCTGTTTCAGAGAAAGGATGAGAAGCCCATTAGACCTCCATGGGACCAGGCCTGCATTCACTTCTAATGCGATCCTTCCACCAGGAGTGCTGGGACCTTCTGGAACCTTCTGGAATCTTCTGGAACCTTGCACAGGCTACCCAGCTGCTGGTACCGAACTCAGTCAAGACATTTGCTCAGTTCATGCAGTCTCCAGCTGTTTGGGTGCTCATTAGAAATGGCTGTACTCTAAAGGCCTAAATCATTTCAGTAGAAATGGATACATTTAATAAAAACAATCTCCTTTATGGGATTGCTTCAGGTACTCTTTGCTGGTTCTTATTTATTTTTCAGTCCCAGCAAATCATGAAATAAATTGCTGGTGCATAATCAACTTCAAATATTTTGAGTCAAGCTGATTTTGATGACAGGAGAATTTTTTGAAGTAGTTTTATGATTTTCACAGCACAAGTGATTTTATAAGAGAAAAAAAATGTTCCCATATAATAAAGCTTGAAAAGTGCTGGCAGTGTTGTTGGGTTCCTCCAACAAAAGCACCCACAACAGTAAAGCAAACAAGCCCACAGTGGAATGAGATGTGGTTTCTGGAACTGTCTCAGACCTTGGCTCACTTTGGGGGGCTCCCAGAGGACAGGATTACTTCATGTCAAAGCAAAAATCCTCCTGACGCTGTAAACAGCCCACAGTTCTGGGAAGTGTGGACAACGCAGAGCAGAAATGATGTTGTGTTGCACTTGGAAAGGCTGTGGGAGACCATGAAGGTTTAGTCCCGTGGGAGCCACCTCTGCTGCCTGGGGACCTCAGGGTCCTTCTCTTCCTGTGGTCTCTCTCTCTCTCTCTCTCTCTCTCTCTCTCTCTCTTCTCTCTCTCTCTCTCATCACCTTCTTTCTCAGAACAGCCATCGCCAAACACAGAGCACCAATGATGACATCACAATCAACCTGGGAGACCCATTAAATCCTCATTCTTCATTGGAGCTCAGGCCCGCCCTGCACGGCCACAGGGATAGTTCTGCGTTTGGGGCACGTACAAAACTTGCAAAGGGGAAGACGAGAGCCACTGGATGCCTCACTCCCCACCAGCTCTGTGGTAAAAACCGAACTGATGCTCTCCTTTCTCCTCCCACCACATGCGGAGTCTCGATTCATGCTCCGGTGAGCAGAGGTGTCGGCACCGGACTCTCACTGAGGAGAGCCTACGGTTCAGTGAACAGCGAACGGATGCGAATTCACTGTGATCCCCGCTGCAGGAAGGCAGCTGAGCACAGCAGAGTCCCATCCCTGGAAACTCGGAGCTTCCTCTCCATTCGCCAGAGCCCCCGCCTGAGCTGAAGGGCTGCCTGCCTGGCCCCCAAAGAGCATGGGATGCAGAACAGTTATGTCCCGGCATCTAGACGGCACCCAATAAACTATCCAGACAACGGGGATTAGGGCTTTTGGCGGACGCGGGCGGTTCGCCTCCACTGGAAGCGAGGGAGCTCGAGTCTTCCATCCGCTCCTTTGGCCACGGGGACCTGCCCTTGTTTTAAACCAAACAAACGCTGACAAGGAAAACCAGCTGCTTTTACAATGAGTAAACCCATGACCTCAACTCCTTGTGCAGCGCCGGGGGTTTGTTCGCGTCGGGGTTTCTGTTTCCGGGATGTGTGCAGACCAAACAGCAGCACCAGATGTGGATGAGAACATGGCCCCCTGGTGCTCCAAGTCCAAGGTTCGGTGGCCAGTTACCGCTGCTGTCAAAAATAGTAACAAGCGGACCGGCGGCTGGGGCAGCGCTGCCGGGTGCTGGCTGAGCCACCCGCACAGTGGGCCACATGGAGGCTGGATGCATGCGCGGCCCGGTGCTGGCTGAGCCACCCGCACAGTGGGCCACGTTGGAGGCTGGACGCATGCGCAGTAGGTTGGGAGCCCCCCAGTTTTGACTCAAACTGAGCGCCAAGAGCCTGCCTTGTTGCAGTTTCCATTGCGGCAAAGAAAACCCGAGCGTATTGATCCAGGGACCACTTGACTCTCAGGGTCACTCATGTGCGAACCACAGAACGGCAGTGAATAACATTAATTATGTCGTAGGAAGCAAATGAACACGAAAAAGCTTAAAACAAGAGGAAGGGGGTGGGGGGTGTTGCAAACGTACCAGCATCGGGCTGCTCCGCCCCCTCTCCAGCCCGCCCCTCCCTTCCAGATACTGGGCAGCAAGAGCACCCAGCTCCAGGCTGTGGTGCTGGAGGGCCCCTGCGCTCCTAGGCCAGGCAGCCACCTGCGCCCCGGGGCAGAGCCTCAGGTCTGGGGAGTCCAGCAGCAGGAGCAACCTCCACCTTAGAACCAGCAACCCGGGTCGACAGGGAGGAGCCGCCACAGAACCAGCCACAGAACCAGCCCGGGAAGCAGCTCCAGAGCTGGGACGCCTAAAGGATTTGCCGGAGAAGCGAAGGCTACACTTTGAAAAGTTGTCTGCACGCTACTCACTCCTGCAGCCTGGCTCCACCCAGTCCAGTCTCCATGGAGTCGAGGCTGTGAAACGGGTCCGGCCTCAGACTGCTCCTGGGTTGGTCTTGGCCCAACCTCTGGTGAACTGAATGACCTGAGCCCGTTCTCAAAGGCTCTCAGGTATGACAGGGGACAATAACACAGTACCTGCCTCTTAGAACTCGTTGTGAATATTCAATGAGACAGATGACGCAGGAAGCACACTCTCAAATGGCAAGTGCATAGTCAACACTCCATTGATGCGGGACGTGGAGACGGTAGAGAAATCCCTCAGAGCCTCTTTTCAAGCCTGCCCATTGCCCACAAGGAGTGTGGAGTCCAGCGTGCTGAGAGGCCCCTGTAGGTGACACCGCCTCTCGCCAGCCCCGTCTCTCTGAACTCAACACTTCGGAGATGCCGGAAGTCACTCACTTCCTCAGTGGTCCTTGTTCCCTCTCTCTCCAGCCTGGGGACACGTGCTCCCATGTCTTGGAACACGCTATCAACATCTCCAGTCAGCCATGCATCGCGCCCTCCACACCCCAGCACGAGGGTGGGTCTCCCCGCCCCAGGCTTCCCAGGGCGCACACCCTGTTGTGTTCGCTCGCTCACACTGGCCCAGGGGACTGTAAGCGCCAGGAGATCAGGGCTATGCTTTGTTCCTCTTGCTATCTCTACACCCTAGCGGAGTTCTCGTCCCATAACCGATGTCCAGTCAATATTGAATGAATGAATGAAGTTATAAAAATGCTGAGGGGACTCAGATGACCCGTATCTTCATTCTAGGAGGCTGGATTTGGAGGTGAACAGCCCCTGAGCAGAATAAGATAGGAAGTGAGTATCCGGTGCAAGAATAAATAGGACAGAAACCTGTTCCACTCTAGGCTTGTGCTGAAGAAATGACCAGTTGTTCCCCAATATGCACTCTTCTCTCATAGTAATAGAGTCTTGTTTTAAGTTGGGCCTATGGTCACTTAAAAAAAAACTACATTTCCCAATATCCCCTGCAGTTCGATGTAACCAGGTTTTGGATAAGCTCCGACCAATGACAGGTAAGCTAAGTGTTGCCCTCTTCAGTCCATTCTCTACCAAATCTAGGCTAGAAGTATACGCTCAAAGCCATCAGTCTCTGCCAACTGTGTGTTTTGTATCAGACTCTGGCATTCTCCTTTGAATGACAGTTGGAATGCATTTTTTGTTTTATTCTTTTTTTCTTTCTCTTTCTCCACCCCGATGCCTGGAATAAAGATGCGCTGGCTGCCATGCTGCACCTTGCGTGAGGAAGCTGCACTTGAGCGCTGGTGAAGGACAGGGCTGGGAAAGCTCGGGCCCCTGAGCATTTTAGAGAATATGACTACCACGCTGGCTCGGGGACGCCTACCCTCCAGCCTTTACATTTGCTTCAATAATTCTTATTTTTAGGCTCTGTTATTCACGGTTGGGTTTCAAAGACACTTCTTAATTTTTAGGACCACATTGCAACACCCATTATTTCCGTTGGAAAAAAAACACGTAAAGACTTTCAACACTATATTTATTGCAGGATTTTCACAGTAAAAATTTAATAGCAATTATGCATTTTATTGATGTTAACTAAAATAAAAAACCCTAAACATAAATGACCAAAGTGTAAATATCATGAAAGACTAGACCAAAATCAGTACATTTGTAGGTTCAAAACACACAGCAGGACATGGTGTAACTGTCGCTGGTGAACAAGGAATCTGATGCCAGAGGGGCAGCCAGTCCCCCACAGAGCAGCTATGACTCCCCGAGCGGAAGGCGCGGCACCTTTCTCCTTATGTGCTTGGTGCTATTTCTCCCTCACAAGCCGAGAGGGCTGGGCACGGTTTTCAGAGCATTTACTAATCTTACAGTCTGGATGCCGGGCACGCAGAACAGAGGCTGGCAGTGCACCGCCCTGGTGCATGGAGGGGACATCACCCGACGGGACCAGCAGTCTGTGTAGGACGTCGGGCTGCGTTCTGTCTAACGCACAGCGGAACAGCCAGAGGAACGCCGGGATTGTGCGCAAGAGATCCCACAGTCGCTCTTCCTTCATCGCGGGTCCCGATGGGTTGGCTTAGAGAACAGTGAGACCTACCAATCCTTTTGGGTGGGTTTTTGGAAGGTGAGTAACTGGCTCTTTAACATAAAGTATTCCTGAGTCTTGTTTGACTGTGTGTACACACACACTCGTGCAGACACACACACATATGCACACTGATACACACATGTGTGACCCCAACCATGACTGCACTGAATCAGGTGTGTGGCAGCACCGCCGCCTCCTCCCATTCTCGCAGCAGGAACCATCAGAGCCCTGTGGTTCCAGACCCGCATCTGGCGTGCATGGCACAGACCCCGTGGCTCAAAGGCTATTTCTGACGCGCAGCTGCTGAGCCGAAACATCTGACAGTTCCCCTTCTCCTGGCGGGTTTGGTGCGAGCTGCCAGTAAACGATCATTTGTTTCGGTTCTTGTGAGCGAGGAGACTAACATTAGATAATGGTCCTCCCACACATGCACTTTTCCTCTGGCGTTTAGCCCGAGGGCCCCAGGCCCTGAGAAACCAGGCAGGGCTGTTCTCAGGCGGCTGGCGTCTGTCTGAGGCCCCTGGAGCCCCATCTGGTTTACTGTGTCTGACCAAAGGGGAGGACGGGACGGTCAGTGCCCCTGCCCCCGCTGAGTCCTTGCTCCGTGGCGCTCATTTCCGTTTGTGTCTCCCCCGTGGACCAGAGACTCCTGGCTATGAGTCACTGAAATCGGCGTCTGTGTACTTGGAGGCCATTTAGTGAAATGCCCAGCTCCGGGAAAGGGGTGATCAAAATCCTATGTAATAAAAGGCTAATATGCAAATTATCCCCTCGACCTGGAGTTCGACCTAGAGACCTGGAGTTCCACCAGGGGGCGGGGCCAGCCTGGCCCGATCAGCCCCAATCCTCTAGTCTTTAATAACGAATTCGTGCACCGGGCCTCTAGTCTTGAATAACAGGCAAGAACTACCAACCGCTAAGGGCCCAGCATTATCCAGGCAATGACACTGGCATAGAGTCGAGCAGCCTCGAGGCCCTGCCCTGGGCACAGGGGCTCCGGGAAGCAGCTCTTTGCCAGTTGGTGTGGGAACGCAGCTCGGTGTCTCCACAACGGTCAGGCGTGTTCCCAGGCGTGTCTGTGGAGAGAGTGGGCCTCGCCTGCGCAGTCATCTTGCTCACGGTCCTCGTGGTGTCTGTCCGCCTTGCAGACATGATGGCCCACAGCTGGACACCGCTCAAGGCCAGAGAGACATCCCTACTTGCCAATAGCCCGGCAGCCTTTGCCCAGGTCTACAGATAGAATCATTTAAGATCATTAAAAAACCACCTCAAATTGTCAGCATGTGCCTACCAGAGATTACAGTAACATAGATGCCAGATTGTCTCTGATTTTGAGGAAACTCAACTCAGTTGAAACCTAGTGCCACAGCACTTGCTACAAAGATCCTGATAAAACACAGGCTGCTCCAGGGAAGTGCGACGCTTCCTGCTGCCTGCCCCCCAGTCCCCACCTGCTCTCGTGCTCCTGCTCTGGCCACCTACTGTGGAGGACGTGACATGCCCGCAAGCATATCCATGGGGGGGGGGGGTCTCCTAACAACATACCACGTGGGGAGGATTGACGGGTGTCTCGCTGTCAGTGTCATGAATGGTGTCTTCCATTTTGCATAGCTGGACGAGGAAACAGGTCTAGCCTGGTTGCCCCAAAGGGACGAAATAGTGGCAACGAGTGGAAGTTAAAGGGAACTAGCATCAGGGTCAACATGCGGAAGAGTTTTAAAGGAAAATGAGCTACATAGTCATGTAAGTTCACGGTCAGTACAATTCAACCTACTCTGCCCCATTGAAGTGGTGAACATAGAGACCATAGTAGCTTCAGTCCACTATGAAATACAGACACTAAAATGAATAAGAAAACATCAAGACACGGTTATAAGACTCCAAGGAGTGCAGCGAGGAAATGATTAATTGTTCTGAGGGCATCAGGGAAGTGTCTATAAAAGAGTGAGTAACAGATCTAGGTTTTAAGAAGTCCTGTTTGCATAAGATCAACAGACAAGGGGTGGAAGAGTATTCCAGCGGAGGGAACAGCATGCGCAAAGCCCAGGGAAGCCCTTCACGTTGTGCCTAGAGGACCACAGAGATTTGGAAGCGACTCTTCCTTTGGGGGGCACCACTGACATTCTCTTGGGATGTTCTGCACACATCCAGTGAGCCAGAAGGGCAGCCTCATTCATCCGAAGCGTTCGCTTATGATTCTACATCTGTTTGGTTTTCCTCATTCAATAGATCAGCTCCTACAATCACTCTGTGAGGGAATCATTTATAAAAGGTTTTCTGAATTTAAGAATCGAGACATACTCAAAGCTGAGTAAAATTTAAATTGCTTTTGGATTCAATTTAAATGTGTATGTGTGTGTGTTTTTCAATCTGGCCTCTGCGTAGGAATAAATTTTTACTTTGGCTCAGCCAGTGTGTCTCAGTGGTTGAGTGGGTGTCAACCCATGAACCAGGAGGTCACTGGTTCCATTCCCAGTCAGGGGACAAGCCCAGGTAGAGGGCTCGTTCCTCTATAGGGGCGTGCAGGAGGGAGCTGGTCAATGATTCTCATCATTAATATTTCTATATTTTTCTCCCTCTCCCTTCCTCTCTGAAATCAATTATATATATTTTACTTTGATTTGCCTTGGAGATTGTGCTATAGTTCTAAAAAAGACACATCCAGTCTTCTTAGAGGGTAGGTTGGAGCTCTGCGAAACAGCTGATGGTCTGATAGAAAACAATGGAGGATAAATCAAGGGTAGTACCAGTTTTAGTTTAAAAATATATATATAATCTGAAGGCCCCGAACTCAATTTGATATTTAAAATCTTTCAAAATTGCCTCAAGCCAGTGATACATTATAAGGATTTTACAGTCAAGCCTTGAGTTCCCGGCCCTCTGTTCATGGGGCTGGAGAGAGAGGAGATGGGAGGTCCTGGGAGGCGAGCGATGTGGGGCACCTCACCCACCACCCCACCAGCCACCACGCCAGGAGCAGGCGTGGCTCAGCTCTGGGACCCCGTCACCCTGGGTTTGACAGGCGCCCTCCAGTCTTGTGTAAAGTGAGAACTACCGCAGGCTCCCAAACCACAAGCCGACGGCCTCCTGATCGCAAGTGAACGTCTTGAAATGATGGCGACCCCATACCCCGTGTCACAGAAGTGTCGGTTGAGTTCACTGCCAGGTGCCACGTTGTCACTTAACCAGAAATGTCTCCGTACAAATAACGCCCCCACTGGACAGGAGCCGCCACACGGAGGGTCTATTTGTGCTTCCGTTTCAGACATTTTTGGGGATCGAGCAGAATGGGCGGCCTGCAGCGGCAGGTGTACCCCTGGAGAGAGGAGGGGGTGAGCGCTTCAGTGGGTGGAAATAGATGAGGGCCTCCGCTGCATGAACAGGGCTTCCGGGCCTCACGCTGACTGTTACTCTAATCCGGGCGGGAACGGTCCTTCTTGTGACCTGCACCGTCTTGTAATGATGAAACTTCAGGGCTGAGGCGTGGTTGGCCTTCCGTCTGCCTCCCGGATGCAAATGCCCTTCGAAGGCTGCACTGTGCCCGCTGGCCTGGCTCAGCGGTTGCTCCAGGGAAGGACGATGGGAAGAGGCCAAGGTCACAGGCTGGTTCTCTCAGGAGTCCCCCGCCCCCTCGGGCCGCACCCAGAGCCCTGGGGCCCCGCCAGGCGCGGCCCTCACCGGTCAGCATGGCCAGCGCAGAGGCACTGGCCCTGCCCGCAGGGAGCCGGAGAGAGCGACCGGTGCTCTGCTCTTTGGGGTAGAGAAGCGACGCCGGGGCCTCCGCAGGTTCACCTCCCCACCCTGACCTCTGCCCAGGAGGCTCGGGCCGGGGAAGGGCTGCTCTGCAAAGCCGGGAGGAAGGCCGTCCTCGGGTGAGACGAGGTGACTCGGTCGACTAAGGGCAGCGAGGTGGCCTCTTCCCCACTGAGCGCAGTAAAGGGGGCTGCGGGGGAGCCCGGGTCCCTGACCAGGAGGTGGGGAGCGCCTCAGGGGGCAGCTCAGGTCTGCACACGGCATGACCACGTGGCAGCAGCCTGCAAGGGGTGTCCCGGCACCAACGCTCTCAGGGACAGGCTCCCCTGGACCAGCCCTGGCCCCCGAGGGAGAGGTCTGAGTGGACTGATTGCGGGGTCACTGACATCTGCGGCTATAACTCTGGGGAACTCCCGGGAGGGTGAGGGGTGCTGCATCGGTGACTCATGGGAGCAGGCGTCACTGACTGGTTGGGGTGTGGGGCGGGGGGGGGACTGCTCAGGAATGGCGCGCTGGACGGGAACGTCCAACCCTAACCTTGGGGGCCAGCGCCTCGGCAGGGCCGAGGGACGTCGCCCCAACACATTCGGAATTACCCACGGCATTGGGGGGCTGGACACGGGTGGTTCTGTGACAATGAACACGTACCAGCGATTGCTCACTCCAGAGACATTTCACACACATCATGTTAGGGCACTTGACACATGTGTCATGTACTGGAACTGTGAGGCCCACGGAGACCTGTAAGGACGGTGTCTGTCCCTAAACCCTTAAAGGGCTCCCTCGTTATTTTCAAAGAGAATATTCATATATGTACACACATACATATGCTCTCATATGAAACATGCATTCTCTTCGTAAGTTAACGGAGATTGATCATAACGTTTGAAGAGGTCGCTGGAGTTGCCATGAGGAGGCCTGGCGTCATCTGAGGGAGGAGAAGCCTCACCCTTGTTACTCAGGGGACACTGGGCACCTGTCTGTCTCAGTCGCCACGGAAAACCCTCCCGTGGGCGAGGAAGGGCTGCGAAGGGAGAACCAGGTTTCCGTGTAACAGAACCAGCTCTCCATCCCTCCTCACCCGGCACCGGGCATGGCTCACGACCAAAGGCCCAGTTTCCCAAGACGACGTATCTGCGTCAGGGTTGGGTGAGGGTGGCATTTCTAATGCCTGGTCCGGTAGACCCTGTCAGCGTCAGTTCTCTCCCCAGGGTCTTTTCCGTCTCGTGCTCAGGGCACTGGATCGGCATCAGATGAGTTTTCCTACACGGAAGGTTTGACCGCCAATGGTGGGGTCTGCGAGAGAGCAGTGAGACTGGTCCAGCAAGATGGCGCCCCTGGTACCCTCACACCCGCCCTCTTCAAAGCCTGTCACAGCGCCAGAGAGACTAGTAAATGCTTTGTAAGGACGAGGACGTGGCTCGGGGAAAGGATCCGAGGCCAGCAGGGCTAGGCAGGAGCACAGACCCAGGGAGGAGAGTGGGAACGCAGACAGCAGCCCAAGTTACCTGGATATTCTGGGAAAATAGAGCTTTGGGTTTAACTTGGCGGTGACCTGACGGGATAGGTGACCCCACATAAAACTAGGGTCTCCCAAGGCCTGTGCCCTCCGTGAAGGGATGAACCCGAACAGATTCTCCCACGAATGTAAATCCAGGGAACGGCGAGGCTTGGTCCTGAGAAGAGGGTAGGAGTGTCCTTGAGGATTTGTGACTCACATCCCAGCAGCTCTGGGCACCCTCACAGCGGGGCCTCGCATGGCTTTCCTCTCCTGATGGGAGAGGACCAGGGGCCTGCATGGGCATCCAGGAGCGAGGTAGCCGACGGGGGCTGTGGCCACTGCGACAGCGGGTGTCCAGGACAGCCTCCCTGTCTCTGGGAGGACGGGGAGAGCAGCGGGACAGACCCCCGTCACAGCCCAGAAAGACGGGGCCCTCTCAGCCCCGCCCTTACCTCCCATCTGCCCAAACCAGGGAGCCTCGTCTCCCCTCCAGCCTCCTGCAAGGTGGTTATTTGCGAGAGCAGGTTAAGTGGGGGAGAAAGGGACAGAGGGACAGCGGAAGTGGCCGGGCCCAGCCCTCCCTGGGACAAGCCTGCATCTGGCATCATGGACCCTGAAGGCTGGAGGGGCCTGGGTGGAGCCAATGGTGGGAGTGGGAGCCGCCGGGGGTGGGGGGGTGGACAGGACCACAGGGAGGGGCTTCTCCGGAAGTTGCTTCTGCATAGGCCGCCCTTTCAAACCCGCCACGCCTCCCCCGATCGCATGCACGGGCGCTGGGCTGTTTTCAGCTTGTCCTTAATTGTGCCCTTGACAGCCTGGCTTCATCGTGGTTTCCAAGTGTGAATGCCAAGCCTGTCAGACGCCATCAAGCACAGGCCTCAATGGAGGCCGGCATTTTCCCTGCGTCCCAGGGAGAGGAGGCAGGGCCTTTCCCAGGGACAGAGCCTCCTCCTGCTGAGGCTTCCTGCCCCCCCCCTACCCC
>NW_005354965.1:2398611-2439430 GCF_000412655.1 Myotis brandtii
TCCACCTGGCCTGCCCTGCAGGGAGGAGGAACTGAGCGCATGCCTGCTGGCCTCCCGGGCTCCTCTTAGTGGGAAACAGTCCTTGAGCTAAAACGCAAGCTCGGCTCCTGCAGGAAGCCCAGGGCAGCGGGGCGCAGGGCGCGGCCTCCTGGGTGGAGCGGGTCAGAGGTGCTGACCGATGGAGAGGCTGCCCATGGTGCTGGCACCTCTGCCCCTGGGCACAGGGCCGGTGCTTCTGCCAGTGGCCACGGGGATCTGGTTACAGCTGCAGGGAGGGGGTGGGGCACAGAGGGCGGCCGGGTCAAGCCAGGCCGAGAGCTGTCCGGGAACTCACTTGCCCTAAGGCCGCCCTCAGCCAAGTGGGACAGGCGGCCCTTCCTCACCTCTCAGGCCTGGACAGCACCGTCCTGCCACGTCCTGGGGACCAGCCACCGAGGAGGCCTGAGGGAGAGGGGGACGTGCCGAGTCTAGGAAGGCCGTGCGCAGGCCTGCTCCTCCCAAGGCGGGGGCTGCTACGGAAACTTCCATGTGCGCCCTGTTCCTTCTTCCCCGAATCCTTTTGTCCCCCTGACTATACTGGGCAGCGCCTCCTCCTCATAAGACTCAGCACAGGGGGCTCCCCCAGGCAGGTTCCTCCACATGGAGGCCCGCAGGCCCTTCTGCTGCGGTGAGAATGCCCCCCACGTGGAACAGCCCCCTGTGTAACAGCCCCCCATGTTACACCCCTCCCCGCATGTAACACCCCTGCTCCGAGCGTCACCCGGCCTGCTCTGTGGGTAACTCTGCACCCCCGTGCCCCTGATGGCATGGACATTGCTCCTTTTCCCGCCTAGCTCCTCCAGGGGTCCCACGCATAGCAAGGCACAGCGTCCCCCGCCCAGCACGGCTGGCACCGGCAGTAGCTGAGCTGGACCTGCCTGAGTGGGAACTGCCCACAGGGAAGGCAGGGTGGGAGAAACTTCCAGAGAACCAGAAAACGGACAGGAGCAGCCTGGGCAGGATGCTAGAGGTCAGAGACCCACACGGAAGCCGGAGCACCCGTCACAAAGGGCGCCCTCCTGGCAGATGAACTGAACAAAAGACACCCACATACACGTGCGGAAAGACACCCACATACACGTGCAAAAGGATCTGATGGCAGAGGAAGCACGTCCACGGAAAAGAAAGTGACCGACTTCAGGAAGCGGGAGACTTGAGGGTGGAGGGAGCTGTCATCTGGACACATTGCAACAGGCTGATGGCGAGCCCAACAGGTGTCTGCTTTCCGAGAAGGCGGGGGAGGGGTAAGGGGAGAGGGTGACGCAGCAGCACCTGTTCTCCTGCTGTGTCACCGCCAAGGACTTCGAGACAGTTGGCAAAGATCACAAGACAAAAGGATGGGCAAGCTCTGGCCTTAGAGCCTGAGTCTGTGGCAGATAAAGAAGAACAAAGACTTCCATTGGGCCTGAAAAACAACGGAGATGCAGCAGCAGAAATGCCAAGCCATTAAGTTTGCAAATGAAAGAAGAAAGGGGCAGGCGGGGAGACTGTGAGTCTAGTAAGAGATGAGGTGGAAGCCAAGGAGAGAGAAAAAAAAAATAGATATTTTCAATCCAGTTGTTGAGACAAAGCCGCCCATAAGTACAGAAATGAATGGTATCTGGGAGAAATATAGGCCTGGTTTTAAGGAATATTGGGAGAAGCTTGTTTAGTAGTAGGAAGAAAATTATAAATATACTTAATGTAAGTATATATCTATATATATAAAAGGCTAAGTGACCGACCACACATCACTCCAACCGACCGGCCGGCCGGTACAGATGATGTGCACTGGCAATTTAAAATAAAGGTTGACTCGTGCATGTGTGATACATATAAAGCTCTCGCTGGTGCCAATCTAGACAGAGTAGGAATATTCCTACCTGAACCCGTTTTCGGACATGGTCAGTTATATGTTACTTTCTCTTGAGTTTGAAGAGCGTATGAGGTTAAAGTTAAAGTTGTAAATACTTCATCATAAGGGAAATTAGTCAAGCACTCTGCAAGTGTTTTTACTCTTAATGTGGTGTACAGGGAGATGTTAGAATAAGTTTAATCAATTTATCAGTCATTGTTTTTATCAATGTTGTTTTTATATCATGTTTTTGTTGTTTTTATATCATGTCTTTGTTGTTGTTATATCATGCTGTTATTGTTTATTTATTAATCAGTTTATATATTATTTTCATATGCACTTTACTAATTTTCTTTCATCCTTGACACTTCTATTATAGAGAAAGGGCAAATAGCAATATTATAATATTTCTTCTAATTAATTTCCTTTCAATGTGCATGAATCCGTGCACTGGGCCTCTAGTATAAGTACAAATATCTTATACTTAAAAAAAATAACCTGCTAGAAATACATTGAATAAGTAATGAACAAGTAAGGCTTGGTTCAAATCTAAACTACAGAGGAGACCATGTATTTCCCACATAATTATTAAGCACAGTCCATGTGCACAGCCCTGTGGTAGCGCCTGAGGCCACCAAGAAGAACTGGACATCAAGTTTGCCTTCAAGGGCTTGCACCACAGCTAGAAGTAGACAGTGCTGTGCCAAGGGCAGGCCGTGGGGTGCAACCCAGCTTCGGCACTAAGGGGGTACATTTTCTGTAGAGAATTTGAAAACAATAATAAAATGAAAAGCCAGCGATTCTAAACAAAGTCAGTGATAAAAGACTCCTCCTCCCAATGAAGTCTTTTGTTGGTCAAGTCAGGATTTGGCAAAGGACAGCCCTGGGCTAAATCCAGCCAACTGTCTGTTTTTGTAAATAAAGTTTTATTAGAACACAGTCACATTCATTCATGCATGCATCATCCATGGCTGCTTTCTTTCATGCTACATTGGCTGAGTCAAGTAGCTGGGACAGAGACCAGATGCCTGCGAAGAATGAAAGATGTACTCTCTGGCCCTTATGCTAAATGTTTGCTGACCTTGGTCTGTTATAAACAATTACAGCAGTTATGGGTGAATTTTGATCATAGATATATCTCAACTTCAATTAGCACATTTTTACTACTCGTCCTCTAATGAGCATGAGTTCTATAGCCAAGTGCATTCTACAGCCACAGGCCCATGGCCCAGCCTGAGAACCACGCTACGTGCATTTGTGTTGACAGTAAACTTTTTTTAAAATATATTTTATTGATTTTTTACAGAGAGGAAGGGAGAAGGATAGAAAGCTAGAAACATCGATGAGAGAGAAACATCAATCAGCTGCCTCCTACACACTCCCTACTGGGGATGTGCCCACAACCAAGGTACACGCCCTTGACCGGAATCGAACCTGGGACCCTTGAGTCCCCAGGCTGACGCTCTATCCACTGAGCCAAACCGGTTAGGGCTTGACGGTGAACTTGTTGTTGGTTGGGCTCTGGCCCTCTCTCCAGCCCTTATCATATCCTTTCTCGCCTCTACAGAGTGGATTCCGAGTAAATGATGGCAGAGACTTGCTTGTAAAGTAGAAGACACAGACCTTGAGTTACTCCAATTTTTCAGTTCTGTGTCCACTTAGAAGTTTTGTTCACATTTAAAACTTAACGAAACAAGTGCAAAATGCAAAGCATAATAATTTTGCTGGGTCAGTGCAAATTTTAGTTTTCTACATGAGCTAATTTACAGAATTTAAGCAGTGAGTTTACAATAGAAATGAATTTATTTATAAATGTTAATTATTTGGTTTAAAACTCAAGAATAAATCAAGAAAATCATAATTATTACAGATTATTGTATGGTTGTCACCAAACACAACTTTTTCCTACAGAAGAGGGCGTGTCCCACACATCACACTCCTCAGGTGGACCGCCCCGAAGTGGTGGCTACGGCACGGAGAAAGGTTAGGGGTCCGAGAATGTGCCCAAGAGAGTGCCATGGAGGTCAGCAGCGGGCAGTCCTTCACACAGAAAAAAATCAGTGTTGGTCCTGTTTGTAGAAAATGCTCCTGATGACATGGCTGTGCCCGCGAGGGGGAGAGCACGTGTGTGTGCCCGTGCCCCAGCCAGGCAAAGAGCAACCTCGCTGTTCCCACTACACATGTGTGTGAGCCCTGGTGGTGGGCTATTCACTCCAAGCACCCACATGAGACTCAAGACAATCCGAAGGGTGCTCAGATAGGAGAGAGATGGCAGTGAGGACAGCCTTTCTAGTTTATGCCACTCCTTTTACTTCAATTCCTTCTTCCTCCCTCCCTCCCTCCCACCTCTCCTCTCTCTCTCCCTCCCTCCCTCCCTTCTTCTCCTGGACACGCCCTGAGCACATACTATGTGGTAGGCACTGCGCTGGGTTTGGGAACCACAGCTCCTACCCTTACGCCTTGGATGGGTTGTGTGTGTCATACGCACTTGTGTGTCCTGAGAAAGCAAAGGGGTCCATGGAGCGTGTGCACGTGCACCCATAGCAGCCTCCACACTAAGGTCCCTGGGAGACTGGGACTAATGAGCGGATTGGGAGAGAGACAGAGGCCATGCCCCTCAGCTACGCCTGCCGGGCACCCTCGTTGCTGTCGTTGCTGTCGGCGGCTCCTCACCCACAGGCCTAGGCGCCCGTGGCTGTGAGTCACTGAGGAATCACCGTGGTGACCCCGACCATAACGAGGACAGCCATTCATTTACCCTTTGAAACGTGACCCGCCGGCCCATTCATTTTGCAGCCTTAATTTTCAGAGGAAATTAGATTCCAACCAGAGCCATTCATCTCTTTAAAACAGAGCCACTAGGAGAGAGCATTGATCACCAGAAGGAAATGTCCTGAGGTAGGAAGTGGGCAGGACGCCGCTGTCAGGGCTCTGGTCCATCGAAGGTTTTCCAGGCTTTTCTCAAACACCGTCACCAGGTCAAGGCGATGGCGTTCAGTCTGGAAGAAAGATCACTTCAAAGAGCCTGGCTTGCTGGGATGACCTGGGACCCTCCGCCACAGCAGGCATTGCACCATCAGCTCCCAGTCACCGAGTCTTCTCCCACCGAAACGCTCTCTTTCCGAGCAGACTCCCGGACGCGGGCTTACACGGTGCTGCTGCTCACAGGGGCTCCGTGATGGTTAGGAAGTAGCCGTGCATGTACATGTAGACTCTTTTTCTTACACTTGTCAATCCTTCCATAGTCTGTCAGCTCTTTAAAAATGATGATAATTTTCATGAAAGGAAACCAAGTCTTTCTCAATAATTTAATCCAAAGGCACAACCTCTGAAAATTAGTTTATACCCTTTTAATGTCATCCTTTATTGCTTCTGTATCCTTCAGAAACTGAAGTAGTACTATATCCAGATTTGAATTTTTGTTCAATTCATCTCTCTTATTATCAGTCATTAAATTCCAGGCCTTTAAGAATATTCTCCTATTGTCTCAAGCTTTTAGGAAAACTTTGCTGCTGTGAGTAAATATTAGGCTCCTATCTACACTAATAAAAGAGAAACATGTAAATTGGTGTCACTCCGCTACGCCCACCAGCCAATCAGAGCGACTATGCAAAATAACCCAACAAAGATGGCTAATTTGCATAGGCAGGCGCGGAGCGAAGACTGAAGACTGAAGAGGCTTGGCTTCTCCGCTGCGGCCAGACCAAAGGCCTGAGGCCCAGGTGCTGGAGGAAAACCGGTGCCAGCAGCCAGGGGAAGGAAGGCCTATTGTGCGAATCTTCGTGCAACGGGCTTCTAGTGTTATAAGAAAAATAAAATGAGCAAACAGAAAACCAAACTCATGTGAGCATCTACCCTCAAAGTGTAAGTCCAATTGGACTGTTTTTCGTGATGATGTGAGAGGGGCAGAAGCTCTTCAGTAGGTTTTGTTCCTGCTTCTAATTATTCAAGAGATGCAACTATTCATACCATCTGCCACCATTGAAAGAATAAAGACAGACTAACGAGGACTTAAAGTTCATACTGACTCTTGGGTCACAAAAAGAAGGAACGGACTTCGGGCCAGAACCCAACATTGATGCATCACATTTTGGTTTGGCTTCACAATGACTCCCACTGACACGGGGAATTAGGCCTGTAGCCCTAGTAACCAAATCAGAATCAGGAGGCCACTCCCATGCAAAGTGGCCGTCACAGATAGATCCTGGTTACAAACATTTCTCAACTGCTTCACTACATTCCTGCACACAAAAGCAAGAATTTCCCCCCAAAATACCTTCCTTCTGCAAATCAATAGCTATTGTTTCCTCACCAACTATCTAATATGTATGTTGCCTCTTTATAATCCCAAATCCAGAGAACACCAAACCCCCCATAGATCGTAGGTTGTGCAAGTAACTGTGTCTCTCCAAACACAGATTGGAGTCTTCTGAAAACCTAGTCGGGGATGATTCGGAGAAAAAGCATTTTCCCAGCATCTCTACATTGTCTGGTGGGAGGAACGACACATCACCCCTTCTGCTCTGGGCAGGGAGCCTCCAGCGCTTTGCCTGTAGATGTGCCCGCGTTCCCCCGACACCCTCCTGTGCCGGCAGAGTCTGGTGCGGGCAAGAGGAACAAGCAGGTCACCGGTTTTCCACAGGAAGTCTCCCGCCCCACGCATCTCACTGCTTTCACTTTCCTCCCATGATAAGAGTCTCATCAACACAGGACATGTCATAGCTTCATGCCAGTTCTACAAGTAATGTCAGGGACAGAAAACTTTAAAAACTAGGAGAGGCTTCTTTATGTTTCCTGGAAACGTTGAACTAGATTAAGAACTAAATATCGGCAAAGTACTATCGCATGAGCTTCTGGGTTGACATGCTCAATGTATTAAATGGGTGAGAAATACCTTGGTGGGTGGGTTCTTTAACGCCTATGTCAATGGCAAATTAATTCTGTTACAGAAGCAAAGGTGGCTTTTATTTTTACTTTGGAACATCAGAGATGTCAGCAGTCGAAGTGACTGTTGGTTTAACCACATCTTCTCTAAATTGGCAACTCAGGGCAATGGCCTAAATTTAAGCACTGCAATTGTGGTTTTTGGTTTCAAAACCATCACACAGTTGTTAGTTACCATACTTGAGCAGAGGAAAAAACTGCTCAGGGGAGGGAAAGGAATTTGCAAACTGCCACAGCAGGTTAATTTAGACGAACTTGGCCCCCAACCATGCGAGTCACACATGCCTTCTGGAATAATCTGGCCACGCTTGTCGTGGGTAGGACAACAGGAAGAGACTGCTCTGGTTTTTAAAATAAAAAGACAGAGCGATGAGAAAAGGCATTTAAAATGCTGATGCATGAGTAGTTTCAGATAGAAAGTATCTTAGTGGAACACCCACATTATGAAGTCTAACTTCTGGGTTTCAGTGTCTTTCCACTCACCTGTGGGAGCTAGTACAGTGGTTATCGCAAATAGCTGTGAAGTCAACATTTGCGTTTCGTGTCCCACCATCATTATGCCGTCGTGACTTGCTACTTCCTATTGTCTCACTTTTTTAATAGCCACAAAGTGGGCTCCATTTCCAAGGCCCTGGGTGACTGGGGTGAAAACAATAGTGTTGTTTCCATTCATTCATTCAAACACCCCAGAGATTCCACTCTAAGTCTCCCCCAGAGGAACCCTTGTACTTTGTGCACAAGGAGACACACGCATGAATATTCATGGCCAAAATGATGAACATTTTAAAAACTACCACCACTAGACCACAGATTCTTTGAAGGGATGCAGTGTTTGGTTTCTCTACTCAAGTCTCTTCAGCACCTACATGCTTATTCAGAGCACGCAGGAGAGGCTCAAGCACATACAGGGCTGGGGCTCAGAAGAGGGAGCCATTATAGAGCTTCTTTGGGGAGCCTGTCCAAGCCCACAGCCTGGAGGAGTGAAAGATTTACGGATCGAAAACCAAGATTGCACCACGCAAGGGTCAGGATGACAAATGTCAGTAGTTTTCTTCAGTGACACGCTGAAGTCCAAAATCAAGAACTGAAAAGCCAGCTCTGGGAGTGATCTGGGATTGTGGTCAGCTCGGCAGGCCCAAGTGTAGGTCAAAGGGGTTTTGAGGCTCTGGGTTGAGTGTGAGAGCAAAGTTGAACTGTCTGACCACACACAGTCAGCTGAACGTAGAGGGCTTGGGAGTGTCAAACACAGTGAAGCAGGAAGGGGAAGATCTTGCAGGCCGCACTGCGGACAAAGAGCATGAGCCACAGAGGTGGCCGCTGAGCTGGCAGGTGACTGTGAATAAAGATGGTGTCAGTTCAGTCAGCTGGGTTGTAGGAGAGAAAGTTGTGGTGGGAGAGGGTCTGGTGAGCTGATAGTGTGGACAGGGTCTAGAGCAGGTGATGCTGGGAGAGGGTCTAGAGCAGGTGATGCTGGGAGAGGGTCTGGAGGAGGTGGTGGTGGGAGAGGGTCTGGAGGAGGTGGTGGTGGGAGAGGGTCTGGAGGAGGTGGTGGTGGGAGAGGGTCTGGAAGAGGGTCTGGAGGTGGTGGTGGGAGAGGGTCTGGAGGAGGTGGTGGTGGAAGAGGGTCTGAAGGAGGTGGTGGTGGGAGAGGGTCTGGAGGAGGTGATGGGGGGACAGGGTCTGGAGGAGGTGATGGTGGGACAGGGTCTGGAGGAGGTGATGGTGGGACAGGGTCTGGAGGAGGTGATGGTGGGACAGGGTCTGGAGGAGGTGATGGTGGGACAGGGTCTGGAGGAGGTGATGGTGGGACAGGGTCTGGAGGAGGTGATGGTGGGACAGGGTCTGGAGGAGGTGATGGTGGGACAGGGTCTGGAGGAGGTGATGGTGGGACAGGGTCTGGAGGAGGTGATGGTGGGACAGGGTCTGGAGGAGGTGATGGTGGGACAGGGTCTGGAGGAGGTGATGGTGGGACAGGGTCTGGAGGAGGTGATGGTGGGACAGGGTCTGGAGGAGGTGATGGTGGGACAGGGTCTGGAGGAGGTGATGGTGGGACAGGGTCTGGAGGAGGTGATGGTGGGACAGGGTCTGGAGGAGGTGATGGTGGGACAGGGTCTGGAGGAGGTGATGGTGGGACAGGGTCTGGAGGAGGTGATGGTGGGACAGGGTCTGGAGGAGGTGATGGTGGGACAGGGTCTGGAGGAGGTGATGGTGGGACAGGGTCTGGAGGAGGTGATGGTGGGACAGGGTCTGGAGGAGGTGATGGTGGGACAGGGTCTGGAGGAGGTGATGGTGGGACAGGGTCTGGAGGAGGTGATGGTGGGACAGGGTCTGGAGGAGGTGATGGTGGGACAGGGTCTGGAGGAGGTGATGGTGGGACAGGGTCTGGAGGAGGTGATGGTGGGACAGGGTCTGGAGGAGGTGATGGTGGGACAGGGTCTGGAGGAGGTGATGGTGGGACAGGGTCTGGAGGAGGTGATGGTGGGACAGGGTCTGGAGGAGGTGATGGTGGGACAGGGTCTGGAGGAGGTGATGGTGGGACAGGGTCTGGAGGAGGTGATGGTGGGACAGGGTCTGGAGGAGGTGATGGTGGGACAGGGTCTGGAGGAGGTGGTGGTGGGGGAGGGTCTGGAGGAGGTGATGGTGATGGGGGGGAGAGTCTGGAGGAGGTGGTTGTGGGAGAGGTTCTGGAGGAGGTGCTGGGAGAGGGTCTGGAGGAGGTGGTGGTGGGAGAGGGTCTGGAGGGTCTGGAGGGTCTGGTTGCCGGACCCGCCATTGGTCCTTCCAGCTTCCTGGCCAACACGGAGCTCACAGAATATAGCTGATGGATGATGAAAATGTACTGGCCAGCTGTCTGCAACGGTCCCTAAATGAAATCTGATACTAAACCAATCCAAGGATGAGGAGGAAAAGTATTGAGGCATGTGATTCACCAGGCAGGACAGTCATCCGCGTGCGTGTGGGTGCAGTGGGTAGCGTCCGACCACACAGGCTGCTTCCAGATTCCCACCACAGCCGTGCAGCCAAACCCTGTCTAGCACTGGGGAGAGGGTGTAGCAATTCTCCCCTCCCCAGTAATCCTTTTCCTTCTGCAGAACTAAAGGAAATCAACTCTGAAAATCGAGCAACCCACCCTACTTCTGATAAAATGTTAAGGATCCTCTACTCCTCAGAAAGGAATCATCTGACAGAAACTGGGTCCTCGAATTCTCATCTCTCCACGCAGCGCGCCTCTCTGAGCAGCCTGAGAGCAGTCGGCAGCCGAAAACCGGGCAGTCACTTCTCTGAGAGCCGTTTCCCTAATTAAGAGCTTCTCTGTGGTCCCCAGTTACTTAATTGTGTCATTAATGGCAGTTTTGACAAGAAGAACAACTCATGTCTGAGCACCGCGTGGCCGGGGGAGGGAGGCCCAGCAGAGCGGCTCCCGGGCTGGCGGCTGCTGCCGTGTGTGCAGCACAGAGAGAGTAATTGGTCCCCCGAGGGGCTGTCTCCTCAGCTGCCAATAGGGATGGCTCTTCCCTGTGAATGCAAAGCCAAGCCAGCGGGGCCCGCTGCCCACTGTTCACTTGCTGCTCAGGGGCTCGCGGGGGATCGGGTCCCCGCCATCTTGCCTGCACACACGGCAGCCCTGGCCTTGTGACGGCCGGACATCCGCGTCCAAGGGTCCTGGTGGTCAGACGCTAACCTTGCAGGGCCCTGTGGGTGCCCCCCAGGCGGGTTGTAGGGGTGAGTGGAGGTGTCCCTGGGGCAAGTCACAGGGGTGAAACCTCAGACTCGGGTCTGAAGGACGCTTTGTCCTCCTGTAACCAAACAGAGCAAAGGGCCAGAGTTGACCTTGACCTTCGGGGAGGTCAGGTGGGCGCTCCCGCAGCCCCTCCTTTCTCCAGCAGAGAGAGCGGAAGAAAAGGAGTGGGGACCGTGCTGGGCAATATTTCCCCAGGGAAACATATCAAGTGCTTCTAGAAAGTTTTATGTTTCTAAGGGTTATTTTTTATTGAGATGTGATTCACCTACAACAAATTCACCCGTTCAAAGTGCACGCTTCGGTGGTTTTAGTTCACAGACTTGTGTAACCATCAGCACCATCCAGTTTTACAGAACTGTCATCATCGCACAAGGAAACCCCTCCCCCATTAGCAATCACTCCAAAGCCCCACCCCCGACATCTATTTTCTGACTGTGATATGCCGATTCCAGACATTTCTAGAAATGTTTTGATTAAAGTGACTTTAGATATCTACGATGGATTAGATGTGGCCATTACTTTTTAATTGATGTTTAGAGAGAGAGGAAGGGAGAGGAAGAGAGAGAGAGAGAAACATTGATGTGAGAGCAAAACATTGATTAGCTGCCTCCCACAAGCCCCCTACTGGCATGGAGCCTACAACCTGGGCATGTGCCCTGACCAGGAATCAACAGCAACCTTTCGGTGCGACGCCCTACCAACCGAGCCACGGCCGCAGCCGCAGCTAAGTGTGGCAATTATGAAGAGAGTGACGTTGAAACTGGAGGGAAAAAGAATTGTCTGGAGCCTATAACTAGGACTTCAGAAAAGGATCAGAGAACGACCTAAGAAAGCATGAGTACATGAGCCTCTCTCTCTCTCTCTCTCTCTCTCTCTCTCTCTCTCTCATCTTCGAATAGTAGGGTCGATAAAACTTCTCATAGAAACGTAGACTATGTTTTGTTGGTGGGAAGTCTTTTTATTTTTATTTTTGATTAGCCCAGCGACAATTGGTTGAGGAAAAAAACATTTTCATTTGCATCCTGAGTCTCTATTTTGGAGCCTTTTAATTCAAGACTATATAACTTTGTCTACGAAAATATCTTTTGTTTTTTGGATAGTGTCTCAAAAAGAAGAACATAAACAAAAACCTTTTAATAAAATTTAATAAGGCCTTCGACCATATATTCCAGAATTAAACTTCTATAGAATAGGGCCGTTGGAATCATCCATTCCATCTCTTATTTTCACAAAATTAAATTAACTGTCGGTCGCAGCTGGCCATTGGGTTTCTCAGTGGAGTTGGCTCTTAACTCTAGAGCAGCCGTGGGCAAACTATGGCCCGCGGGCCAGATCCGGCCCATTTGAAATGAATAAAACGAAAAAAAAAAAAAGACCGTACCCTTTTACGTAATGATGTTTACTTTGAATTTATATTAGTTCACACAAACACTCCATCCATGCTTTTGTTCCGGCCCTCCGGTCCAGTTTAAGAACCCATTGTGGCCCTCGAGTCAGAAAGCTTGCCCACCCCTGGTCTAGAGCATTGCAGAGCCAACTTTTCTGTAAGAAGAGCTCCTTTAAGATGATTTGACTTTGCTGGTGGGCGGGCAGTGCACTATGCAGATCATGTACCGTAGGAATGTACACTTGGAACCTACATAATCTTATTAACCAATAAATTTAATAACAAAGAAAGAGCTGCTTGGTGCCTCTGACATCAGTGGCTTGTTGAGAGCGAGACGTGTGCTGCTAATTAAAGCTGCTCCCCTTCGCGGCGGTGTGCTGGGCAGTGGCTTAGCCTTGGTTTTTCCAGAACATGGAGCCTCAGACAGGGGCTTGCGTGTAGCTCCTTGTGGGAAAAGATCCCCAGGAAGAGAGATGGAAAAGTGGGCGGGGAAAACAGAAGGAGAAAATGCCCATCCGAAGGTAATTCCTGAACTAAAGCCAGAAAGCAAGAGATGAGCAGTTCTGCCGAGGCAAGAAGCTTCCGGTCATAGTTGCATGCTGACCTGTGACAGTACAATGTGGGTGGACGAGGTGGGTAGCAACGCGGCCCCAGGGTTCCACACACAGACACTCACAGGATCGCCAAGAACGCTTCACAGCCACGCGCGAGAGACAGCTCTGCCTGGGAACTTCCAGTGAGAAGACAGCGCTTCCGGTCATCCCAGCTTTGAGGCTCTCACACTGTCCTGGCCACCGAGACTGTAGATGTCAGGTCGGCGGAGAGGTCACGGCTAGGGAGGGGCCTCAGGCCACGGACAGGCAGGCTCGGTGTAGGGAGGTCACGGCTAGGGAGGGGCCTCAGGCCACGGACAGGCAGGCTCGGTGTAGGGAGACAGAGCTGCTGGACCCAGAGGCTCTCCTGGGTCAGACTCACAGACAGAGCCGCACGTGACAAGCAGCAGGAGCCAGGAGCGAGGAGCAGATGCCCCGGCGAAGGGCAGGTAAGAGCCAGAGCAGGGCCTCCCCTCTCGGTGGGACTGGGTCAGAGAGGCCAGCTTCTCAGTGAAGGTGAGCCGGGACCCACCTGGGCCTCTCCACTCCCTACAGACAGTGGAGGGTGGGAGACCTCATTCCAGAGTTCAAGTTCAGTCCCCCCACCACAATGCTGCGAGCTTCGTGAAATCTGCATGACAATAACACCTGCTTTACGGACTGTGTCTGATTATTAGAAATAATGTTCCCACCTGGCCAGTGTGGCTCAGTGGTTGAGTGTCGACCTATGAACCAGGAAGTCACGGTTTGATTCCTGGTCAGGGCACATGCCCGAGTTGCAGGCTCAATCCCCAATAGGGGATGTGCAGGAGGCAGCTGGTCAATGATTCTCTCATCATGGATGTTTCTATCTCACTCTCCCTTCCTCTCTGAAATCAGTAATAAATCATGCAGATTTTTATATATTATTTCATATACCAGGTATATATATGGAATACTGTTCTCGTGTTTGCAAGCCCTGCAAGTGGAGGAGGAATTGGAATGAGCTTCCTGTGGGCAACTGAGCCCAGGAGGCAGAGCCTTACAGATGTGTGTGCCCTGACCCAGCAAGTCTGCTTCAACACTGACCCCATGCAGGAGGCAGATACGTCCACCACGAGGCACGCGTAGGGATGGTTATGGGAACATTGCTAATAACATCCATGCAACGTTCCCATTTATTAATGTGGGAATAGATAATAAACTGTCGGTAAAGCCATAAAACAGAATGCCAGGAAATTAAGAATTCTAATGTGTGTACAGATTAACATCGAAAGATGATCACCATATGACTTAACCATATTACTTAACAGAGCAAGTTAATAAGCTATGCCATTCCAGTTGCATGAAGTTGTCTACGCATAGAGATGTGTCTGTAGAGACTTGCCACACGGTTAGCTGTGCTCACCGCTCCGCAGTGATGTTTCAGGAGATCTTCCTGCGATAGATTCTATGCATCACCCAGGGCTTTAGAAGCCACACTGTTATTTTTGCAATCCAAAAAGTACCAGGACAAGTATTTGCATTTTGAGGAAAATAGGTTCGAGTTCCCAGTTTGGGCAAAAACCCGTGGGTAGCTCCGACCTCGCCAGGGTTGGCCTGGGTGTGCTGCTTGCCGCAGCCCCACGCAGTCATAGCTGACTCAGGCTGTCTTGACACACAGATCCTGGCTGTGACCTTGGGGTGAACTGAGGAAGAGGTGCCAAAAGTGGGCTCTTGAGCAGTAAGTCCCTTTCCAAAATCCAAGGACACTTCCCCTCTTCCTGCAGGCTGTCCAAGGGCTCGCCCGGTGTACCCCAGGGCCCAACCAGTCAACCCCCAGAACTTACTCTTGGTTGGGCTCGGAGTACGCCTGAGGCATCCACCGTGGAAGACTGGCATTTGGGACGCAGAAAATAAGATCAGTATCAAGGGACTCTCGCCCTGCGATTCTGCAAGCATCCTCCTTCCTTCTCAGCCCCTCCCACGTGGCTGGGTTCACCCGAGGTTCATTCCTCGCCCTATCACACTCCATCGGAGCTCTGAGTCAACCTGTTCATGGATGCATTGGATTAAAATCTTTTGTGCAATAAATCCAACAGCAAATGGTGAGAAAATGCAGGCTAGAGATCAGATGCTGATAAAGTACGTTCTGCCAGCCCACTCATTAGATGAATATGTGAATGATTGGGTTGTCCTAGTTAATCAGCTGGCCAGAGCCGGAACACCAAGGCTTGTCCACAGTAGTTTGGAAGAACAGGCCTTCTGAGGAAAAGCCTCCATGATGCTCCTTAAATAATCGCGCCGCGTTCTAACTCTGCTGTTCGGTAACTCGTGTGGTGGTTACGGAATAGCTTGATGAGTGAGCATCTCCATCCCTCTTCATGTCAAACAAAGAATTCGCTTCCTGCTGCCATGCCACCTCAATGTTGCCAGGCGGCTTGGTAAGCATTCCCTTTCCCAGCGCACAGCTTTTTCCTCTCCAGTTCCAGGGGGTCACTCACTGTACCCCGAGTTCCGGACGAAGCAGGATCCCCGGTCGCTCAGGGTCCCCGATGCTGAGGTGACGTCCTGCAGCCTGGAACGCTCCGCGTAGGACACAACGCGATGGACAGATGCGCCCGTATGTCCACGCCATTCCCAGGACAAGGCCGGACGCTTGAGAGCAGGGAGCAGATGCTGGGTGACAGGTGTGTTAGCGAGGAGCCGGGTGGCTTCCCGGCACAGGACTGCGCCCTGGGTGGACTGGCAGGAGGTTCCTGGCAAATGGCAGAAACCACCAGGTTCTTTCCGTGCACCGGGCCGTGGGCTTCTTCCCACAGGCACCGCGGGATGAGGCCGGACCGGGCGGGAGGGCGGTCGGGCCTCCGCGGGTCCCGTCTCTGGCCCAGTCCCTGTCACGTGTGTTTCGCTGCCTTTGCCGCTCTCGCAGCCTCCAGAGCACAGAGCTCTCCATACACAGCTCTAGGCCAGTGGTCGGCAAACTGTGGCTCGTGAGCCACATGCGGCTCTTTGGCCCCTTGAGTGTGGCTTTTCCACAAAATACCACGTGCGGGCACGCACGTACAGTGCTATTGAAACTTCGTGGCCCATGCGCAGAAGTCGGTATTTTGTGGAAGAGCCACACTGAAGGGGCCAAAGAGCCGCATGTGGCTCGCGAGCCGCAGTTTGCCAACCACTGCCCTAGGCTGTTCTCATCTTCGTGATGTTTCTTGGGAATCTGCAAACTTTTTCAAAAAGTGTTTAATGTGATCTTGATATCTTTTGTGCCGGTTCTTTCCTTTGACTCGTAGGCGTATTTGACATCCCGGATTCATGGCCCCACCTCCGGGGACCAGGGAGTGTGACTGTCAGGCGAGCGGGCTGGGCCCCGGCCTCCTCACTCATTAAAACGCAGCCGCTTGCTTCTCAGCCGAGTTTCCCAACCAGACCGAGCCCTTTGGCTTTGGGGATGGGAAAGCCTGGCTCCCACTTACCTCATCCTCGGCTCTCACCTCCTCCCACCGGCTGGGAACTTGCCGTCCCGATCGCTATGAATGAGGATGAGGAGGCACCGGGTCCGCGTGGCCCTGGGAACAGGACCGCACCATGGGCCGGGGCGGCCGGGTGCCGAGTCACCCTGGGCAGACGGTCCCTGAACCCATTGATGCAGCTATTTCTGCTGAAAAGCACGAGGCTTTCTTGACATTTCTCAGAGCTCCTCTGGAGAAGGCGAAGTGACGCATGTTGAAATAGAATCTGTGTTACATACTCGCATCTTCTCAGGAGATTGGCTTGCAAGTGCATTGGCCACGCGACCATGGTTTTCTCTCAGACACAAGTGTAGCCCAGCGCTCCGATCCACCCACGTGGGGCTTTCTCACTAAAACCCCATCTAATACCGTCCAGTCTGTAACGGCATGGCCGGCCCTCCCACCCTCCCTCCCCTTGCACTGGCTCTAACACAGACAGGCGTCCCCAAGGCTCTGCCTCAAGGTCTCCAGCTGCATGACCTCATCTTCACCAGCAACAAGGACAGGCTTTTATTTATTTACTAGTGGCCCGGTGCACGGATTCGTGCACATTAAAAGGGCATCTGGTGCAGGTGAACCAGAGTCAGGGCCAACAGGGCCCCAGCAGCAAGCTAACCCACGGCCGATTCCGTGAGGAATTGGGCTCCCTCCTCCCTCCTTTCTGGGTCTGGGGTGCAGTTGAACCAGATTCGGGATTGACAGGGCCCCAGCAGCAACCTGACCTACCAATCAGAGCGTCTGTCCCCTGGTGGTCATTGCATATCATAGCTACTGGTCGAATGGTCACTTAGGCTTATATAGATAGATAGATAGATAGATAGATAGATAGATAGATAGATGATAGATAGATAGATAGATAAATATATATATAGATATATAGATATAGATATAGATATAGATATAGATATAGATATAGATTTATTTTTAATTTTATAAACAAATTATTTTGTCATTAATCCTCACCCGAAGATATTTTTCCATTGATTTTTAGAGAAAGTGGGAGGGAGGGAGAGACAGAGAGAAACACAGATGTGAGAGAGACACATCAATTGGTTGCCTCCCGCCCCAATGGAAGCCGGGATCGAGGCACGTGCCCTTGACTGGAATCGAACCTGGGACCCTTCAGTCTACAGGCCGAAGCTCTAACCACTGAGCAAAACAGGCCAGGAAAAGGACAGGCTTTTAGGAAGGCGCTAACTCCAAACCTGCCAGGTTACAGTCATACTAACCAATCCATCAGGTCATCGTTATGAAAAGGTAACTGTTTTCCTAACGAGACAGACCTGCAGGAGTATCCCACAGCGGCAGCGGAACCCCATTTTACATGTTCTCCTCGTACAACTGAGGCGGTGCTGAGAGGAAGCTGGCGTTTGGTGGAACTGACTCTAGGACATGAGGCTCACCAGCTGCCATGGGCTGGAAAGACCCCGTCCAGACAAAAATGTGAGGGACCCTGCGTACGCCCCACGTGACACCCCCCGTGGCCGTAAGCTCCGGGACCTCTTCCCTCCCGACGCATTCTGCGTCTTTAAAACACGCAGGACACTGCAAGGCCACACTGGGCGTGCGCACAGGTTCAGACATCAGGAGTGGAGACCAGACTGGATGGTCCCCCTTCCGGTTGACAAGTTACATCATTTCCTTGGCTCCTTGAACTGGAAAGGGGATCTCTTGCAGCATATCCCGAACAAACATCCCAAACATCCCAAACATCAGTTCGCAAACAGCTTCATGTTCCCACTGTGTGTCAGGTGAGACCAGCAGCGGGTTCAGGGCGGCCTGCAAGCGGCTGGTGCCAGGGAGGCAGCCATGTGCCCCAGTCTGAATGACCTCATATCTCCAGATCAGCAGGCCTCCAGATTAGGGAGTGGTACCCAAACATTTCCCCTTTTATTAATAAGTCTCATTAACCCCAGTCCCAGCTCTCGATACTCCCTGGCTTTCGCAAGGAGGCCACAGCACGGTGACACAATGTCCTGCGTGCTGGCATTACCACACACAGGAAGTGCAGGGGGACGGTGCTGACAATGAGCTCAGACACTTGATATAGAGGTGACAAGTACCAGCTGGTTTTCCTGAGGGAGAGAATGTGGCAACAGGTAATAAAGCAAGATGAAAGGAGCTGCTGCCTCCGACTCCAGCTTTTTAACCAATGTAAACACCCTGGGACCCTATATCTGTGCCCTTGACTGCGGGGTCACCTTTTATGCTTTTAATGTTTGTGTGTGTGCCTGTGTGTGTGTGTATGCCTATCATCTGTCATCTATCTATCCTTTATCTATCTATCCATCTATCTATCATCTATATATCCATCCATCCATCTATCTATTCTCTATCTATCCATCTATCATCCATCTATCTATCTATCCATCCATCTATCTATCATCTATTTATCTATCCTCTATCTATCCATCCATCTATTATATATCAATCTATCATCTATCTATCTATCATCTATCTATCATCTATCTATTCATTCATCTATCATCTATCTATCTCTCTATCAATATATCATCTATCTATCTATCATCTATCAAAGAGATGCCTTTCCACACATTAGTATAGAAGTTGGATTCCTCAGTGATCTGAAAAGACCTAGTCAGTGCTTCCTACATCATGATGAATAGCAAGTGTGCTTTGTACTTAGCAGAATTAAAACATGTGTCATTTGATTTTACATTATTAAGATACTAGAGGCCTGGTGCACGAATTTGTGCATGGGTGGGTTCCCTTGGCCTGGCAGGTGATCGGGGCCGATTGGGGCATCTTGCCCAGTCCTGATCCAGGCCAATCGGAGCCGGCAGGGCTGGGGAGGGGAGGGGGAGGAGGCTGTGGGAGGTTGGCCGCCACAGGAGGTTGGCTGTGGGAGTGCACTGACCACCAGGGGACAGCTCCTGCATTGAGCGTCTGCCCCCTGGCAGTCAGTACGTGTCATAGCGACTGGTCAATCAGCCGTTCCATTCATTTTGGTGGTTCCAGTCATTTCGGTCATTCAGTCATAATGGTCACTTAGGCTTTTATATATAGATATATATATATTAGAATATCATGAAAGGCACATGTCAAATAGTAGCAATTAAGACTATGCTTGAAGAGAAATGAAATTATGCCCCGAATGGTTATAAGGTAAACACTTCACCAGTTCTCCCTCTCTAGGTATATAGCATATAAACACAGAGATCATCTCATAGCATATGTATATGTATTATATATCTCATATATAGATATATGGAAAAGTAGAACTAATTTTTAAAAGATAAGAAATATATCTCTATGTATCGATAAAGCAATTCTCACCTGAAGCAAACAATACCCCGCTCCATCTACTATCACAACCATAATAGGATTCAGTTCATGGTCAGAAATGGGTCTGAGAGGTTGGCAGGATCGAGGAGGGAAACCGCACCCTCCTGAGCGTGCGGCGGCATCTCTGAGGCGTAGCCAGTCCCTTCTCTGTGGCAGCCCCGGTTTAGATGACAATGAAGGAGAGGCGCCAGGAAGAGGGGGAGCAATGCCAGGGCGGAGGCATCAGAAACACGTGCTAAGTTCTCCAAACCCACCAGGCTCTGTCCCCGCGACAACCGCATCCTCTGTCCCCGTGGAAGCCCTGACGCCCTGTTTCCATGTCACGTTCCCACTCTGGAATTTGCGTGTGGCCTGGGATGCCACGGGAAGAAATACGTTCGGCCTGGACCATGCACCCTCACTCTGACCACTCGCTCTCGCCTCCCCCCTCCCCCCACCAGGCTTGTCTTCCAGCGGCTTGGCTGGTTTTGGTTTAAATCATGTTGAATCCCATCTTCTCTTCAGCTTGATTCTAATGACTAATATGTTCTTCTGCCAAGAAACGATGACACTCCTTGTCATCTCTGCCGTCCCCGGGGGCAAAGTTAATTAATTCACCCAATATTTACTAAACATCTGCCGGGAGGTAGATAATGGGCAAGTGACGCCAGCACCACCCCTGCCCCTGTGAGCCGCCCCACACCGAGTCCTCCCCAAAATACAGAAAGCATAGCTATTTCCGAGCTTAGGATATACATCCCAAAAGAAGCCGAGCTGAAAAACAATTGTTTAATGCATCTAAAACCATGCACTTTAAAGCTGTTTAATGCATGAGAGTACCTAGCAAAGTATACTGGTTGATAGTCATTTATTTTACCAAGCTCTACTTTTTTTTTAATATAAAATTTTATTGATTTCAGAAAGCAAGAGAAAGGGAGAGAGAAATAGAAACATCAATGATGAGAGAGAATCATGGATCGGCTGCCTCCTGCTCGCCCCCTGCTGGGGATGGAGCCCACAACCCAGGCCTGTGCCCTTGATGGGAATCAAACTATGACCTCCCTGTCCATAGGTCAACACTCAGCCACCGAGCCTTGCTGGCTGGGCCCCAGCACTTCTGAATGCAAAGGTCTCACCCCTGGGAAAGGAAGGTAAGCCAGTTTTGTTTCTTCTTCAGTCTGGTCTGAAGTTATTTTGGGTCCAGTCGCAAAAAGGAACTTGCTGATGCTGAACAAAATCACCAAACCAGGTTTTTCTACCAAACAAGTGCGTGAAGATGAGCTCTGCTCTCTACGTGGGAACCAGGCCCTCACGCCAGCATCTTCGGGGCGTGGAGTCTACATCTAATGACCATGCATATCAGTCATTGCTATCCCTCGTCTGCTCAAATTTCTACCCGGAGGAGACAAATATATTTGCTTTAAAGGTGTTGTTTTTTTTTAAGTAATAATTTGGAGTAAAGACAAAAATAAAAATAGGTTTTGTGTCCTATTTGTCTCATTGCAGGTATTCATGTGTTTTTTCCCTCCAAGCATGTCTTGATTAGTCTCTCATGTCAGAGTTATACGCGGAAACACTGAGCAGTTTCTATCCTGTCCTACCCATGCCCTTCTGCGTAAGGAAAGGCTGTTTGAGCTCACAGCAGGTGACTCGGCCCTTTTCTCTCCTGTTCCTGTGAACGGCTTGGCTGCGTTTTCATTGTCGCTCAGTTGAGCAAGTTTACAAATCTCGTCATGTTTTGAGGAAGAGAGCTCCTAAATGAATGAGATCGTCCTGAAGTCCCTCAGACCTGACCTTGCCGAGCTGAGCGGCCTGGGCAGCATTCCTGCTTCTGATCGGCATTTTCTACGGGAAAGCCACCCGGGCAGCCGGTGACACACCGCGCCTGCGTTTCCAGAAACCAGCCTCGCCTCTGCGATTCCAAACCGTCGGCAGCTGCTCGGCCCGCCCCTCCCAGCACGGCTCACGCTGCCCCAGAAAAATCCACCTTGAAAAACTGAAAACAGATGGCAGCACCCAGTGGCACCCAGAGGCCGGTGCTGCTACCAGCGCAGCCCTGCTCCTGGCGCCTGCCCGAGGCCCGAGCTCTCCGCGGGGGGATGGTTTCAGCTGAGCCTGGGAACGACCAGCAGTCACCCCCTTAAGGCCATCAGCGCCATGTGCGTCGCTTGGACATTTCGGAACAGCTGCTGGGCCCCTGTGCCAACTGGTGACTGGAAGTGCGGCGGGTCTGACTCAGGTTCAGAAGGGGGGGGGGGGAGAACACACATGCCTCCCGCCGAGAAGACCAACAACGGGTTTTTTCCATCGATCACGGTGGAAACCAGTTTGAAGAAGTGGAAATTCGCCAGTTTTTCATATTCTCTCCGTCCTGTCTCTGAGTCTTTCTCATGAGCGGGGCTGGGAGTTTCTACTGAAATGACATGTGCTGATGGGGAAATTGGCAGCGTGTCGCCCAGTTCCACTTTTTAAAAGCAAAGCACATCCGTCTTCTTTCCCAAACACAAAAGTGAGTGTTCCCTTTGCTCTAAAAATATTTTGCATAGAATTGAAAATCCGCTCTGCACTGATCAACAGTTTGTGGAGCATGTGCTCGGACGGGCTCCCGGACCAGACATTAATGAGGGTTCGCAGAAGTATCTGACGGGGTCCCTGGATTCAAGAATCTGTGGTGACGTGCAGAGCAGGGCCTGCTGAGCGAGAAGGCCAGGACCGCAGGAGGGTGCGCATCCCCGCCATGCGCCGGCCCCCGCTCGGGGCCGCGGGACTCGGGGGAAGGCTCTGGCTGCGGGTGTGGAACCTGGGATGATGTGTGAGCCCAGCGACTGAAACGAAACTGGCATTAGACACACGCTGGCCATGGCCCGACGTTCAGCCTGAGTGTCTACGCCAGTGGTTCCCAACCTTCTGGCCCTTTAAATACAGTTCCTCATGTTGTGACCCAACCACAAAATTATTTTCGTTGCTACTTCATAACTGTAATGTTGCTACTGTTATGAATCGTAATGTAACTATCTGATATGCAGGATGGTCCTAGGCGACCCCTGTGAAAGGGTTGTTCGACCGCCAAAGGGGTCGCGACCCACAGGTTGAGAACCACTGGTAAGCCAAAGGCAGCCATGGCTCTGTGACCTCGGTGTTTCATTTCAGGGCAAGTCCGTGATTTCTATGGCCATTGTTCCGCACACAAGCACATGTATGCATTTTTAAAAAACTCTCATGTTACCGGAGCGACGGAGGAGGTGACGGTGCCATTTGTTCCCTTGGGAACATTTATCCACCGGCTGGAGGGCGGTGAGCAAACAGCAGTGCAGGTTTCCGGGGCGGACCAAGCGGCAGACAATAGATGGACAGGGTAAAAGGTGTTCTTTCGTTTGTAAAGTTCCCCCTGTCCCTCTATTTTCATTTCTTTTCTTAAATGTATATTTGTATTGATTTCAGTGAGGAAGGGAGAGGGAGAGAGAGACAGAAACATCAATGATGAGAGAGAATCATTGATCTGCTGCCTCCTACATGCCCCCTACTGGGGATGGAGCCTGCAACCCGGGCATGTGCCCTTGACCGGAATCAAACCTGGGACCCTTCAGTCCTCAGGCCGTTGCTCTATCCACTGAACCAAACCAGCTAAGGCTCTATTTTCATTTCTTAAAAGCAGATTTCAGAAGTGACTACAGATAGGCTAGATCTTACCTTCTTTAGGATGATACTAATGTAACTGTAAACTTATAGATCTTCAACACAAGTTCAGGGCTTGTAAATATTTTTCCTAAGTGACAAGTGCAGAAATGTGACTATGGCCACGCTTGCTTTGCATTCATTTACCTCTCACTGTGTAATTCCCTCTGATCTTATAGATTTGGGTTGAAAACAGCTTGTTCTCCAAATGCCATGAGTATGCTTGTCTGCTGGATGAGTACTTCATTCATCTGAAAGTCATCAATTAAGATGTGACCACAAATCCAATATGAAAAAAAAAAAAAAGCCTGCAGTCTGAGTCCCGGGGAGGCTTGCAAACATCAGAAAATAATAAATCCCAAAGGAGACTTTGATCTGGGGCCCTGGAACCAACAAGCAGCATTTCCTGTAATTTCCCAATTCATGTTTAAGGCTGTTTGAACAATTAATGAACTATTATCAGTTTCCCCAAGGTGCCAAAAAGTCAGGCTTAATTATAAGTCTGATGTCTCCAGAATTTGGTATAATCACGTCTGTCTTAGACCTTATTGATGGGCTTGATCCAAACCAAAGGGCTTTTCTCCAAACGGGGAGCCCAGCCAGGGCAGCCACTCGGAAGAGAGCCGGGACCTGAGTGGTGAGATGGGAAGTCAGTTCCCGAGTGATAGGGCTTTAACACCACGGGCCGTGGACGCACACACACAGGCAGAGGGAGAGGGGGATGGCTTCTATGGAGAAATGGATGAAGATGTCAAAACGCATTCTGTCTACGAGTAAGTGAGGGGATGCCGAGAGGACGTTCCGAAGGGGAGATGCCCACTGAGCTGGGTTCTCAGGATGCCTTTGCCAGGCCGCGTTGGGCAGAGGTTGAGAGAAAACTATCACCACCAACAACAATATTCATCCAACAAGTGTTTACTGAAGTGGCCATGATGGACCAGCCACTATCCTGAACAGCTGAGATACCACTGGGAACCAAACCAAGTCTCTGACCTCATGATGCCTACATTGCAATGCGGAAGGCACATGGTAATATTCATAGTCACGATAAACAAATAGAATACAGGTCTCTATAGTGTCAATAGCCAGTGTAATAGAGTGTCCACAATATAACAAGGCTAACACATAATTGTAAAATATTATTTCAAAGGTCTAACGAGAAACACAATGCAGGTGAGAGGATGTTAACTCCAAGTACACAGAGACACAAAAACGCAGGTGACAGAGAGGGGGCAGAATGCTCAGGTTTCGTGTCTGATGGGATCCTGTAAGCTTTGCTAAGAAATCTGGGTGTTCTTCTGTAGGTAAATCAGGAGGCATGGAAGAATTTTTAAGCAGAGAATCTACGTACATAACATAACCCATTTTCTGTGGATCACTGTCACGGCAGTATAGAAGTGGATTTGAGGTGGACAGCTCTGGAGGTAGGGGTCTCCGTTAAGAAGCTCGTCGCTCGTGTGCTGCCGATGTCGTTGGGAAGAGCATCCATGGGCCACCGTGTATCTAGTCGTCTGGGCTTTGGAGAGAAGGACCCTGGCCCAGGTGAGCCATTGTGACTGGTTAGCCCGGTTGTGGTCAACTTGCGTCGTGGTGCCGAATTGAGGTGCTGCTGCCAACTTCACGTCTGCCTGTCTGGCATTTCTGCTTTTGATCAGAGCAGAATAGCTCCTTTCCGACAAACTGCGTCACAGGTAACAAATATGAACCACAGACAAAATACAAAGATCGAGTACAGAAGACACGGGAGAGAGCGAGACAGAAGGCCGGCGGAGGCTGGGAGGCAGTGGAGACTTGGAAGAAGGAAACAGCACTGAGTTTTGTGGGAGGTTTTAATATTTTTGTTGTTGCTGTTTGCTTTTTACAGGGTTTGTTTGTTTGTTTGTTTGTCAGACCGCGGGTCCCAGTCCAGGCCACACTGGGCAATTAAAGCCTGTATAGGAATTGACATCATATAGGCTTGAAGACTGAGAAGATACATTTTGGGGAGATCAAACAAGACTAGAGATCAAACAAATACACATAAAACTTTGTGTATAATCTCTGCCCAAATCTCTGAGTGCGTCTTGAACTAACTATGCATGCACAGGCAGACCACGGGTCCCAGTCCAGGCCACACTGGGCAATTAAAGCCTGGATAGGAATTGACATCATATAGGCTTGAAGACTGAGAAGATACATTTTGGGGAGATCAAACAAGACTAGAGATCAAACAAATACACATAAAACTTTGTGTATAATCTCTGCCCAAATCTCTGAGTGCGTCTTGAACTAACTATGCATGCACAGGGCAGACACCAACCAGTTCAGCTGAAGCTAAAGGAGGCAGACACAGATTTCAGCTGTTGCCCAACACAGGGATGATAAAATTGAAGTCCATTCTCACCAAATGACCTGCCTGCTTACACCAAAAGAGTCAATACTCTTTGGAGGAACATAACAGAATCCAGGGTCTCTAAAATGTATCACTCACAATATCCAAATCACTACGCATACCAGGCAACTTACTAAACATACAAAAATAAAATAAAATAAAATGTGACATGAATGCAAGAGATAAGATTTAATGAAATCTGACCCCCTAATTACCCCAAAGTTGCAATTAACAGACAAGGATTTCAAAATAGAGATTCAAAATATAGAAAAAAATATATGTTTAATCAACAAAAAAGTGCTAAATAGAAACTATAGGAATAACAAAATAGAAAATCAGAACTGAAATATCCAATACCTAAAATAAAAAATTAACTAGATAAACTTAACATTAGGAGATGACACAAGAAAAAGCCAGTGATGTTAAGAGAAATCAATACAGTTTTAAAGTCTGAAGAATAGAAATAAAGGAGATGGGCCTGTGGGACATTATCAAAAGCCCTAACATGTAATTTGAGTCCAACAAAGAGAAGAGAGGGAGAATAGAGCATAAAAAATATCTGCAGTGGCAATGCCTGAAAAATTCCCCAAATTTAGTAAAAAACATTTACAAATTCAAGAAGCTCAGCAAACTCAAGATCCAAAGAAAACCATAGGAAGGCCCATTGCAGCGAATTTAAGAAAAACCAAAGATAACAAAAAAAAATTATTGAATTAGCCAGAGGAAAATGACACATTATATACAGGGGAACAACAATATAAATAACTGCTAACTGCTCATCAGAAACCATGAAAGCCAGAAGGCAATGGATTAATATCATTGAAGAAACTGAAGGAAAAAGAAAAACCCTTTCAAATTAGAATTCTGTAGCTAATGAAAATAATTTTCAAGAATGAAGGCAACCTTTCTGTCTCACTTGGCAAGATATTCTCAAGGTCTGTCATGTTGTCACAAATGAGAGCACTCCGTTGTTTCTTACGGCCCAGTAGTAGTCCATCTTATATATGTACCACACCTTCTTCACCCAGTCCTCTCCTGAAGAACACTTCAGTTGTGAAAGCAACAAATGAACAAACAAGAAAAACAAACAAAAATCCATAGACACAGACTGCAGTATGTTGGTTACCAGAGGGGAGGGGGGTGGAAGTAGTAAAGTGGAAAGGGCGTCAAATATATGGTGACAGAAGATGCTGTGACTCTAGGTGGTGGGCACGCAATGCACTATACAGATGGTGTGCCACGGAAATGTACACTTGAAACCTACATAATCTTATAAGCCAACGTCACCCCAATAAACTCAATAAAAAAGAATGAAGGCAAAATACAGAATTTGCAGGTAAATAAAAACTAAAATAATTTATTGCCAGCAGATCTACCCTGCAAGATACATTTTAAGAGTTCTGCAGGCTGATGGGAATTGATACCTGATGCAAATTGACTCCTCAGAAAAGAATGAAGAACTCTTGAAATAGTAAATAAAGACAATTTAAAGCAAAAATGATGCCCTTGTGTTATGAGATTTATAGAGCATGTCAGTAATGATATGTCTGGCCACTGTAGCATAATGGAGGGGGGGATGGGTAAATGGACGGATATAATTGTAAAGTTTGTATATTTTACATGAAGCGGTACAATATTTACTCTAAGTAGACTGAATATTTATGAATGTGAATATGCGAATATGAGTCCTTAGAGCAACAACTGAAAAAGTACATAATGCAAAGAAGCATAGTTAAAAGGTTGGCAGGTAAAGCCAATTTTAAAAAACACATAGTTAGCCCAAAGCAGGCATAAGCCATTAACTTTTTCCTCTCTATACACCCCCTGGTGATTTTATTCACATCCATTGATTTAACTGCCACCTACAAGATGAAATATAAAATGACAAATCCTAAACCTCTGTATTCAGTGGGCATTTCTCTCCTAAGATCCAAACAATATGTCCAACACAGAGGTAAGAATGGGAGGCCTATTGGCTAGATAGAGCCTACATTTTTTTTTCAGGGTTTTTGGAAAACTTGAACTTTTTCTATTAAAATCCAAACTTCCAGATTCTCTTGGGAAAAAAAAAGTGAAGATCTGGAATACAGATCCCCAATTCCTACAAGAGCACTCCTGGCTCAAACCAAGTCATGGCTCTGCTGTCTAGACTGGGCACTCGCTGGTTCCCCAACCTCTACTACCCCCTGCACACTACTGACTGATGAATAACAAGCAAGTGAATGAGTCATGTCGTTACATCTGCTCATCTGAACACCATAAACCTTGCAATTTAATCCGCAAAACATTAGCTCTGGTCACACTGACCTGAACGAAGTTGCCAGCCCCTTTACTCAAGGAATTTCAATTTAAATAGGTCATTTCATTTTTGTCTCTGGTTGATTTTCTTTTCTTTTCTTTTCTTTTCTTTTCTTTTCTTTTCTTTTCTTTTCTTTTCTTTTCTTTTCTTTTCTTTCTTCTTTCTTTCTTTCCTTTCTTTCTTTCTTTCTTTCTTTCTTTCTTTCTTTTTAAATTCTCACCCAATAATATTTTTCCATTGATTTTTAGAGAGAGTGGAAGAAAGAGGGAAAGACAGAGAGAAATAATGATGTGAGAGAAACACATCGATTGGTTGTTGCCTCCTGATGCCCAACCAGGGCCCAGGCCGGGGAGGAGCCTGCAACCGAGGTACATGTCCTTGACCGGAATCAAATCTGTGACACTTCAGTCCACGGGCCAACGCTCTATCCACTGAGCCAAACCGGCTAGGGCATGTGTGGTTGTTTTTCTGAACCTCAATGTGCAGACTTTCCTAGTTCTCCCTGGTAATTTTATCTCATTGGCTTTAGCCCATCATCCCCATCATCATGGCCAGCTGAGATATTCCAGAATCCAGAACTTTCCTTTTTGATTCTACACCATGTAGAAACCTGACATTGTGCCTTCTGCATTTTTCACTTTCAGTGGGACCAGTCCTTGGTGACAAATCAGGGGATGTGTAATTAGCACTGTTTGGAACTAACTCAGCTGAGGAACAAATCCCCTCCAGTGACCTTCTCTCTACCCGTGAAGCCAGTCTGTGTCCAGAGCCATGACTTCATGATGAGTATTTTTATGAATGTTTCTTTTTGACCCTAGGAAGTCTTTCTTGGGACGCATTTCCCAATGTCAGGACACAAATCATTTGAACTTACTGTGTCAGGAAGTAGACAATAGGCAGGTGGTGGGGCAGCAGTCTGAGCTGCAGGGTGGGCCCTGGGCTGATGCCCAGTCTGCTCCACTCCAGAGACTCCATGGACTGATCCACAAGGTCATTGAGTCTTGCCCCTGGAAGTGTGGGAATCTGGGAATGGTTTGGCAAGGGTCTTCATGCCCCACCCATCTTCCCCACCATTCAGAGGAGCATTTGTGTAGCTCCCTCTTCTTGTTACCGGCAGCCTTAGAAAGAACGTGCAAGAATGACTACGCACCTGGGAAACAAAGGTTGCCACATACGTACATTGTCAAATTGTTAAACTATATTTGGAAAAGTAAAAAAGTTTGGCACAAGTGTTTAAAGATCTTGGATCTTTGATTTTCATGCATCTCTGTTATGCCTCAGGTTCTGGAACGAGGAAGGAAGTTTATCATCATTTAGAAAAAAAAATGAAAGGGCCAAGGGTAGCCGAGGACAGACCTATCACTTGGGTCAGGGATTCTCTCCTGCAGGAGTGCGGAGCCAGCCACCCTCACCCTCAGTTGCTCCAGGAGGCTCTGTGGGTCAAGGTACAGCACCCTGAACGCAGGGCGGTGTCCTGGCTTGTATAGAAGACACTGTAAGTGACCTCCATCGCTCTTTCCTTCCTCGTGTCGTTGACCCTGACAATCCATATTAACATGTTATGAGAAACCCAAAGAAACTGGTTTAGAGGTTTTAGAGATCATGCCTTTGAAGTCTAGGACACACATCCCAAACAATTTAAAACATGATTTATAGTCCTTTTATTGAGACATAAAACCTACCACAGAAATCAGCACTAAAACACAAAGGCTGCATCAACCCCGTGGAGATCTTTCAGGGAGAATATAAGCGAGTGTAAGACAGTCATAAAACAGCGTGGGTGCAACGCCTCTCATCTTCAAAGCGCTTTACAAGCTTCACCTAGAAAATGCTCCCAACTCATCACCGAGGTGGCAGGCGGTGCCAGTCACCCGTATCCAGAGATGATAACCCCAGGAAGGTGAGGGGCCACCCAGCTGCACAGCAGGTACAGAGCTGACACAGCATTGGGAATCCAGGTGTCCTCACTGTGACCACAGGGGCCCTGGCCCGCTTTCTGAAAGCACCTGGCTCCCCAGGTTCTAGTCCGAAGGCCAACAGGCTGGACATCCAGGAGAGCCGGTGGTGCGGACGAAGTCCAGAGGCAGCCTTCTAAGGATCTCCTCTCCCCCAGGGAGGCTGGTCCATGTTTTACTCAAGCCTTCGGCTGATGGGGCAAGGCCCACCCACAGCAGGGAGAGCAGTCTGCTCCACTCACAGTTCATCCACTTGAAGGCTAGTCTCATCCAAAAATCACATTGCGAGTTGACACATAAAACTACCCATCACAGTTTTTATCATAAAATGTTTGGAATTTAATAAAGCTTAGAGGAAAAATTTCAACTTTCTTAATAAATTAGTATGACTCGTGATCTATTGCTTCTTTAGAATATAAACTAGGTTATGCTTTTTTGTAGAGAGAAAGATGGATCATGACCAAAATTATGGCTTTACTACTATGGGTAGTACAAGAAATAGGGATGACGATACAGAATTGAGATATCTGTGGCAACCTGTGGGAGCTCCCAGGGAAGGCATGAGCCTACTCAATGCCTTTGTGGGACTTCTTGTTGAGGGGAATGCTGGCAAGTGGGGTGCCGGCTGCACGTCATCCTTCATCCATGGGACATGGAGGTCTGGTGGCCTCCACACCATTTATGTGGCCTGTGGACTCCAGCTTATCATGTCTATGAACCATGGCGGTAGACCGCACTAAGTCTGAATCCAGTCACGTTCTGATGAGAAGTCCACTTAATGATACACAACGTGCATCAGAAAAAGTGGGTTGATTGTACTGATCAACAAACCACACATAATACGCCAGCCGAAGTGAAATAGAATCTGCCTTCTTAATGCTAGGCAGCGATTTGCCTTGTGTTCCAATACATCCTGGACAACGGAGCCTCGTTTCTTAGCAACCCATTGTACGGTCTTCTACCAAAACACCGGCAAATCACCCCTGTGTCAAAGTAAAATCCCTTACGTGGAACCTAGCTCATTCATTTATTTAATTATATACTGTTAGGTAAACACATTCCTCTTAGTCTGTCACACGTGCAAGGAAATGACACGCATTTTCTCGTATTATTACAACACTATGAGTTTGAAGACGAGGAATTGTTAAGACCAGCAGTTTGTGCTTGAGACTTAGAAGTGGACCGTTGGTCCATTGGACACAAACAAATGTGATTTTTACGTCCTGGCGAGCAGATCAGAAAGGGAGGCAAGGTGAAGCTCACCTCCAATCACCCTCACAGGCCTCCTCCAGCCTCGGACCCTCCCAGTAAACATCAGAGGACAACACCCCGGTCGCCCTCGCCCTCTCACAGCCACTGCGAGGGGGAGGGTGTGAGCAGGGGGGAGAGCTCTACCAGCCAGTGACCGAGCACCCTGGCATCTGGGCACCCTCCCCACTTCCCACCAAAACCGCTGCGAGGAAAACAACAGCGCCGCCCACAGGAGCAGTGCCCTGGCATTCAACGGGGTGAACTCCCGCTCCCTTCCTTTTTTCTCTTTTAATAGATTTCCGTGTGTTTTAAAAACATTTTTGCATCATTGCAGAGAGGAAGGGAGAGGGAGAGAGAGAGAAAAACATTCATGATGAGAGAGAATCATTGATGGGCTGCCTCCTGCACGCCCCACACTGGGGATGGAGCCCACATCCTGGGCATGTGCCCTGACTAGGAATCGAACCATGACCTCCTGGTCCACAGGTCGAAGCTCAACCCCTGAGCCATGCCAGCCGGGCAACACGCTCCTTTCCTTAAAGATCACACAAGCTTATTGCTAATAAAATGAAACAAAGCAACACACACACACACACACACACACAGACACGACACACACACGTGTGAGAGAGTCACCATTCACATTGTAGAAACAAGGGGAACATGGATTAAGGAAAAGGGGGGTTTAGTAAGTTGCCCACAATCCATCGCATCCCAGGTAAGTGGCAGAGTCGGGTTCGAAGTAAGATCCTCCTCCATTTCTAATCCCTTTTCCAGATTCCACGGCGGCCACGCCTCCCTCCATCCTGCTCAGACTTCCTCCTCCATCCGGGCTGCTTCTACACCTTATTTTAATGTCTCGTTATTTCAAAGGGATCTCTGTTCTCCTTGACAATAATTACCCAGCCAGTTCAAAGGCTCTCCCACTATGAAACTTCTTCTAAGGACTAGCCAATTCATCCAGGTTGTTATTAAATTAGAACCACATTCTTGACCTGTCTTAAGGAAGATTTTATTATTACTTTCCTAATACGCTTAATTATCACCTTGAAATCGCATTAATATTTTTCTAATCTCTATTATCTCTATGAAGAGGCCAAGGGCTCACTCACTATTTGATGGGCATTTTATGTCTCCATAATCTAAACCCAAATTATCAGCCTCACATTCAACTCCTTAATTTCCCCACCCCCCAACCACGTACTATAGAACTCTCCCACTCAACCAAATAGCTTTCTACCTTGATGTCTGTCTATGACCTGTACTTGCCTTAACTATGCAGCAATGACCACTTTCAATGAAACCATTTCATTGGCATCTTCCTTCCATGGTATTCTCCTCACCCCAGCTCTCCAGCTCCCCACGTCCATTCTGTCCTCAGACCCCCAAAGGGGGTTGTATGTCCCCTCCCACAGGCGGCACTGAGCACCGGGCAGTTAGCACGAAGTTTCTCATTCATTATTGGAGGAAAGATTTCTCCAACTGCCTTCCATGACAGTTGCCAGAAGCCAGTGCACTGCTGTGGCAGAGCCTGGGGCCATCCTTGACTCTCCACCGTCCCTTGGGCCCAAATCCATCTACCAGGGAGTTCTGCGGGCTCCCCCTCTACAGCCCACCTTGGACGAGACCACTTCCTACCACTCCTGGCATGCCCCCCTGGCCAGAGCCCCCACAGCCTCTCCCCCGGATTGTGAGATGGTGAGAGGCCTCCTGTGTCCTGCTTCCTCCCGGGCCGGATGCTCCGATCACCGCCTTCCAGGCAATCTCTTCAAGCGCATGTCAGAGAGAGGAGGTCTCTGCTCGGAACCCCAGTGCCCGCAGGCCTCACTCGCAATGAAATGCAAAGTCCACACTGAGGCGCCCCTTCGCCCATCTCCTCGGGTTTGCTCTCCACCACTCGCCATCGCCTCCTTCTCCTCCTGGAACATACCCGGCTGCTCCCACCTCGGCTCCGAGCTCACCCTTCTGCGTGCAGGGTCCTCCCCAGGCACTGCCCGCGCCCTTCCTCACCTCCTTTGGCTCCGTGTCTTCAGGCCGCTGCCACAGAGGCCTCAGAGTGGCCTGTCTTCAAAAGCACCCTTATCCACGCTCTCTCTCTCTGTTCCCTGAACTTCTCATCACGGCTCTCATCGACGATGGGATATTACGTGTTTATGTGTTTCTACATGTAGATTCTGTCTGTCCTCGACAGAACACCAGCCTCAGAGGGGAGATGCGTTGTGTTGTGTCCTGCTGTGTCCCCACCCCTCGAGCACCTGGAACATGGCAGCTGCTCAATGAAACTCACTGAATACATGTAGGGGGTCTACTTACAACTGCAACGTTTGCACCCAGGGTTCTCCACCTTGGCTGCCCATGAAAATTCGGGGGGCTCAGGGGGCGCGTTAAAGAAGGCTGATGCTTAACCACCTCTTAGACCATCCAGATCAAAATCTCTCGGAGTGGAGCCCAGGTGTTGCCACCTTTTAAAAGCTCCCAAGGTATTGCCAATGTATAAGCGAGGTTGACAACTGTTGGCCTGGGGCCTATAAAATAGTGTTTGTGCTCTAACTGTGGTTATGTTCCCAGCCAGCACCTCCCTAGCGACGTGCCCTGTGCATGTCAATCACGGACCCTTCCTGAGCAGTGATCTAGGAAGTGCCGCTCTCAGGGCACAGCCCAGTGTGTGCACTGGGAAGACTGTTCCGCGTGGGCGGGTTTAGAGCTGTGCCTTGTTTGGGGGAAAGAAGGCTGAAGAGGTGGAACCATGAGAATTGAGTAGCTACTTTCTACAAGGCACTCTACCCAGTGACTGAAGATGCAATGCCCATTGAGTGAGCATGGAGTGAGAGCACTGTCTCTCTATGGTAGGCCAATGTGTCTTATATTCTTGGCCAATCATGGTGCCTGTGGTTCCCACAGATGGAATCAGGGGCATTAATTGCTCTTGGGGAAGGCAGACACTGCCCAAAGCAAAGACCAGTCTGTTCAGCTTTGTGGCGCAAATGAGATTTGTGAAGCTCAAGTGAGACGGCAGTCTTGAAGGCCAGGATTCTGGAGAGAGGAAAGACTTTGATCAATACCCAAAGCTTCCCTTTAATGGAATTGAGAAAGCTTGCTGGGACCACCAGCAGGTGCTCAAACTTTCTGGTCTTGAGATCCCTTTGGACGATTAAAAATCAGTGCAAACCCTAAAGAGTTTTTGTTTGATCGTGTCAGTTCTACCCATCCATGGTTTTCATATTTGTACGTAAAATGGAGAAGTTTTAAATATGATTATTAAGTCATTTAAAAATAGCAATTGTACATATTAACATTATATATATATAAATATATATATATATATATATATATATATATATATATATATATATATATATATATATGATTGATTTCAGAGAGGAAGGGAGAGGGGGAGAAAGATAGAAACATCAATGATGAGAGAGAATCATGGATCGGCTGCCTCCTGCACTCTCCACACTGGGGATTGAGCCCACAACCCAGGCATGTGCCCAATCAGGAATCAAACTGTGACCTCCTGGCTCATAGGTCGATGCTCAACCACTGAGCCATGATGGCTGGGTGCGGGAAGCCACCCATTGTCTTCACTAGCAGAGACGTATAAACAAGGGTCCCGGAAGGCTGGTGAACCTTGAGCCCCTGGCAGGGCCAGAGCTATGCACCGATTGTCTAGTCCAGACAATGGGGGCTCAAGCTATTTCCTGCCCAAATAGTCTCAGAGTAAATCCTTCTAATATTTACTGACCTTTAAGATAGTCTGTCTGCTACCGCAATTGCCTGCCTAAGAGCTAGATGTGTATCCAACATTGAATAAAAGGTTGGCGAGGCCTGGGCACCAGCGGGAGTCCTTTCTCTTGCATTGGGCTTTCCCGCCTGGCCCCCAATATTTCCAAATTATTATTTCTTGTCTCATCTCTTTCATTTGCGCGTGGCCCCTTCTCCAGATCCCGAACCCTGAACCACGCGGGACGTGGGTCATTCACAGCCGGGCATTAGTACACTCTTTAAAAGGCAAATGATGCCTCTGTATTTATTGAAGCAGTTTTATGCTTCACGAACCTTCTGAAAGCGCCTCAGAGCCCCTCGGCATCAGAGAGGTCTGATGAGGGAGAAGCTCTCCCCAGTGGCTGTCAGGAAGGGAGGCCGCTGGTCCTCTGTGTGGAACGAAGGAGATGAGAGAATGACGGGCAGGTGGGCCCACCCCCTCCTACTTCCCAGGATGGGACATGGGGCAGAGTCGTGGTGTTCAAAGCAACCAGAAGGATTTGAGGGGATTTCCCCAAGAAAAGATTTTTTTCTGCTTCCCGGGGCATATCCCAGAAAACATCAACCTCCTGCGAAAAGCCGGAGGGGCAGCAGGCATGGGACCAACACGGTGCTGCCAAGATGTGATCAAATGGGGTCACGCGCACGTCATGTTTAAATGCCTTTTCTCTGAGACTGGGAGTAAGGCAAGCATGTCTGCTCTCACCACGCTTGTTCGACACCGTACTGGGAGCTCCAGCCACTGCAATAAGGCAAGAAAATAAAGAAAAGGCATGCAGATCAGAAAGAAAAAACTATAACTGTCTCTATTTGCAAATGATATAAGTGTCACCATAGAAAAGGTCAAGGAAGCAATCAAGGGGAAAAAAGGAACTAGAACTAAGTCGTGAATTGAGCAAGATTGCTGAAGTCATAATTAAAAATTAACCGTATATTCTCTACCCTAAAAATGGACATCTGGACCCTGAAATTTAAAACAGTGCCGTTTACAACGGTGTCTAAGACAATGAGACCCCTATAACCTGCATAGAGTCCGTGTGCTGAAAATTACAAAATGCCGATAAAAGAAATAAACATGAAAACCAGCGGCGAGACATACCATCTGGAGGGAGTGGAAGATGAAACATAGTGAAGATGTCAATTCTTCTCAAACTGATCTATAGATTTAATGTGATTTCAATCAAAATCCAGCAAACCTTTTGTAGATATACACACACTTATCCTAACATTTATACGAGAAGGCACAGGTCCCATGATGGCTAACACAGTCTCCACAGAGAAACGGACAGTGGGAGGAGCGAGCCTGGTGGCAAGGCGCACTCTGCAGCGTCCGCGATGAAGACAGTGTGGGGTCAAGACAGCGAGGGACAGACACCGATCAACGAACAGCACAGGAAACCCGGAAATAACCCCCCCCCCACCCACACACACACACAGAGGCACAGCTGCTCTTTCCCATAGAAGGTGAATTCCAATTATGAGAAAATATGCACCCAAGAACTAACAACATAATAAAACAGCAATTGTAATTCTGACCATGACTAATTGTTTAAAATGGAAATATAATTCACATACCAAAACATTCACCCTTACGCATATGTGCATCACCCATGGACACAGACAATCATAGGGTGGTGAAGGCCTGGGCTGGGATGGGCAGAAGGGGTCAGTTGGGGGCAGAGGGGTGCAAATGTCATCCTTTCAACAATAAAGATTTCTTTAAAGAGCGTGTAATTCCGTGGTGCTGGGTATATTCACGAAGCCATGCAGCTTTGACCAATATCTAACTCCTCAACATGTCCGCCACCCAGAAAGGAGTCCCGTGTCCATTGGGGGTCACTCCTCGTTCCCCTTCTCCAAACCCCTGTGAACCCCACTTCCATTTCTCTCTCTGATTTACCTATTCTGGGCATTGGGTATAAATGAGATCCTACAATAGGTGGCTTTGGGGTCAGGCTGCCTTTGTGGGCCAGAAAGAACGCAGGAGGCAGCGCCCGCACCCAAGGTGGTCCAGGCGCCCAGCCCTCCTCCCCGACACGTGGACAGTGTGCCGTCCGCCGAGGGCGCGGTGAGCCGGGGAGAAATCCCAGTGTGAGCGAACTCAGCTCAGATCCTCAAAAGACCGGCCATGGGTTCAGGCGGGACTGAGTGAACCTGAAAGAACAAGTTCTGAGCCAGGACAGACGGCGAGGCTCATTCTGAGCGTCTGAGTTCCCTTCTTCCCCTTTCGCAGGGGAACAGGGACGCTCCGCAGCAGAGTGAGGTCAGACCCGAGAAATAAGGAACGTCTCCCTTCCTGAAACTCTGACTCACAGCCTCGAAGCTGCTGTAGTCTCAGCTCCACAGCCCGGTTTCAAGATGAAGACACGGGTTCGGAAATGTCCAGCGGTTGCCCAACATCACATACAAATCCATGTCTGTTTGTCCCCACGCCCTGCGCTCTGTTCTAAGCAAAAGGGTGCAGAATTCCTCCTATGACACGTGCAGATACTATTGGAAAGTGACAACCAGAAGCCACTTAGCACATCACACATCGGTTCCCTAATAACCATCTGGCATTACCTGGGCTGCTGTTAGGTGCCAGCCCTGCGCCAAGCCCTCGCCAGGTACCATCTCATTCCATCTTCACAGCCTCCATTGGGGGGCTGAGTAAGGGTCCCCAAGCAAACCACAGCTGGCAACAGCCCCGCTATAATCTCTCCTGGCCTCCAGAGCCCACACTCTTACCCAGCACCCCATTCTGCCAAAGAAACAGTGACTCCCGCCAAGTTCTGTCGGCAATGGAAGCAGGGCCGAGTGGGAAGCAAGGCCGGTCACGCAGGCGGCTGATTCCCTGGGTTAGACACTTCCGCTTCCTTCTTTGTTTTGTCGTAAATGGAAAAGAGCAAAACCAGAATAAAATGTATCGTTGCGTGCAGACGCATGCTACCTCCAGGTGCCTATGACGATCTATGGTTACATCCCTAAACATAAGTAAACATGAAAGAGGGAACCACGCAGGCGAGCGTGTGAACGCGGAGGTTCCTCAAAGCACCAACGAGTGATTCTGAAAAGACAACTTTTGTGATCAATTGTCTTTGGGGGAATTTTAGTTATAAATTCCATATGTAGATTGTCTTCAATATGCAGGTAACAAGGAAATGGTAAGCCATATTTCTCTTGGGATTTGAACTCCTACCAGCTACACATAAGTGACCCAGGACGTCATGGGTGGAATTGTCTCCCCCGCCAAGGAGATGTGCAAGTCCTCACCCCTGGCACTTGTGAATGTGACCTTATTTGCAAATAGGGTCTTCACAGATGCAGTCGAGTAAGGATGAGGTCATCAGGGTGGCCCTAAGCCAGATACGACCATGTCCTCAGAAGAAAATTTGGATACAGATGCACTGGGGGACCCCACATGGCACAGACGCAACCACTAGACGAGGAGCACCCAGGAGCCATCCCACCGGCAGCTGGGAGAGGCAGGAATGGGTTCCCCAGAGTCTCGGGGGCAGCGGCCCTGCCAGCACTTGGTCCTGGGCCGAGGGCTCTCGCGCTGCAGGACGATGCGGGTGTGAGTGTCAAGTCCCCCGTTTGCAGGACCAGCAGCCCCAGGACCCTGGGACTCGGGACGCACAGGACCCGCAGGTGCTGTGGGAGGAAGGACCGTCAGTGCAGGGGAAGGGGAAGGGACCGCAGGGACAGGGGACGTGTTCTGGGAAGGAGGAAGTCCCAGGCCACCTCCTCTCTTGTTTTGATTTTCTTAGAATTCAAAATCCTCAGAAACATGTTGTGTGGATTGTGCGTCACAGACATAACCACCCGTCAATCCTGTCACATAGAAGTATAAGTTTGATCAAAATGGATGGTATCATTTACAAAATGGAACCAAGCATTTATCACAATGACTGAGAGGAATATCACTTAATGCACGTGTGTGTGTGTGTGTGTGCGCGCACATGTGCGTGATGTTGTGCACTCGACAGCTTGTGCCTCATCACAAAAGAACATGGTTTGGGAAATTTCTCATTAATTTTACATCCACTCTGGGTCTCCCTCCTGTACTGACAACACCGCTGTGGTCCAGGGTTTGCTAAAAGAGCCTCCGGCCCTAGCTGGTGTGGCTCAGCCTGCGGACTAAAGGGTCCTGTTCAATTCCAGCCAAAGGCACATAACCGGGTTGCGGGCTCGATCCCCAGTGTGGGGAGTGCAAGAGGCAGCCGATCCATGATTCTCTCTCATCATTGATGTTCCTCTCTCTCTCCCTCTCCCTTCCTCTCTGACATCAATGAAAATATATTAAAAAACAAAAAGAGCTGCCAAGTCTCTAACACAGGAATGTATGAGGCCGACAGAAGAACAGGGTAATTATTCCTGAATGCACCGCGAGAGGAGGCATGATGGCTGGCTTCTTACACACCTGCACCTGCGTCACTACCACCTGGACCAGGAGGACATCGCTGCATCCCTGCTCCCGAAGGTGACACTGGTCTGACTTCTCTCTCATTAGCTTCTCCTGCTCTTGAGCTCACAGACGGTCAATCACACAGCCTGTGCTCTGTTGTGTGGCTTCTGTCACTCAACAAGACTCTGAGGACGCATCATGCAGCTGCGTAAAATAATTTGTTCTTTTTTCTTATGACCGTGTAATATTCCATCGTGGGATTATAACACAGCTTATCTGTTCATTCTATTTTGGGGCTGTTTCCAGTTTGTGCCTAGTATGAATAAAACCATACATATTTTTTGATGGACATAGGACTCATCTCTGTTGTTGGGTCTATGCCTAGACATGGAATTGCTGGCCACAGGCTTGGCACATATTTCACTCTCACAGATGATATCAATAGTTTTATTTTGACTTTTGTCTTCCCTAGTAGAATTAAGCTCTACAAGGGCTGGAACTTGTCCATCTGGTCCACCTTTAAACTCCTAACAGTCGGCCATGAGCTTAGTGCATTTTTAAGCACGCAAAGTTAACACTTGTTGAACTAACAAGTTTCAGATTCTGTTCTTCAGTTTCTATTTCCTCATTTTACATGTGAGCTATTGCCATGCCTGTTCTTGGTATCTTTCAAGCACCAGCTCATGTTCATTGCCACGTTCCCTTTATGGTACCAGGAAGTACAGAGAGAACCTGAGCAATGGCCCACACTCCCTAGTCACCCAAAGGGTTGTCAGCAGACACACACTGGCCCCTGGGTTTGTGACCACCCTGAGCCAATCCAGTGTGGCCCAGGGTCCCATCCACGTGGCCAACCTGTGCTCAGCTCTGGGCGGGACCTTGCTGGGCTGAGCCTGGAGCAGTAATTTTAACGTCTGTCCTGACTGGTGCAGCGATGTCCTTGTCCCTGTGCCTGACATAGAGCTGCTGGTCAGCAAATCAACTACTATTATTTGTCACCATCATTGCTGCTACTCCTAGTACTGATGTCATAGTTCATAATTGACATTCGCCTCGTTAAACCACCAAATATTCCTTAAGGAGGCAGCCATGGGAACATCAGTTTCTTATTTCCACATGCCCAGTGTTAGGTGTGATATGTAGACTAGGACATACAAAATTCTTAATACAAGGACACTGTTAGCCACTGTATACAGTAAACAAGGATGCATCATTCAAAAGGTACATGCAATCTAATTTCCTTTAGGCAAGGGGTGGAGTCATTCATGTTAAAAGTCATCACTTCATACCTGAATATTCACTTGCAATGGACAGACTCTTAGGATGGCCTAGGATTCCTGCCCCTTGGAATTCACATCCCAGTCTGACCCCCTCCTCCAGAGTGTGGGCAGGACCTGTGACTCGCTGCTAACCAACGTTCAAGATGCCAGGATATCCGGGTTTGGGATTACATGCATGTGAATGTGTGATTATGTTACATAAAACTGTGTCACTCTCTCCCTTGCAGCCTTTGTTGACGCAAATAACCATATTGGGGATCCACACACAACAGTGAACTCCAGGAGCCCAGGGGAGTTTCTAGCCTATGAGGACCTCCAGCTAACACCCTCAATGAAATGAACCCCTCAGTCCTCCAACCCAAGAAACTAAATTCTGCCAACAACTGCAAGAGCTTGGAAGTGGGGACTTCCTCACTTGACCCTCTGATGAGACCACATCCCCAGCCAACAACTTCATGGCAGCCTCTGAGACCCTGCAGCAAAAGACCCTGAAAAACTGTGTCCAGGCTCCCCATCCATGGGGGGGGGGGGGGGGGGGGGGA
>NW_005354965.1:2439958-2445746 GCF_000412655.1 Myotis brandtii
AATTAACCGGGAAGCCATAACAGGTTGACCAGACAGGAGGAGGTTGCACACGCAGCTTTGGGGGCGGGGCGGCAGGGGCCTCTGAGCACCTGCGCTGGGGGAGGGTCTGATCAGCTGTGGCCGCGGCTGCTTCATGGGTGGGAGAGGGAGGCAGGGCTGGACCGGAGGGTGGGTGGCACTGCACGATTTCAAATCACGTGCTGGGCTCCTAGTATTTTAATAAAATCATTGATGTATCAGAGTTCCTAAAGGACATTTGAAAATGTCACATCACAAAGGGACCCGCATAGAAACAGGGGAGGCTCCTAGACACAGACGCTACCGTCAGTTACTCTGCCCATCAAGTCCTGGCTACGAGGGAGGCAACCTTCCAGACGGATGGGTCGGGGAGGCAAGACGTAGTGCCACCTTTTTACGACAGGAACCATTCTGGACATGAATTTGAAATTAATGTTTCTGGTTATATGCATTGTATACTGCGGTTAAATTATTCTGTATTTCTGTGGTCAAATAATTGGAGCTGTCCTGCTTCTTAGAAACCGTGGATTGTGTGGTTAAATGATATCGTCCAGTCTTCTTTTCCTGGCTTTGTGTGGGTGTGTACGTGTGTGCATATTTCTAGGTGATTTTCACACAAGTTACAGGTCACTGTCACTAAGCCACAGCCATTTATGAAACCAGCCCGCGTGTGGGAATCCCTCACCAGCCACGCCCACCTCTGGTTTAGCCTTCTCATGTGAATCATGGCCATTAGTGGGAACTAGAGACTGTTTCCAAGTCTCACAGACAGGGAGTGAAAATCCTTAGTCTTCATTTTCAGGGATGATTTCCATGATGGCGGTTGTGGAATGGAAATCCCCTCCTTCATAGAAAATGTAAAACTTAACTCTTCTGCACCCACTTTGTTGGTTTCAGTCCATTCATGAGAAGACATTTCTGTGGGAAACTGACAAGCACAGTCCCATTACCTTGAACTTCATCATTTTTCCGCATCCAAAGTGTTTTATCAGAGTTTACATGAGTGATTTATGTTGTTTTTAGGTTCGTTTTTTATGTTTCCATTTTTCATTACATGGAAGTGCAGTTTCCCTTAAAAACAAGTAAAACCACACAAATAATGCATTTTTGTTTGTAAAAATGCAGGTTGCTAAAACCAGCAAGTCTGTGGACCACAAGACTTTCCAGACAAAGCTGCTATTCTGACTTTGGGTCTATTACAGCCAAAGGATTGGTCCATCTTTCATGATAGCTATTTGTCAGCCAAACAGACGCTCCGCTGTCCTCCAATAAAACATAAGATGATATTACGTTAACCCCAAATCTATCCGTGCCCATTTTTACATTTTTATTTACCTTGACAGGATTTATTAGTTTATTACTCAAAACACAACTGAAAATTAGTACCCCAAGATTACCTAATAGTGACCAGAACTCAGGCACATGCTCTGCCAGTGAGGCCGGGAACTGGAATCATCTCTTTCTTTTTTAAAAATACATTTTTATTGATTTCAGAGAGGAAGGGAGAGAGAAATAGAAACATCAATGATGAGAGAGAATTATTAATCGGCTGCCTCCTGCACGCCCCACACTGGGGATCGAGCCAACAACCTGGCATGTGCCCTGACCAGGAATTGAACCATGACCTCCTAGTTCATAGGTCGACACTCAACCACCGAGTCATGCCAACTGGGCTGGAATCAACTCTCTGATAGATAATTTGACAATGAGCATTAAGAATATAAACTGGTTGCCCCTCTTTGATGCAGTAGTCCCTCTTCCAGGAATTTATGATATAGAATTAGATTAATCAAAGATATACATACAAAATTGTTCACCAATGAGCACTTTATTATAGTATAAAAATAAAACTAGCAGCCTAATTACGTCCATTATAGAAAATACTTAAATAAATTTTGCAATCTCCATGTGATAGAATAGTATGCAATTATTAAAGCAAGATTTTTAAAATCAATGCAATGACATTAAACATTTTCCTGTTAAGAAAAGAAAATCAGAATCCAAAATTACATTATTAAAGCAGGCATCTCTGGGAGAAGTCCAGTAAGGAAGTGAGTATCGTGTTTGGTGTGTGTGCCCCTGACTGGGAAGATCGGGACAAGGAATGTTTGCAAATCAAATGTGCCCGATAAAGGGCTGATAGGGTTAGTATCCAAAAGATATAAAAACTCAGACAGCTACATAACAAAACAAAAATCCAATTTTAAATGGGCAGAGGATCTGAGTAGATGTCTTTTCAAATAAGACGTACAGATGGCCACCGGGTACATGAAAAAGTGCAAATCAGAACCACAATGTGACATCACTTCCCACCAGAGACAAAGACTTTTATCCAAAAGACAAGAAATAGCAAGTGCAGGCGAGGATGTGGAGACAGGGGAGCGCTCGTGCCCTGCCGGTGGGAGGCGGACGGCCCAGCCACGTGGAAAACAGTGTGGAGGCTCCTCACAAAATTAAAACTAGAACTCCTGTCTGATCTAGAAATTCTACTTCTGGGTACTTATCCAAAGAAAGCAAAAAGATTAATTTGAAAGGGTATCTACACCACCACGCAGACTGTAGCATGATTTACAATAGCCAAGACATTCTTTAGCAATTCTTTAGAAAAAATTCATTATTAAAATGTCCTTTTATAAGTTAAGTTTGAATCATCGTGACCTAATAAATATGGTATCGTCACATTTTGTAGTAATCTTAGCAAATGCAAATTAACTGTCATAAATTTTTAAAAATCCTCTAACTGATAGAAAGTTTTAAGAGAAGTTGATTATCCAATGATTATTCCGTAGAGAATGTGTTTTTCTTTTTAATAACATGTTAAGGAATCGGTTATTCAGAGCTCTGTAGGAAAGTCACCAGCGTTAGGGCTGAGGCAGGGACAGTGGAAGGTGTGCCCGGAGCATCTTTGGGCACCAAAAGGTAGAAAGTATTTACATACAGACATACACATATGCATGTATGCATGCATACATACACACATACATACACATATGCATGCATACATACATACATGCATGCATACATACAGAAAGACAGACAAAAAGCATAGGAGCATTTCAAAGAGACAAGGAGTGAACCAGAAAGAGCCCCCCATGGCTACGTCTCATGTAGCCCGAGCAATGAAACAAATCACATGTTTTGGATCATAGCTGAGTTATCCACGAGTCCACGCTGACATAAATCAGTGGTTGAAGACAGAAGTAAATGAGGAGAAAGAAGAATCTCCCCGACAGGAGAGTTTCAATGCTCGAGGTAGTCATTCCCCCTCTCGGGTGGGGGGCTAACATGCCCTCATTTCCCTCTAACCTGAGGGAGGACTGGACTTACTAACTTGCTTCCAAAGAAGAGAAGATGGACAGGTCAGCTTTCCAATGAGAACCCCGCAAAGCACTACTTTACCAAGGGCTGGCTGCAGTCACCCTGATGTCACGTGGACAGCATGCCCGCCTAAGAGAATGAGACAGGGGGGGCCTGAATAGCACCTCGGTCCCATTCTTTCCCAAATCCCAGGACCCCATGAAGCACACAAGAGACCAACCCCACTGGGATAATTCTGCAGGACACCTGGACAGTGCTCTTTACCATTCCCAAGGTCATGAAGAGCAAAAAAGAAAAAAAGAAAAAGACTGAGAAACTGTCACAGAGCAGAGGAGACCGGAGAGTGGGCACAGCCCCATGCAGCATGGTGCCGTGGCGTCTTGGAACAGAGAGAAGCGATCAACAGAAATACTGCCACGAGCCAAAAGTACTGGATCTAGAGCAGCGGTTCTCAACCTGTGGGTCGCCACCCCTTTGGGGGTTGAATGACCCTTTCACAGGGGTCGCCTAAGACCATCGGAAAACACATATATAATTACATATTGTTTTTGTGATTAATCGCTATGCTTTAATTATGTTCAATTTGTAACAATGAAAATACATCCTGCATATCAGATATTTACATGACGATTCATAACAGTAGCAACATTACAGTTATGAAGTAGCAACGAGAATAATTTTATGGTTGGGGATCACCACAACCTGAGGAACTGTATTAAAGGGTCGCGGCATCAGGAAGGCTGAGAACCACCGCTCTAGAGAGTAGCTGACAGTAACGTATCAGTGTCGGTTTCTCTGTTGTGGCAGATACGCCGTGATCATATAAAACGTTAACAACTGGGGAGACTGGGGGAAGGATATACGAGAACTCTGTGACCTGTGACACGTTTGCAAAATGTGAAACTACGACAAATGTTAAGGTTTATAAATAGTAAAAAAGGATGCGTCCAATGGGCTCACTCAGCTCCCATATTTACTGCACCGTCCTATTCACCAGGGATCATTCATTCATTCCTGCAACCAGCCGGTCCCGCAAATGGCAGCATTTACCGCTGCTTCCTGCCACCTGTTCGCGAAGTAGTTGGAAGGGGGGAAGCCAGCGGGGCGTGCGGACTGCAGCATAAAGGCTGGCGTTAGGGTTACAGGATTACAGGACCAGGTGCGACGCTCTATTGTAACGACGGTAAGGAGACCTTCGGGCAGTGCACGGTGCCGAGGAGGCCATTGTATGGGAACACACAACAGTTAGGACAAAGGCAGCGTGGCTTTCTGTGGCCTGGACAGCACACTCGGTGTTTCGTTTAGTGGACGTACAAGTGACCCTGGCCGATCAGTAGACTCCATTCAGTGAGAGGATGGAGTCAGGACATTGTGCCAAACAGGGAACGGCGGCTATGGCAAAGAACCCAAAAGCAACTTGGAATTGAGGAAAGCACGAGGCCTGGAACATTTCAATCGCAAATTATAATTCCTGTCTTCCGCCTAATTTTGAAGGGCGTCAAAATGAACACCTACATTTTGTTTTTTAATCTTCGCCTGAGGATATTTTTCCATTGACTTTTTAGAGAGAGTGGAAGAGAGAGGGAAAGACAGAGAAAAACATCGATGTGAGAGAAACACATGGATTGGTGGAATTGAATCCAGGACCCTTTGGTCTGCAGGCCTATGCTCTATCCACTGAGCCAAACTGGCTAGGGCTACATTTTTTTTTTTTTTAGATACCTACTCATTCCCCCGTGCTTTCTGCCATATTTACATCCTATTCAATACCTAAGGCAGTGTGCAGTTCCTGAAGGGTAATAGTATCCTATATAATAAAAGCCCAGCAACCATAACGGTGTCACGACCAGAATGACCGTTCGACCAGTCGCTATGAGGTGCATTGACCACCTCTCGGTCCCTCCCCCCCAGCCCACAGGCTGCTTAACAGGGAACCAGGATGGGTGGTGGTGGGGCGGGACTGGGGACTTTAAGATGGCATAAGGTGGCCCTGATCGCAGGTTAGGCCTAGGGACCCTACTCGTGTACGATTTTGTGCGCTGGGCCTCTAGTAATTAATAAGTAAGCATTTTTAAAGTTTGAAAATAACATGAGTTACTTTTTATCTCTGAACACAGAAGCCCAAATGGATACATGAAAAGGAATTTTTCCCATCCTCTTGCTACGAAAGCTTGCTGAATTCTACACTGAAGATGTAAAATGCACTGTTACAAAGCAAATAATGAACGTGAGTTGTAATGTCAGGAAGGGCAGACAAACAAAAATGGTACAGCTTTGCCCTAACCAGTTTGGCTCAGCGTCGGCCTGTAGACTTAAGGGTCCCAGGTTCGATTCCAGTCAAGGGCATGTACCTTGGTTGCGGGCACATACCCAGTGTGCAGGAGGCAGCTGGTCAATGTTTCTCTCTCATCGATGTTTCTAACTCTCTATCCCTCTCCCTTCCTCTCTGTAA
>NW_005354965.1:2445961-2446527 GCF_000412655.1 Myotis brandtii
TTTTTGTCTTGGTACAGCTTTATCGTAAGGACAGTGACCTCTCAACCCCACCCCAGCCTGCAGGGCTCTTTCCAATGGCACCTCCTTCAGCCTGAGGTGGCTCGTCTTTTCCCACCTCCATCCAAGGAGAAACTGAATCTCCTTACACACCTTCACACCGACGTTTATGCACTCTGCGGCATGCGCCATTTCTACCACCCTCACACTGCTGTCTGGGCCTGGCTCCCATGCTGAACTTGACACTCCAGTTCACTCTCAGGGCACCTGAAGCATTCCTGCCCCCGCAGGCTCGCAGCTCCGGCTGTGGGAGGCAGGACGGAATGAATGGCCCTGCTTGTTGGAACTCAGGCCTCTGAGCACACTGCCCTTGGTCTCCTCCCCGTCAAAAGGTGTTCTTGAACTTCAGCATTGTTTTGCTTTTGCCAAAGAACGTGTCTGAAAACATCTGAGAAGCTGGGGTAAGAGACATCACCCCGATCTACCTGAGTTATCTCAGTCATCAGTGATGCGATCTTCCTTTAGAGGCATGTCCATCAAGTCAATCCCCAGAGCCCCCTCCCTGCCCC
>NW_005354965.1:2446549-2455117 GCF_000412655.1 Myotis brandtii
CCACAGCAGTGCTGAGCTGAGCTCACTGAATGGCTCTGCAGAGAAAAGCCAGGGCCTGCAATGTGAGAAGTGCCTGCGCAGGTGAGAAGACAGACCCGCCAGGCCCCTCTCCGCCCAGGCCCCAGCCCAGCCTGGAAGCACTTCAAAGGCCGCACTTTCCCTTCCCCTCCCAGCTTTGCTGATTCTCCCCTCCCTGTGCACTCCCACTCGCTCACCGGGCAAACAATGGGCCATTATGCTCCCAGGAGGAGATAATTACCTCCAAGGCCAGGTGCCAGGGGGAAGTTCGCTTGTGTCCAATTACTGTGTGGTTAAAGGGCTGTGTTTCTTTTCTGTTTTTAAGCCTTTACCGCCAGACTGCCAAACACCCGCCCCACGCACAGGCACCTAGGTTTGCCTTGAACTTGGGTCCCATTGTCTTCACTCTCTCCCAACCGGCGTCTGATAGCACTGCTGTCTGCTCCTCTGTGCCGAAGAGGGAGGGCAAGGAGGCCGTGAACAGCAACTGCGACCTCAGGGTTCTCCAACCAACCCGACCGCTTCATCCTCCTCGGCTTGGCCATGGTGAGGCGATTACCAGAAGGAAGTGAGGGTGTGACGGGCTTTTCACCTTTGAGTGAGACATCGGAACACTCCCACGGCCCTCTCCATGAGCTCAACCAAGATTTACCGAGGAAAACACACACACACACACACACACACACACATCACACACACATACATATCACACACATACACATCACGCACATACATATCACACGCACATACACATCACACACATCACACACATCACACATATCACACACACATCACACACACATCACACACACATACATATCACACACACACATCACACACACACATACACATCACATACACATCACACACTCACACACACAATCACACACACATCACACACATCACACACACATCACATACCCACACACACAATCACACACACATCATACACACATCACACACTCATACCCACACAATCACACACACATCATACACACATCACACACTCATACCCACACAATCACACACACATCATACACACATCACACACTCATACCCACACAATCACACACACATCATACACACATCACACACTCATACCCACACAATCACACACACATCATACACACATCACACACTCATACCCACACAATCACACACACATCATACACACATCACACACTCACACACACATCACACTCACATCACACACACATCACACACTCATACACACACAATCACACACACATCACACACACATCACACACAACACACACATCACACTCACATCACACACACACAATCACACACACATCATACACACATCACACACACACAATCACACACACATCACACACACATCACACACATCGCACACACATCACACACACACACAATCACACACATACATATCACACACACATCACACACTCACACACACATCACACACATCACACACACATCACACTCACATCACACACTCACACACACATCACACACACATACACACACATCACATACACACATACACACATCACACACACACACACATCACAAGAGAATGGCGTTGAGTCCCGGCTACAGAGCGGCATTTCTTGCCCGGAGGGGGTATAGGTGTCTGCTATGAAAGGCTTACTTACAGAGCAATAACCCCGCCCCCCATGCATTTCTGTAGTTGATCCTAATAATTATCACCAATATTTGAAAAATACCTTCTATATGTCAGACATTGTCTTTAGCCCATGACATATATTACCTCATGAGTGACCTTAACAAGGTCATGCTGCTAACTCCATTTCAGATCTGCTGCCCCCTCTTAGCTTGGGGGGTGCTGTGATGTCAGTCACGCCAAGCTTCCATCCCTCCCTCCCCCCTCCTCCCAGCCCCTACCCACCCCTCCAGGTCTCCACTGCCATGGAGGTATGGGGTGACCGGGCTGTAGGAGCCATTCAAGGATGATATCTTTTTAAAAAATATGTTTTTATTGATTTCAGAGAGAGGGAGAGAGGGATAGAAACATCAATGATGAAAGAGACTCATCGATTGGCTGGCTCCCGAATGCCCCCCACTGGGAATCAACCCCAAAACCCAGCATGTGCCCGGACTGGGAACTGAACCATGACCTCCTGGTTCATAGGTTGACACAACCACTGAGCCACACCGGCCGGGCGGGATGTTATCTTTAACCACACACACGTGGCATCACATCGTCCACAGCCTCTCCTGTGGCTTGGCTCCCCCACAGCTCGCAGGGCAACCTCGGTCTGCAGGGATGGGGACTCTGCATATGGTGACCTTGGGCTCTGAGAGACCGAGGTGTGAGAAGAAATACACGGGGTCACTTCCCCGCACTCTCCTGGCCGAGTGAGTGACACAGCTCCCCCAGATCTGACCGTCGGGGACGTACCGCTCTCCATAGGAGAAGGTTAGACGATTTCTGGTCAGCTCTCCCTTTAAAATTCCCGGCGTGTGTTTTGTGGACGAGGTTGGGCCCATAGCAAATGCTCCATCTATTTCATGGACCGACAGACGGATGAATGAGGAAAGGGAGGCAGTCTCCAGGGCCGAGGTCTGCCTGCTAGTCAGAGTATGTACCTTAAATGGGTAAATCGATGGCATCGTGCCAATATAAACGCTGTGTCCTGGAGGCTTAGTGCACGGCCCCTTCCAGGGGGAAAATGCAGCCACGGGAGTGTGTGTACCCGCGGCCAAAGCTTTGCACACTCGCACCTGGAGTTTGTGTGCAAGTGTGAATAGCGGATGCTCTTTAAAGAGTCCGCGTTGGCTGTCGCGTGCGCCCCGTAGCACTGTTCTTACACATTTGAAACTGGGGAGTATCCTTAATTCGAAGAACAAAGCCAACCAAAATGAGATTACAACCAAAACCAGAAGAAAACTTGTCCCCATCAGACCAATCTCCAAATATTGGACGCGATCCCCAAAGCTCTTTACAAAACCTTCCTTCCCTGAGAGGCCATTTTCATCCGTCCTCACCAAACCCACACACTCATGATTCATTTTCACTTCACTCAGCAAAATGCTGTTTTGTAGCGGGTCACTTGATGTTCATAAGACTTCTGGGCCTCACCACTCCATTTTCGTTAAAAACAGGAAGCTGATTTTTGCCAAGAATAAATGAACTGGAGCACAGAATTTTGAATGTGGTTCCGAGGATGGAATCCTCCATTCGCAGGCCGCTTCTGAGGTTGGCGAGACCCTCACCCTGCCCAGACTCTGAAACAATAATGATGCCCTTCAGTAATTTAAGCTCCAGTTTCCCAAAAACCAGAATCTGTGACTAAATTTCACTTAACAACAGGATCTTGTTTTTATCTTTAGCAAAAAAACTGGGACAGGTCTAAGTACCAGCGACAAACTGGTGCATTACTGATTTTAAATTTGGAATGATGAGCAAATCGATATTTCAGAGTAAAACAGAAACAGATTCTATGAAATGAACACAAATCAGATATTGCATTGGCCTGCTTCCAACAGACATACACAAAAAAGATTGAGAAAGCTAAGGGAAGTGAAATATTAATGATGTAAGGAAGCTTTTGAGAGAGAAAGCTGCAAATCTTGAGGCGTACCAATTTAAAACATTAGAGAAAAACCTAAATTCGATATGTTCATGCAAAGTGCTCTCTTATCCCTCAATGTTTAGGAATGAGTGACAGCATGTGGCAATGTGTCCGCGCCTGGGTGACGTGATCTGGAGCCCGTGGTTATAAGAGCCTGGAGGACACATACGATTTATCTCTGAGCAGGAACCAGTGCCTCCCAGATGCCGGAAGACGTCTGTTCAAAGTGGATTCTTACACCTTTCCCTGAAACTTTCAAATGGACTTCTTTAGTCTAATACATTAAAGCAATTACATTTTCACTTTCCCATTTTACTTAATGCAAAGTCAATTTCAAGGAAATTCAATTAACCAATTATTTGTTCTCTTTCAGAACAGGTCTGAACCGGCAACATACACACATACATGCTTCCAGTCATCACCTTTGAGAGTCCTCATTTGCCTAAATTATAGCGTTTGAATAATGGAGAGTTTCCATTTAGCCTCAGAGGGTGGAAAATATTTTAGGCCCGAAACGGTGTTTTTGAAAAACATGCACGAAGCTGTAAACCTAATGATGCGTTCCTCCCATGGCTCCTCCAGGCCTGGGGCCGAAGGGAGAAGTGAACCCCGGGGAGGAGCAGGCCCCCGGCTGTGTGCGTGCCATCCCACCCCGGGAGCGTTCAGGAAACCGAGGCCCGGTCCATGGTACAGTGACCGATTCTTCCACTCAGTATTCATGTGTGTAAACAGCAATGAAACACGTTGACAACTAAGACACGTGGGTCTAGTCTAAGGGACATAGTCTTTATGTGAAGGGAATTACGTTGACAGAGAAAGACTATTCTCTCTGGGGCTGGGCTAAGACCAGGGTTTCTCTTGGAGTTGGCCCCTCCTCCCCCAGCCCCCTGCCTCGCTGGCCAGTCCATAGAAGAAGTTATAGGGATGGGAGACCCCGGCCCAGGGTCACAGGACCTCTAAGAAGCGCGGTGAGAGAAGTCCACACACCAGGAAATAGCGTGGGATTCGGAAGCAGATAATTCTCAGTTCAAATCAAAGCTCAACTAATTCTCAGGTGTGGGATTATGGGCAACTAAGTCTGTATAAGCTTCTGTGTACTCATCCTATATAATAAAGGGCTAATATGCAAATCAACCGAACGGCGGAACAACCCGTCACCATGACGCGCACTGACCACCAGGGGGCAGACGCTCAACGCAGGCGCTGCCCCCTGGTGGTCAGTGAGCTCCCACAGGGGGAGCACCACTCAGCCAGAAGTTGGGTTCACTGCTGGCGAGCGCAGTGGTGGTGGTGGGAGCCTCTCTTGCCTCCGCAGCAGTGCTAAGGATGCCCAACTGCTGGCTTAGGCCCGCTACCAGGAAGACAGCGAACAAGCCAACAAACACGCCCCAATAAACGCAGCTGCTGGAAGAGGCTGCTGGGAGGACCAGGCGGGGCAGGGAGGCCCAGCAGCTGCGTCCAGGGGACCAGCCAGGTGTCTGCAGAGGTGGCGTTCCCGCCACCACCAGGCCCCCCAACTGTACCCCAGAACCTGCCCCAGCAGCGGTCCCTAGGAGCCCGATAAGTGCTTGTCACATGGGTAACTGGGAAGGACCAGGAAGCCACAGGGTCGGGGCAGGTCATTCCTGGCAAACTTAGGCTGAAACCCTTCCTGGGAGATAAGCTTGGTCAGAGCACAGAAAAGACGCTGGAGCCTAGAGCAGAATGGACAGGTGAGGGCCAGGGGCGTTGGGACAAGGAGTATGCGGGCCCCCTTTTGAGGATGGCATGACGGACGCCATCTAATTTATGCCTAGATAAAACCATGCTGGCCACCCACAGGCACTGGACGGGGGTGGGAGTAGGCAAGACCCTCAGGGCGTTCAGGAAGTGGCCTCTGACCGCATCCGGCAGGAAGAGCCTTGGAGCTGGTTGCACCGCCCTGCGCTGGGCATGGAGGTGTGGACACGTGGTCACATTGGACCTAACCTTCCCCAGGCTGTTCAGACGGCCTTCCTGCTCTGCTCCCCCCACACCTCCCTCCCCTCCCACCGCTTATGTGTGCCTTCTGTTTGTCCTTTCAGAATCCCACTGACCCCTCCAGACCTCGGGTTTCTCTCTCCTTTGGCGAGTTTGCCCTTTATGGCCTGGAAACGCCGCAGTGCGGAGCATCTGGCCGTCCGCCTGGGGGTGTTCAGGGCGCCCCGTGGGATTCCGAGGGTGACCCTCCCCTGAGCACCACTGGGTGCCTCTGCCTAGTCCAGGGTCAGCACCGGCAGCGGCTAGACACGAGCACTCAGCCATGTCTGCGGAAGGGACGAATGACGACTGGATCGTCTTTGCTGGTGTGCCTGTCTCTTCGTTTAACATCTCACTTTTATTTGCATGACCCCGCTCCTTTGAATATCATTTCTAACCAACTCTACGGAGGAAATACAAACTATTCTCTTAAACACACGTCTGTCCCTGGTGGGCTGCTCTTGGCAGCAGCCACGGTCTGAAGCCTCCAACGGCCTAGTACGCGCGGGATGTGTTCAATTAACTCGGCTGCTCAGAGTAAATGGAGGTGCTTAAGCCAACAGTCGTACATTCTCGGTTGCTCCTGTGACTGCACGGTGAGCTCTCAAACATGCTTCGCCCCTCTCAGCACATGCAGCGCAGCCTGGGCCCTGCACACAGTAGGTGCTCACGCCCTGAGAGGCAGGCCTGCGCACCCTGCAACAGGCCACTGCACTCTGCCTGCCGCCCTGGTCCAGCTCAGGTGTCAGCGTGTGCAGCCAGTGGGGGGAATGTACCGATAAGTACAGTCGCCCGTTCCATCCTCCCCGGCTCCTGTCATCACGTGGTTACATCATTTTCTCCGGCTCTTCCTCCATCCTGTCCGTGCCCCACCCTCACCCATTTGTCAGGAGCCCGCGGAGAGAAGGACGAATAGGAGGCCATGAGTTGTTCCTCTGCCTTCTCCTTTCTTTACTCCTTAAAGATTTTCTTTCTCTCTTTTTCTAAAAAATATATTTTTATTGATTTCAGAGAGGATGGGAGAGGGAGAGAGAGAAACATCAATGATGAGAGAGAATCATGGATCAGCTGCCTCCTGCAGGCCCCACACTGGGGATCGAGCCCACAACCCTGGCATGTGCCCTGACTGGGAATTGAACTGTGACCTCCTGGTTCATAGTTCAATGCTCAACCCCTGAGCCACAGCAGCCAGGCGAAAGGTTTTTCTTCAAAATGCATTTTGTTTGCAAATATTAGCATCGTGTTTAGTGTTGCATTAGCTCAGAGCATCTTAGTTTGCGGTATCTTCTTCGCCGCAGTCGTAACTTCAGAAGCAGAAATGGGGGTCGCTGCAAGGATGCGCTTGGCCCAGGTCCAGGAGTGTCCTGTTGAGATGTGCTCCCTCCCCTGAGACAGGGGTGCCCTCCCCCGCTGTCCCCTGTGAGGAGGGAGGGGTGGGGCTCCTCTTTTCTTCTGCAGCTGCTCACCTGGGCACCAAGAACTCAGGGCCCAGCACCCTGTGGAGAGCGCAGGTGAGGGCAGAGGGCCTGGCCCAGGCCGAAGCCCATCGCCCCTCCTGCAAGGCTCCTCCGCGTTCACGCCCAGCTCCTGGCGGCCGGACCCCACTGCCCTGGAGAGCGGGCATGGGGAATCGGCTTTAGAGTCGAGATCTGCTGTTTGCCTCCTTGAGCTGCTCCTCAGCTCTCCTTCATCCATGACAATGTGGGGCTCCATCCCAGTGGAGGCCCTGTCCCGGGTGGAGGCCCCGTCCTGGGTGGAGGCCCCGTCCTGGTAGAGGCCCCGTCCTGGGTGGAGGCCCCGTCCTGGTAGAGGCCCCGTCCTGGGTGGAGGCCCCGTCCTGGTAGAGGCCCCGTCCTGGGTGGAGGCCCCGTCCTGGTAGAGGCCCCGTCCTGGGTGGAGGCCCCGTCCTGGTAGAGGCCCCGTCCTGGGTGGAGGCCCCGTCCTGGTAGAGGCCCCGTCCTGGGTGGAGGCCCCGTCCTGGTAGAGGCCCCGTCCTGGGTGGAGGCCCCGTCCTGGTAGAGGCCCCGTCCTGGGTGGAGGCCCCGTCCTGGTAGAGGCCCCGTCCTGGGTGGAGGCCCCGTCCTGGTGGAGGCCCTGTCCTGGGTGGACGCTCCGTCCCAGTGGAGGCCCTGTCCCGGGTGGAGGCCCCGTCCCGGGTGGAGGCCCCGTCCTGGTGGAGGCCCCGTCCCGGTGGAGGCTCCATCCCAGTGGAGGCCCCGTCCTGGGTGGATGCCCCGTCCCGGTGGAGGCCCCGTCCCGGTAGAGACCCCGTCCTGGTAGAGGCCCCGTCCCGGTGGAGGCCCCGTCCCGGGTGGAGGCCCCGTCCCAGTGGAGGCCCCCCGGCTCTCCTGAGCAGCCACATGGACCCAGGAGGCTCCTGTCCCAGCCTCAGACCCAGGCTTCTTCCATCCGACCCGGTCGGGGGACTTTGAATTTGTTCTTTGACTTTACAAATATGTATATGCGACTCAGAGATGAAAATGTGTGGGTGACTTCAGAGAGCCCGACTCGCAGCCTGAGCTGGACTTTGGAGGTGGGTCCGGGATGCGTGTCCATGTCACAGCTGCGGGGCCAGGGAAACGGCTTCGAAACCTCTTCTTTCCCACAGTGAGGCCCTGTCTTCCCTCCCCTGAGTCTGTGCTGCATGTGCCCCCGACGCCCGCCCTGTGCAGGGGCCGCAGCCAGTTTCTTCCTCAGAAGTCAGGCCGCCTGGTCTGAGACGTGACCTGGGCTTTCGCTTTCAAACTGTGAGACAGGGTCCCGCTTCACAGACTAACCCGGGCTGGGACCACTGGGGTATTTATAACATCATTTGTGGGCCGTACACAAGTATCCACTTAAAAATGAGCCTGCTCTCGTTGGTCAAACATTCAACTCACCCTAATGCCTGGGCAGGGCTGGACCACATGATTCTCGGCCCTTATAGTGCCCGTGGGCCGGACATTCCCACCCCTGCCCCACCAGGCCCCCG
>NW_005354965.1:2458465-2459134 GCF_000412655.1 Myotis brandtii
ACCCTCCCTGGCCCACCAGGCCCCCGGCCCGACCGGACTTGGGAAGACAGTCAGCTGTGTGTCCTCCCTGAGCATCGGCCTCCCTCCCGGGATCTGCGTTTCCTCCGGAGTCACTTCCTCTGAGACACTGGCTTCTCCTCAGGCCCAGCTGCCCGCTGGCTCGTGTCCTCCTGTTCATTTCTGCGTCTCCTGCCCATTGAGCAGATGCCCTGAACCTGAGCAGGAGCAGGTGTTGCCTGGGATACGGGGTTACACTTCCTCGGTCCCAGAACGCTGACCTGAAACGCAAGGCGGCGAGAAGAGGGCCTGCTCTGCTGACACTGGACACGGCTCCAGTTCAGGCTGTGGTCCACGTGGGACCAATTGTCCCTAAAGGGCAAGTTTTCCAGGTGGCTGCGGGAGGGCCAGGTGACTGCGGGAAGGCCAGGTGGCTGCGGGAGGGCCAGGTGACTGCGGGAAGGCCAGGTGACTGCGGGAAGGTTAGGTGACTGCAGGAAGGTTAGGTGACTGCGGGAAGGCCAGGTGACTGCGGGAAGGTTAGGTGACTGCAGGAAGGTTAGGTGACTGCGGGAAGGCCAGGTGACTGCGGGAAGGTTAGGTGACTGCAGGAAGGTTAGGTGACTGCGGGAAGGCCAGGTGACTGCGGGAGGACCAGGTGACTGCGGGAGG
>NW_005354965.1:2463029-2464878 GCF_000412655.1 Myotis brandtii
GGTGACTGCGGGAAGGCCAGGTGACTGCGGGAGGACCAGGTGACTGCGGGAAGGCCAGGTGACTGCGGGAGGACCAGGTGACTGCGGGAAGGCCAGGTGACTGCGGGAGGACCAGGTGACTGCGGGAAGGCCAGGTGACTGCGGGAGGACCAGGTGACTGCGGGAAGGCCAGGTGACTGCGGGAGGACCAGGTGACTGCGGGAAGGCCAGGTGACTGCGGGAGGACCAGGTGACTGCGGGAAGGCCAGGTGACTGCGGGAAGGCCAGGTGGCCGCAGGAAGGTTAGGCGGCCACGGGAAGGCCAGGCGGCTGGAGAAGGGCAAGGTGGCCGCGGGAAGGTTAGGCGGCCATGAGAAGGTTAGGAGGCCGCGGGAAGGCCAGGTGGCCGCAGGAAGGTTAGGCGGCCACGGGAAGGCCAGGCGGCTGGAGAAGGGCAAGGTGGCCGCGGGAAGGTTAGGCGGCCATGAGAAGGTTAGGAGGCCGCGGGAAGGCCAGGTGGCCGCAGGAAGGTTAGGCGGCCACGGGAAGGCCAGGCGGCTGGAGAAGGGCAAGGTGGCCGCGGGAAGGTTAGGCGGCCATGAGAAGGTTAGGAGGCCGCGGGAAGGCCAGGTGGCCGCAGGAAGGTTAGGCGGCCACGGGAAGGCCAGGCGGCTGGAGAAGGGCAAGGTGGCCGCGGGAAGGTTAGGCGGCCATGAGAAGGTTAGGAGGCCGCGGGAAGGCCAGGTGGCCGCAGGAAGGTTAGGCGGCCACGGGAAGGCCAGGCGGCTGGAGAAGGGCAAGGTGGCCGCGGGAAGGTTAGGCGGCCATGAGAAGGTTAGGAGGCCGCGGGAAGGCCAGGTGGCCGCAGGAAGGTTAGGCGGCCACGGGAAGGCCAGGCGGCTGGAGAAGGGCAAGGTGGCCGCGGGAAGGTTAGGCGGCCATGAGAAGGTTAGGAGGCCGCGGGAAGGCCAGGTGGCCGCAGGAAGGTTAGGCGGCCACGGGAAGGTTAGGCGGCCCCAGGAAGGCCAGGCAGCTGGAGAAGGGCAAGGTGGCCGCAGGAAGGTTAGGAGGCCGCAGGAAGGCCAGGTGGCCGTGGGAAGGTTAGGAGGCCGCAGGAAGGTTAGGAGGCCGTGGGAAGTTTAGGCTGCGGCGGGAAGACCAGGCGGCCACAGGAAGGTTAGGTGGCCACGGGAAGGTTAGGCGGCTGCGGAAAGGCCAGGCGGCCGCGGGAAGGTTAGGCGCCAGGCGTGGGGAGGCCAGGAGGCCCAGGAAGATGCCCCCGGCGGGCACTCCTGGAAAGCAGTCTCCTCAGTAAGCCAGCGGCTCTCACACCTGGTGCGGCTGAAGGAAGATGCTGCATCCAGTGAAACTGCTGATGAACACACCGTGGACCCTCGACACTCCTCTGAGAGCGGTTTTCCTGGAGCGGCCTTGCCGTCAGCGCTGCTCATGTGAAGGTCTCTCGGATTCGAGCGCCACTTCTGATTATGCGTCCCCCCAAGAACCAACGGGCTCCTGGCTGCAGTGGCTCTTCATTTCCTTTCTCGCTGGAGTGTAGTTGGTGCAGGATATGGTGTTAGTTTCGAGTGTAACACCCAAGGCGGCACTTGGCACCTCCCCGCGGGTCCCCCGAGATCTGCATGGTGAGCGGGTGGCCTCTGCCCCCACCGTAGCCCACGCAAGTCTATTCTGGCTGCTGGGAGAGTGAGGGTGACATCGCCCCTTCTACTCAGGGGTCCTGGTCCCCTGGCATCAGTCCATGGACGGCCTTGAGGAGAGGCCCGCCACGCACACAGCGGATTTCTCTTCCTCTTCCTCCCTCTGAGCCAGGCAGGCGCTGGGGCCTCAGCAGGAGGGGGCACGGGAGGGA
>NW_005354965.1:2466221-2472224 GCF_000412655.1 Myotis brandtii
CCCCCACACAGACGTGCAGCTGCAAGAAGAGGCTGCGATCATTTCATCGCGTGGAGGCTAGAAAGGCTCCTGTAAGGACTGGTGCACATCCTGGAACCCGGTCAGAACAGCCGGGTACCAGACGGCGGGAGCGCGCTTACTGTAAAGGGATGCGGGCGGGCTCACTTACAAGAAGCCATTACACCAGCAGCCCGAGGACCCCAGATCCCATAAAAGGGCGGCCGGGCGGCCGCAGTACCAGTTACACACGTGTGGTCTCCACCCCGACACGGAAAAACGGTCACGGTGTGTGGATCACCTTACCTCGGCCCACCCCTCTCCCCTCCTTACATGCCAAGTCGAGGCCGGACTGCCCAGAAGCAAAGAACCACACCCCAAACACAGACTCAGCCACTTTCTCCATCACTCCGCCCCTGGGGGACCTCCTACCAGGAGAATTAACCACCAGGCCAGGGGGCGCTGCCAGCACCCATGGGAGCGCCCGGGGACCCAGTTCTTACCTCAGGTCCAGGGCCAGGAAATTGGAGAAAATGCCTTTATAATCCATTTCTCCTTAAATCGGGAGCGAGCGCAGTGCCCTTACTATTTCTGTTTGGACACGGGCTTATCCTGTGTGCGTGTTGACACCGGTGGGGACTGGGCACCGCGTTGCAGGGCCGCACTCTGCACTCCCCCGGTCTGGGCTGCCAGGCTGCCTCCCCCACACGGAGCTTCCTGTGCCCACGCCCTGCACCCACGTCTCTGCCTGCACGTGCCCCTGCGTGTCCCCTAACGAGATCACTTCGCTGTCTTATCCCACTTTGGCCAGACTGGACGGGCCCTTCCCCCATGGGACCAGCCTAACTGTAATGGAGCTGGGGCGGGACCCGGGCCCACCCAGCGCAGCCCTGCTGCGGGGGACAGCTCACATATGGGCCCTCTATAAACCAGACACACCCCAGGAGCTCACCTCCATCACATCCCTCCTCTGGGTAAAGACGGCCAGACGGGAGGGTGGGCAGCACTTGGAAGGCAGGGAGAGGAACACTTGTGCGCAGGTGGGCATCTCCAGGGCCCTGAGTGACGTGCCCGTCCTCCTGACAGTCCAAGGCGTGCCCGCGAACCTTCATCCCCGAGAAAGCTGCCAGAACCCAACCTGCCAGGCTGGTGCCTACACCCCGAGAGCCCCCACACTCTGGTCCCGGGGGGCCTGTCACTCACCTGCACCTGGCGGGTCAGCCAGAAGGTGCCTTCCTGAGAAATGCCCCCTGGTCCCCACTTGTGCATTGGCTGCTGATGGCTAAATAAAATGCGGTGAATAGGTTTGCCGGCCCCGTCATAAAATTATACAGACCAGGTGGCGTCAACAGCAGAGAAGGCTGGCAGGCTGACGTCCTAACCACTAGGCAAAACCGGCCAGGGCTCGACACGTCTGTTGACTAGGGAAGGATGTGACATCCCCGGATTCCTCTCAAAGCTGAGGGCTTAGGTGCCTGGGAATTCTACATCTGTGGCACACCTTCTACAATGCCCGCAATTTCTAACGTATCCATCTTTAAATAGATGAGGGATGAAAATAAGCTAATTGCCTCATAAATGAGAAAAACTTAAACCCGAAGAACCTGCCAACAATGAGACAACGGACTTCAGAGCCTTGACTTAAGGTTGAGGGTTCTCCACCTTGACCCCAGGGACACTTTAGCCAGATTATTCTTTGTAGTGAGGGCCGTCCTGTGGGTTGTCAGCGATGCCAGGGACACCCCACTCCCTCCTGTGAAAGCGAAGGTTCAGAGCCTTGACTTAAGGTTGAGGGTTCTCCACCTGACCCCAGGGACACTTTAGCCAAATTATTCTTTGTAGTGAGGGGCGTCCTGTGGGTTGTCAGTGATGCCAGGGACACCCCACTCCCTCCTGTGAAAGCGAAGTGTCTCCAGACATTGCCAAAGGCTCCCTGGGCACAGAATTGTCCTCGGTTGAGAACCAGTTTTAGAATTACACGGAGGAGTCTCCTTGGATATTATTTTCCTCTGCCTATGTATAGTTGCTTTATTTCTTTTAAATGTATTTGCCAGTCTCCTCTTCAAATCAATCAACAAAAACAATAAGAATATAAGCATCTAAATTGGCTACTTTCTATGTTCTAGTCACACTACTCACACATCTTCATGATCAACCATTTGCATTACAGGCAACAAGACCACTGACATGCCATTTCAGATCAGAAAAATATCTCCCACCATCACCCTGCCCTCTTCATACAATCTCTCTCTCTCTCTCTCTCTCTCTCTCTCTCACACACACACACACACACAACTTCCTATCTCAGTGGTCGGCAAACTCATTAGTCAACAGAGCCAAATATCAACAATACAACGATTGAAATTTCTTTTGAGAGCCAAATTTTTTAAACTTAAAACTATATAGATAGGTGCATTGTTATTAACTTAATTAGGGTACTCCTAAGGCTTAGGAAGAGCCACACTCAAGGGGCCAAAGAGCCGCCTGTGGCTTGCGAGCCACAGTTTGCCGACCACTGTCCTATCTGAAAGGTGAGCAGTTCGCTGGCTCCCTGTCTCCCTGTAGTAAACTCCCAGGCTTCTGGATCTGGCGGCCCTGTGCCCACTTTCCTGTCATCCTCAGTGGGTTGGACCCATGCAGTGGGGGGTTCTGCTCAGTGTTTTCAGGCCGGTGCCATGTCCCTGTGACTAGCTTCTCGCAGGAGCTGTGAGAGAGGCCAGGTGGACGTGGTCAAGCCCACGTTTGCAGCTGTGGGGACCTCCCGGTTGCTGCATGGGGGACGGTCCCCTTGAGACATTTCCCAAAGCCAGGGTGGACGTGGCCTGAGTCAGAGACAGACCTCCGGGTATTAGGCCCCGGAGACTGCAGGCATGTTTGTCACAGCAGCAGAGCGGAGCTGGTGCTGCATGCGATGCACGGGTTCCACTGAGGGACAAGCTCCAAAGCTACACCGGACATTTTCTGGACACTTCAGATGGACAGCCAGTCCCAGGCGACAGCATCCGACAGAAGAAACAGACAAGGGTCCAGACTGTCAACATTGCATACTCAGGTTTGCTTAAATTATATGACTAATCAGTTACATAGACAAAACTACAATCACACCCAGTTTTATTCATCAAAGTCTGTGAACCTGGACATTGGAAATGTGCTGCTGTCCCTTTAAGGACGGGAGGGACACCGGGGCTTCTTGGAGCAGCTGCCCGTGGGGAAGGTGTTTCTGTGTCTATGGCTTTGGCCTCTGGCAGCTCCCATTCGGTAAAGGCCGCTGGACAATGACTTCCGATACAGAGGGCGGGCATGACCTTGGCTGACCGTTTACTCAGGGACCAGCGGGGCCAGGCTGCCCGCTGTCCTTTCGGGACGCTCGGCGTGGATTCCGGTCAATAGCCTGTTTTAGGAAACGCCGAAGCCAGATTTTAAAACAAGAGGAGATCTGCCGTCCCCTGGGCACGCACGGCGACCGGACGCCGGGGGTGAAGGCCGCAGTTCGAGGCCTCTCCGACGGGTCTGTCTCCAGCAAGGGCTCTCTCCACCCCCCTCTGCCCAGTGCCCACCTCCTCAGCCCCTGCACCAGGTCCCGGCTTGGAAAGGACACACTTCCTGGACCGGGGTTGGCTGTATTTTTGGGTTTTGGTTTTTTGTTTTGTTTTTAAGAAGAACTGTATTTTTTCCTTTTGGGTAGGGAAAAAGTCTCTCTTGAAATGTGATCCTCCTCCCAGATAAGTAATGGCAACCCCCGCGAATGGAAAGTGGGAGAGAACATGGGTTCTGAGTGCGGCGGGCAGCGCTTCTCATTGGAAACGGCTAAGAGGGAGTTTTCCTTGGAGGCCGCCCAGCTGACTTGGAACCAAACACAACAGAGATTTGCTTGTGAGCACTGAGGCCTCTGTTTTCCCTGTTAAAGGAGGAGCTGAGAGTGAGAGCACTAAGTAATAAAACCGCATGAGGGAAATGATCTGAGTTGGCATTTTATCTATGATGGGGGGATACAGCACGTCTCGAACAGGGAGAGCAGATCTTTGAGGCCATCTGGTCAACCCAGGAGGAGATGGAACCTTGTCCCAGTGAAGAGCCTGGCTTCTTGTCTGTTCTTGCTATCACGGTGCTTCTGCTCAAGCTGAAGGATTCTGTGTTTCCACTTAAAAAAGAAACCAATCTAGCCTGGCCGGCGTGGCTCAGTGGTTGAGCGTCGACCTGTGAACCAGGAGGTCATGGTTCATTTGATTCTCGGTCAGGGCACATGCCCAGGTTGTGGGCTGGATCCCCCGGATGGGGTGTGCAGGAGGCAGCCAGTCAATGATTCTCCCTCATCATTGATGTTTCTATCTCTCTCTCCCTCTCCCTTTCTCTCTCTGAAGTCAATAAAAAATATCTTTAAAAAAAGAAAAAAGAAATCGAACTAGTTTAGCTGAATTCTTCTGGAGTTTTGGGAGGCATTTGCTCGCCTGCCACAGAACAGGCCTTTGGTTTGACAATGGCTTTGAAAGCCACACCTCTGTAGTCAGGACCTCCTGGGTTCTGTGCTCCTTTACCCAATCAGTTGCCAAAAAATGGATACTGTCCGTTTTTTTGAAGGTCTCTTCATTTCCTTGATTAAAAAATAGTACATCTGTAGTGTGAGCATTATTTGTCTTAAAATATCATAAAGCAGATAAAACAAATAATGTTACTGGCCTATCATTGGACAAGTTAATTATTTCTTCCTCGTTCATCTCTTGTCCTCTCACTCCCATTCTCATTTCCTTTTCATTTCTGCCTTTGTAACGTACATTTTTATTTACATGTAACATACATACTAAATGAGTGTATCCATAATAAATGTGTCTTGATGAGTGTTCCAAACAAGCCCTCTCATGTATCCAGCAACCAGCTCAAGAGAAGAACATGGCAGGCACCCGAAAGCCCACCTGGGCAGCCTCATCCTAACTTCTGACATCATAGATCCGCTTGGCCTGCTTTTTGTTTGATAGACATGGAATCTTCTAGAACTTCTGTTTCTGGCTTTTTTCACTCAGGCTGCGTCAGTGAGATTCATCTGTTGCTGTATATTTTTCTTTTCATTTAAAAATCTACACCCCCCCCCCCGCAGTCTGGGGTACATTTATATTCCTCTTACTTCATCTTTCTAGCAGGTATTCGGCCTCCTCTAACTTGTGTGTTAGATTTCATTGCCATCTTCTGATGTCTTGCCTTTGTCAAATGAGGAGCGTCCCTCTGACCTGAGCAGTAGAACAGCGTGCACCCCTGGGACGTGCGGGCTGATGCCTCCCCTCCAGGCTCCCCGAGCGGACACAGCTACTGGACCACACGGGCAGGTGAAGGACGCTTTGTTCAAGGGTCCACCCTGGGGTGCTTACGTGAGAGATGCCATAGACAACTTTATTTCTCCTTGCCTAGGCCACAGGACCGTGATAGTGGGCCAAACGTTGTTCTAGATGTTTCTGGGAAATTATTTTTTAGACGAGACTAACATTTAAATCAGTAGATGTTACATAAAGCCAATTGCCCTCATAATGTGGGAGGGCTTCACCCAACCAGTTGAAGGCCTCAGTAGAACAGTGACTGACTACCCCAAGCAAGAAGGAATTCTGCTAATTCACATTGTTTGGACTGAAACTCCATCGCTCCCCCGGGTCTCCAATCTGCTGGCCCCCACACAGTGATGTGAGCCAATTCCTAAAATTAATCTCTCTGTATCAATAGATACATCTACATGTAGACACCAGTCCTCTTGTTCTGCTTCTCCAGAGGTCCTTGACCAACACAGCCCCTCTCCCCACTCCCAAACTGTGGAAGACCTTGCTAATTCCCCGGGACAGGATGTTCCTGCCGCAGAGCCCTCGGGCTCTTCCGTGGGGTGGCCGCCAGGTGACCACGGCCAGGAGTGAGCTAGCGCACGGTGTCTTGCTGGCTTTGCCCAGAGCACTGCTTCTCATTTGGGGGTGAGTTTGCTCCTGGGAGACATTGGACGATGTTTGGAGACATTTTTGTGGTCACAAATGG
>NW_005354965.1:2472305-2480277 GCF_000412655.1 Myotis brandtii
TAATAAATTTCCATTATACAGATTATACAGGACTGAGATCGCGGCACTGGAGACACAGCCAGGGTCCTGGAAGTTCGGGGTCACCCAGACTCAGCTACTGAAAGGCAGACGTCTCACACAGGAATTGCTCAGTCCTTACACGGCGATATTATATGGACTGGAGAGAGTTCATCCGTAATAAGCAACATGGGAAGTTATTTTAAAATTCTCAAGTGCACCCATTTTTATTATATTTTTTTGTGATGTGAGAGCAATTATTTCTAGCCTTGTCTTCTCTTCATTGCTTTCATAACAGAATCTCCTCTTCCTTCCACAGACGGGAAAGTAGTCACCTTCTTCCTAACACAGTCATGGAGTCGGCGATCTCTCGGCTGAGGGGACACGCTCCAGGTCCCAGGAAAGAGACGGTGGGGGGAAACGAATAAACGGCGGCTTCCTACACTTGGCCATCAACAACAATAATGCACACGAGAAGAGCCGGGTGCAGGGGTCAGCATGGGCTTGCTCATTCCCGGCACCCAGGTGCTTCTCCCACTCAGAGCTCACGGCGGGTTTGGGCAGCAGCCCAGGAGGTTTCTCCAAAGACACTGAGCCCCTCGCCCTTGGTGCAGGGGCCAGGCTGTGCGCGTGTTAGGAGCGGGCTCTCCGTCTTTCCAAGACATAGGCTCATGAGGACTATGCGGAGGAGCTGTTGTCTGCTATGGTCTCCAAGGCACCGTGTAATCGTAACCCAATACTAACAGGATAGTAGGTCATGTACTGGGTATTTTGCTGTATTTTTTATCCTTATACTAATTCCCAACAACCAGGGTAGAAGAGAGTGGGTGGATGTTTTAATGGTGAACAAAGTTCACCAGAAAACTATGGGGATAGTCTCTGGAGACCCTAGAGACAGAGAGGAAGTGAATAAAATCAAGTCAGCTTGGAAACCCATTACTGTTTCTGCAGAACATCAGGAAATCGGCACCGGGTATCCACGCCCCTGGGTTCTTATTGCTACTTTGTGCTGGAGCAGTTACTGAATCACATCATCAATGAGAGGAGAGTGGCCTATTTTTCCAGTTTGCGTTTTCTGACCTGTCTGTGATGTGCTGCATGAATAAATATGTAAGCAAATGATTTTGATCTCTTCCTGTTACATGGAAGTCATCAACTGTCCTCCATAGATTTTATTTCTAAAAGCCACTCATAAGAAAGGAAGGTCAACAGATGAAAAGGGTACAGCTTGTCGGCTTGGATTTCAAGATGTTGGTGGCAATAGTCCAGCCACACCGAGGGCTTGACGGACAGTCCACCTCGTGCGTGTGGTACGACGACGTGGCTCAGAACTCTTGGCTCTGAGGCACAATTGCATTGCCATGGTCTGTGGGAACAATGACCACCTCATCCTTTTCTCCCAGCCTCTGCCTAACAATATCCCTGAACTGTGCAGCTGACTGGTTTGTGCTCCCATAAAAATTATCATAGTTGTTGGAGAAACAAGACACAGCGAGGAAGGTCAGAGAAGGCTGAAGAGACAGAGCGACGTGTCCGAACCTTAGGTTACCCAGGGGCTCTGGCACCCGTGGGCTGAGAAGCAGGTAATCCAGGGGGAAGCGCACAGGCAGGTGTGCAGGTGTGCTGAGGGGGGGCAGGGGCCGGGCTGCAGCAGCTGTAGCTGAGTGCTGTGGCCAGCTGTGTCGTGAGGCCTGCAGTGTGTCACGCAATAGCACAGTGTGGGCGTGACCTAAACCATTCCCTAGACCAGTGGTCGGCAAACTGCGGCTCGGCAAACTGCGGCTCGCGAGCCACATGCAGCTCTTTGGCCCCTTGAGTGTGGCTCTTCCACAAAATACTGGCTCTTCCACAAAATACTGACTTCTGCGCATGGGCCACGAAGTTTCAATCGCACTGTACATGCACGCCCGCACGTGGTATTTTGTGGAAGAGCCACACTCAAGGGGCCAGAGAGCCGCATGTGGCTCACGAGCCGCCGTTTGCCCACCACGGCCCTAGACCTAGACCCATCCTCCTTCGAGGTGGGTCTAATGAAACTTGTTTTGGCAGCTTGGCCTCGGTGGGCCAGTTCCTGCTGCATCACCATCTCCGAGACATCGACATGAAAGCCGGGAGGAAGCTTCCCACACTGGCCAACACCGTTCGCCCACACTAACCAATGTCCTCATGTGGCCCGTTGGCACCAATGCCATCTGCAGTATTGAGTCCTCCACCCTTCAGACCGTGAGAGGACAGACTTGACATCTGCCTGATTCTTTTTAGTCGAACTCAAATACATCAAGTACACGGATGCTGTGGCCAGAGCTGACTCGGACTGGGGAGGACGTGGGCTCTGGGCTCAGGCACTGCCCCTGCCACCCAGCAGCACCGTGTCCTACTCCCTCACCTCACGCTCAGCCTCGTCCTCATCTGGAACAGGGGCTTCTGGGTAATATCTATGGAGGAGCTGCAAATGTGATGTCATTTAGTGGCCGTAGTAACAACCCTGCCCGGTAGGCACCATCATCACGCCACGTTATAGGTAAGGATGCCAAGGCCCAGTGCCCAGCGGGGAAAGAGCAGAGCAGCCGCTGGTACCCAAACCCTGTGGGCTCACTGCCCTATACTCCTTCCCCTCTGAGTTCCGAACCCCTGCACTTCATACCGGGGCAGTGTCCTGATTCACGCCACACCCATGTGGAGTATTGCTCCCAGGAGGAGCCCAGTCCACACACATGGCTCACAGCAAAGGGGTCCACATGCCCCTGGGTCACCCGCCCAACAGACACGGACCAAAAACCAGGAGCTGTTCCAAGTGGGTGTGCCGCACGGTCAAGGGCCCTGCCCCCTGGAGCTTGCAGTGGAGAAAGGAAACAGACCACAGCCAGATCGATATATTGTCAATAACCCATCCCTAGTGCCACGAAGAAAACCAGAGCAGCGGATGGAGGGACGCGTTGGGTGGGGGAGGGCGGAGGTGGAGGGTGCTGGAATGGGTGACTCAGAGGGAGGCCAAGGGTCTTTGAGGAGGTGACCTTGAGCCAGCCTTACCACAGGTCAGGAAGGCCATGGGACACTCTGAGGAGCATTATTGCTTTTAGAACAAAATTAATTATGTGCTAATTTCTTAGCTAAACCGAAAAGTTCTTGTCACCAGCGCCAGCCAAAGGCCCAACGTCTTCCTTCCGTGTTCTCAACACTGTGACAACAAAAGAATGAATTGAAGATGCAAGTAGCAAAGGAAGGGGCTGCTCTGAGGCCGGAGCGCCTGGTTCGCACACACGCCGAAGGCACCATGAATGGCCAGAGAGCGTGTCTGTCTCCCTGGCTGTGGGTGATTCACGGTCTCCCAAAGACAAAACCACCGCTGGCCACAGTTCGGCTGGTTTCACTTAATTCTCTGACCCCGACTCCTTGTGTGGCTAAAAGCATCGCATCATCACAGCAAATGCTGCCTCTCTCGGCTCCATTAAAGGGAGCCCAGGCCATTTCCAACACCATCTCCCCACCCAGCCTCGATTTCACCACGCTCTCCACCGAAGATTAGCGCTAATGCTTTTCTAAAAGGTTTGTCACAAAAGGGGGCTTAATTGGGCTCATTTTCTCCATCTGCACGTTTGTTCTAAAGCTTTACTTTCAGAAAGCGTGCTGGCCATGAGTGATTCATGGGCCACGGGTAGGGGTAGGAATTGGAGAACCAAGTCACTCAGCAACTTGGTTTCCTGGGGATATAGAACCCCGTCGCTCACTGGAGTGGATACGACAGTGTCCCCCAAAACACATGCCCACGTGCTAACAGCCATGCCCGCCAACGTGACCTCGTGTGGAAACAGGGAGTTGGCAGATGTGATTAAAGATCTCAAGAGATCATCTTAGACTAGAGAGGCCTGAATCCAGTTACAGGTGTCCTTCAACAGAAGGGATGGGAGAGACGGGGACACGGAGGAGGCCACGTGAGGCAGGGGCAGAGATGGAGGCTTTGGGCCTCAGGCCACGGAGCCCACGGCCAGCAGCCACCGGAAGCCACGACTGAGACATGGAGTGACTCTCCCTCGGATCCTTCAGGAGAACTCCCCCCACCCTCCCACCTCCGCCCCCAGCGACTCTGGTTCAGACTTCTGGCCGCCAACATTGTAAGGGAACACATTTCTGTTGTTTTAAGCCAACAAGTTTGTGGTATTTTTTTAGGCAGCGTTGGTTTGAGTCCTTGACATTGAATAGAGGACTAATTGTGCAGAGTTATTTAACTCCTAGGGACAATGGAGGGTGTGACCCAGTGTTCAGATAGAATATATGTGTGTTTTAAAAATATATACTTTTACTGATTTCAGAGAGGAAGGGAGAGGGGGAGAGAGATAGAAACATAAATCATGAGAGGGAATCGTCGATCGGCTGCCTCCTGCACGCCCCCAACTGGGGATCATCGAGCTGCAACCTGGGCATGTGCCTTGACAGGGAACTGAACAGTGACCTCCTGGTTCATAGGTCGATGCTCAACCACTGAGCCACGCTGGCCGGGCCAGGGCAGAATATATGTTTTGTGCAGATTTTACTGGGAGAGGAGGTACCCCATCTCTCCCACTCGGCCACGCCAGGGACTGATCCCCCACAGTCACACAAGTGGGTCGACCCAAACAGAGTCCATCAGACGCCCACCCTGTGGCCACACTGATTGCTCGAAGCGCTGGTTGGCTCCCTGGAGCTCTTCCTGGCCATCCAAGCGGGAGTGGGAGGGAGCGCTCTTCTCCAGCCACTCACTGAGGCTCGAGTGTGAACGCCGAGCCCCATCACAGCCCTGCAGGCAGACCCGCAGCAGGAAGCCACGGTCCGCACCGAGACCACCTCCTCTGCGGGCACGGCTGACATTGGGATGTGCAGGGCCTCGTGGTGTGGCCACATCCTGTGCACTGCAGGCCAGTGGTGCCCCTGGTCCTGCTACTAAAGAGCCAGTAAATGCCCCCAATCATGTGACAAACCAGAACACCCCGGGCATTTCCCAGTGTCCCCTCCAAGGGGGTACCCCGGCTGAGAGCAGGGCCAGGGGAGCTCAGAGGCAGCGCCTCCGACTCAGCAGCCAGATCCATCCCTGGTCACAGTAGAAGTGGACTTGCCAACTGAGACTCGGGCATCTGGACGGCATCGCCAGGAGCCAGGCTGCCCTTGTCACCATGTTGGTATCTTCCTTTGCAAAAGTAAGAGCAGCCTGCTCACTCCTGGCTCATCACTGCCCTCGGGTGTGGCTGCCTCAGGTCACCTCCCCTCTGAAGGTCAACAGCTGCCCCTGACCATCACCTCTGGGTGACCTGGAAGGTTTCTCTCTTCATCCCTTTTGCCTTGAAAGCTCAGCTCACAGAGAGTGGCCTGACTTCAAGTCCCCCAGGGACAGCTAATGACCCGGAGGGGGTGACCCCGGGAGAGGCCGGCGCTGAGGCTGGAGTCGCAGCCAGAGCCTGATTGCAGAGGGCTCACGGGCCAGGACTTCCCGTGGTGGGATGTCCCCCCTGACGCCATGAGGGTCCAAGGTCATTAGGAGGGACAGGGCCACGTTCGTGGGGCCACGAGGAGACAGAACTGGCGTCGGTAAAGGCCTGTGGGGGAGTGGGCAGTGGTAGGGACCTCTGAGAATGGACCAAGGGCAGGACGGAGGCAGCAGCAGCAGCAGAAGCTCTGGGAACGGGCTTGAGGGCCAGTGCGCAGCTGGTGCTGGAAGCAGGACTCAGTGGATGGAGAGGAGAAACGGGGGGAGGAGTCACCTCGTTAAAGTAGATTTTCAAAATCGTGTAAATGGGAACGGGGCCCAGTTCTTTTGATGTTTTCCAGAAGTTTCCTCTCAACGTTCTGGGTGTGTTTAAAGAACATGATGATGAGATAATATCCCAGACAATGGAGGGATTAGGCAATTCAGGAATGTGAAGGCTCAACAATCAGATGCTTCAGGATGCCGGGCGAGGAGAAGTCATTTGCACACTCCTCGCACTTTCTCTAGGCAAAGTGCTTTGATTTGTTTTTTAATCCCCATAAGAGACCTGAAATCTCCAGGCAGCTCGAGGCTTCACACCCTGCCCTGTGCCTCCTGGGAGCTGGAACTGGGCAAAGCGGGGAAGGTGGGTGCTGACTCCCTAGGTGGGGTGACGGGCAGAGAGGCGGGATGGAGGGGGGTGGCGGGAGGAAGACCAGCAAGGCCGTAGCAGGCTGGTGAGACAGCTGCCCCGAGACTGCTGTTTTAGGGTGCACACCCGGTAAGATCAGAGCGGGGAGGAGAGGGCCTGTGCAGGCCGGTGTCTGCTTCCGCCCTGAGCGGGCCAAGGGGACCCACACAGGGCATACCTTCTGCCCGAAAGGGGGCCCAATGCCTTCAGAGCAGCCGTGGGCAAACTACGGCCCGAGGGCCGGATCCGGTGGGGCCACGAGGAGACAGAACTGGCGTCGGTAAAGGCCTGTGGGGGAGTGGGCAGTGGTAGGGACCTCTGAGAATGGACCAAGGGCAGGACGGAGGCAGCAGCAGCAGCAGAAGCTCTGGGAACGGGCTTGAGGGCCAGTGCGCAGCTGGTGCTGGAAGCAGGACTCAGTGGATGGAGAGGAGAAACGGGGGGAGGAGTCACCTCGTTAAAGTAGATTTTCAAAATCGTGTAAATGGGAACGGGGCCCAGTTCTTTTGATGTTTTCCAGAAGTTTCCTCTCAACGTTCTGGGTGTGTTTAAAGAACATGATGATGAGATAATATCCCAGACAATGGAGGGATTAGGCAATTCAGGAATGTGAAGGCTCAACAATCAGACGCTTCAGGATGCCGGGCAAGGAGAAGTCATTTGCACACTCCCTGCGCCTTCTCTAGGCAAAGTGCTTTGATTTGTTCTTTAATCCCCATAAGAGACCTGAAATCTCCAGGCAGCTAGAGGCTTCACACCCTGCCCTGTGCCTCCTGGGAGCTGGAATTGGGCAAAGCAGGGAAGGTGGGTGCTGACTCCCTGGGTGGGGTGATGGGCAGAGAGGCGGGATGGAGGGGGTGGTGGGAGGAAGACCAGCATGGCCATAGCACGCTGGTGAGACAGCTGCCCGGAGACTGCTGTTTTAGGTGCACACCCGGTAAGATCAGAGCGGGAAGGAGAGGGCCTGAGTGGGCCGAGGGGACGTACCACAGGGCGTACCTTCTGCCCGAAAGGGGGCCCAATGCCTCCAGAGTCTCAGGAGGAAGACACTGGAAAGAACAAATCCCAGCATTTTCCAAGTTCCCAACTTTTCTGTGTACCACACCCATCAAGGGCCCGGATCTGGGCTTCAAGGTGGATCATACCCAATTGGGGGATTGTGAGCATGGGAGAGAGACAGAGTCCCAGAGAAGCTTGGTGTGGAAAGGCAAAGATGCGTGGAGAGGAGGAAGACGCTGGAAAGAACAAATCCCAGCCATTTCCAAGTTCCCAACTTTTCTGTGTGCCACACCCATCAAGGGCCCAGATCTGGGTTTCAAGGCGGATGGTCCCCGAGTTGGGGGATTGTGGGTGTGGGAGAGAGACAGAGTCCCAGAGAAGCTTGGTGTGGAAAGGCAAAGATGCGTGGAGATTCAGTTCCAGGAGCTGAAAGATGGAGATGCCTGAGGGGCGGGGAGGGGGAACCGTGGCAGAGGCCCTGGGCGAGACCCACCGCAGGGCGCCTGGTTTGCCTCCAGGATGAAATCCATTGCATAACTTTCAACACGTACAAATACAGATATTTTGCATAGAGACCGAGATTGCAGGCTCCTTTGGAAAACCCTGACGCTGTGGCAGGGCAAGGCCCTCCTTCCCACAAGTCAACAACCGCAGGCGCGGAGGAGAGAAGCGGTGACCCTCCCCCGGCCACCCAGCTCCCTGCCTCCTCCCTGGGGCCACAGAGCGCCCCTACCTGCACTGCAGGCTTGGTCTGGCTGCACTTGGCCCTGGGACCCACGGTTACAGGGAAGTTGACGAGCTGCTGACAGAGCTGAGAGCCAGTGGGGGGGTGGGGGAAGGGCCTGGGC
>NW_005354965.1:2480606-2526902 GCF_000412655.1 Myotis brandtii
CATGTTCCAGGGCAGGAAACCATTCTTCCCTCCACACAACCAGCGCCCACGTGGAATTTCACGTGGATGTGGATGAGGCCCTCTGAGCATGGTAGCTTCGGAAGCTTCCGGAAATAGTCTCCTCGGAATGAGGACTTCCAGTTCATACAGGGAGCCTGGGGCGCAGGCGAGGGAGCCTCGAGGCGGAATTGTGGGGTGGGTGCAGCCCCAGGGTACCAGGCCGGGGAGGAGAGATGCAGGCAGGTACAGCTTCTGAAAGGCCCCCTCATAGGGGAAAGGTTTGCTCCCCACAATAAAATGTGCCATTAGCAGCAGGAACTAAATGAAACATCATTTCCAGTTCTGAAAGGTGAGTGGTGCGGCAGGCAACTCAACGACTCATCTCAGAGGCGTCGTCTGCTCACGTTTCCCAAGAAGGAGAGGCGGCACTGGAACAGAGAAAGGTAACCAGTCCCCACCTGCAGTTCCCGAGTCAGACCTGGGGGGCGGGGGTGCACACATCTTACACAGGCGTCTTGTCCTCAGGAGAGTCAGGGTTGCGGGCAGAGCAGGCCGCGTGCAGAAGGCAGAGTGTGAACAGCGGAAGGAACAGACGGGAAGATGAGAATGCTGATCGCCGACATTTACCCACCATGTGACACACCGGGCGGAGCTTTGTTTCTTAAATCAGCTGTTTTAGAGGAAAAAACGTCTCCTCTACCCTCTTAGGATCAGTACAGGGACGTGTAAATTAAACTAACAAAAGGCATTCGACAGGAGAAAGAGTACTCGAGTTGTGTTGATATGTATGCATATTGGAGTTCACGGGAATGAAGTAAGAGCCACAGAAGTGGGAAGACTACGGGGCTGATATACCCTTTCAACAGAGGAACGCGGGCTTGGCCTTTAAGAGATGACAGATGGCGGGGAAGTGACTGGGCAACACGTGGGGAGCCAGTGGGAGGTAAGGGCTCGATCAGTGAGGTCTGCCTATGCAAACTCATCTTCGTGTCAATCCCGTCTCCGATGACAAGAATCCTTCTCTTTTCCCTCCTGAGGGGGTGCGGGCACCTCTCTCAGAGGGAAACCGTTGGCCACCTTCAGGCAGGTAAAGGGAGGGCAGAGAACGCTCCCTAAACAGCTGATTTTCAATTGTCTTCAGCTCAAGGGAATCCTTAGGCCAGAGTCCAATTCTGGGTGTTGCATAGTCTGACCTTTCGCAACAAATACGTGTGATCCTGGTACGACTATGATGTGGGCACCTCTGTTGCCTCTTTTTATAAGTGAAGAAGCCAAGGAGGGCGGAGCTGTGTGCTCGCAGGTGTGGACGGAAGGGGCCACGTGCTGACCTGAGGAGCCCAGGGGAGGCCTGCATGGCGGTCTTGCAAACTCAGACCTGAAGTCACCACAAAGGATGGTCTGAAACGAAACTTTAACTAAAAGCAGTTGTGGTGAGTCGTTACATCCTAGGCCGGTATCTTCACCGACAAGGTCAGCCTTTACCTCATCTGAGCCTATCTGCTCTTTTTGCATCTATAATAACATATCCTTAAAATGTCTGGGTAACTTGTAACTTCCCCTTTTCTGGACCCCTTGGGGCACAACCTACTGTGCTGGGCGCCAGGACAGATATCAGGCTAATTGTTCCTGCACCCACCTAAGTTTCATGTAATCCACCTACGTCCCTTCCTTTGATGGCAATGAATAAATTTAGATGTAACCCTCCATTCTCCGGAGCCTTATCTCAATTCATTGAGGTTCTGCTTCCCAGCATATGTCGACAATTTGGCTCAAATAAACTCACAAAAATTCTTTACAGGTCTGAATGTTTTTTTGTGTGAACACAGGCATGCCTGCGTGAAAGCCGGGTGGAGGGCAGACCAAGAGCTGAGGGTACCACCCAGCAACCTCCACACGGCAGCCTGGGGCATCTCTAACTGCACCGCCTCATTGGTTCATTTTCCAGAACTCAGGGCAACTCCTTTCTCTAACTGGTTCCTCTCTGTCGCAAGTTGAAAAACATTCAAGGAACATTTTAGTAAATCAATAAAGGAAGCAGGTACAGAGCAGCAAGAAAGAAGAACAAAAACTCAAGATGATGGCAACAACAGAAGGCACTTAGAGAAAGTCCAAATGAGGATTAGAATAATAGCCCAAGCTGAGTTTCTGTAACTGGATAAACTTTGTAAACCATGATTCAACAGCCTAAGAAGAAAGGGAAGAAAATGTTTGCTTAAAGAACACACACACACACACACACACACACACACACACACACACCTAATTCATGAACTTCATAGAACTGAAGGGTCATTAGGAAGAAAGCGTAGACTGAAACAATGCTCATTACCTTAGAAACCTGACTGATGTTCCAGCACTGATGCCCTGCTGACCAGAATAGTTCAGAGTTCAAGGTCAGAGACCTAGCCCCGCAAGTGCCCCCCCAGGTTTTGCTTGGGTTGTTGGCAGAACTCAACCCCTTGAGGTTGCAGGACTGAGGTCCCCGGTTCCTTTCTGGTTGTCAGTGGGGGCCACGCTCAGCACTTCATGCCCATGCACATCCCTTCCATTTCCAAGCCAGTGGTGAGGAATCTCCTTCCCAATGAGTCCCTCCCCAGGAACGGCCCAGTCGCTCTCAGAAGTTCCCCTGATAAGGTAAGGCCCACCAAGCCTCACTTCCCTTTCTCAGAGCCAGCAGACGTTAAGCCTCCATGGCCCCTGCAGGATCCCTCCGCAGGAGCCCTGAGATCCGAGCTTGAGGACGCACCAGCAGGCAGACGTTCCCAGGGGGTCTCAGCACTCCGCCTGCCTCAGGCTTCGCACAACATTTGGGTATTGAATGCCCGGGAACACACACCTGGCATGTCAGTGGGCTGACCGTAAGCCAGAGGCAGCCTCGCTTTTCTGTCACCTCATCCCGCATCTGCTCAGCGTTCCTCTGTCTGCAGAGGGCCTGCCCCCACACTGACAGCAGCTCTCGGAGGACAGCCCACGGGGCCAGGCCGCTGTCCCCCTTCCCCAGACCTGTGTTCTGACTCCGTCCATGCTCCCTGAGCGCGGAAAGTGCGGTCTCCTTAGGGGCAGCCACACACAAGCCCTGTGGTGACAGTGCAACCAGGCGGAGGAAGAGGCAAGGGAGCGTGGAGACGGGTGGAAGACCCCTGGGCCAGCTCAGGAGGCGGTGGGGACGCTGGCTTATCTGCAGAAGCCACTTCCCCGGGCACAACCGGGAGCTCGTGACCAGGACCCACCTGTGGGATGTGCCAGGGGCAGGAGACCTCCCTAGGGGATGCCAACCCCAAGTGACAACACTGTAGGGACTAGGGCTACTGGACAGTGGTCACGGGGAAGGCACCCCTGAGGTGGTGACATTGAGTTGTCTGCTGGGGGGAGCTGTTCCGTCCCTAGTCCTGGGCTGAGGAGCGGCGGTACGGAAGCAAGGAATAGGCTTGTCTGCCACTCCCATCGCCAGAGCCACCCTGCGCCCATCAGAGGAGCAGGAAGAGGCAGCTGAGTGTCCCAGGACCAGGCATCTTAACCAGAGACCTGGCCTTTAGTATCAGAAGGTCAGGGCTGAGGCTACAGAGGTGTTTCAATCAGGGTTCCCCCAAAACTGGGTTTGCAGACCTCAGAGGTGAGGAGGTATGGCCTCGAGGGGGCGGGGGACGGACCGAGGCAGACGTGGGAGGCTCTCCTGACGTCTGGCGCCCAGGAGCCCTGTCTGCAGGCTGTCCGGGCCTTCTGCCGCCTTGGAAAGCCACGCCCAGGCACGTCCATGTTCACAGGGTGCACAGGAGGGAACCAGACGGGGTGGTGACGAGGACGCCACGCAGGGCACTCGCCACTGAGTGCGCTCGGAGCTCAGCACTTCGCGCGCCGGGCCTCCTGCTCCCCCTGCTTAACTCGGCAGCTGAGCTGTCACTTCCATAATCCCTCCCGGCTATAAATTCTGCCCCTGGCGACGAGTTTGGGGTGTCTGGACTACATTACAGAGCCTCTCTGGGATTCATAACAGCGCACGGCAGCCTTTTCACAGGCCTTCTCTCTTCCTGCAGTCACTGCCCCATCAGCACTACAAAGTGCTCAAATCTCGCCAAGCGGTTCACCGAACGTGTCTTTTCTGAGCACCAGCTGGGCCAGGCGTCCGTGCCTCGGCAGCTAATTGCCCGCGTGGGGAGCGGTTGCCGGCGCAAGGAAGTGAGCCGTGAACTGTTATTTCAGCAGGACGCTGTCCACCCAGCTCGCCGGGTCAGGATCCGGCGCCAAACCTGCAACCCGCTCATTCACACTCCTCCCCGTCACCTGGCGACCGGACCCAGCCACAGGGACCCTGAAGCAGTTTGGGAAATGACGAACGAACGTGGAAAGACAAGAAATGAGGGCCGAGCTTCGCAGAGGTGTTCCGTGGGAGGCGGCGCTGACCGCAGTTCACCGGGACTTCCTGGGAAACGAAGGTTCGCCGGGTTCTGCCATCGCTGGGGAGAGCGTGGCCGTGGGTCCGCAGGCCCCCAGCCCCCGTGACAGGAGCCACAGGAAGCTTCTGGGTTCCATCCTGGACTCATGGCGATGGCCCGGGTCCAGCCCACTCTGCGCCTTTCACCGCTTCCGTGGCCGAGCGGCAGGGTCTCCCCGCCATGAGCGCATCAGCCTCCCAACAGGTCATCGTTTCCCGCTGTGCTTCCCCCCACCCCCGCCCCGTCTCTTCTCAACATGTCTGCTGGAGCATTTGTCACCTAGTCAGCTCCTGTCACAGGGGTTTGTGCTGCCTGGTGCAGGCCACTTGCTGGACACCAGGAGGGTGGCCGATGCCAGCTTCCCTGCACCACGTGGCAGACTGTGAGGCCAGCGAGGCCCCAGCCCGGCCTGTGTGCCGCGTGTCCCCAAGGTCTGCTCGGCCCCACGTCACCCTGGACGAGCCGGCCGGTTTGATGGCTTTGAAAAGCAGCAGAACCCGTTCCCCTCATTCCAAGGCAGGACTAACAGCCGGATGGCTTTGAAGGCCCTAAATGACTCTTTTCTGCCCGGCCCAGCGTGGCCAGGGCTCCGCATACAGCCCACAGCACACACACACACATCGCACAGGGAAACAAACATGAGGCGGTGGGGAGGCGGGGGGGAGCGTGCAGGCGCCGGGCCACTGACATGCCACTTTCCTAAGGACTCGCTCTCCAAGCAGCGCTGTTACCAGCATCGCCTTGGAGCCGCTTTCTGAGCCTCTGGGCTGCTTTCCGTTTCAGGGAAAAAAGAAAACACGAACTCCTTCCACAGTTTGAGGGCTGACGTGTGTTTAAGAAAAAAAAAACAATAAATCAGGAGAAAACGCGTCCCTCCCTGCTTTCTCGGTTCTGCATGAGGATTTCCACAAACCGCCCGCCCAGATCCTCCCCGGTGAAGCGCTCCGGGCCAGGCAGGAGGCTCCGTGCGGGTCCCCTGCAGGCAAGACTGCATGTGTGTAGGTAGCATGTATCCATGTGTGTGCACACGTGTGCATGTGGGCTGTGGGAGATGAGGGGAAGGCAAGATGAATAAAACACAGTCTTCACCCTGGCCAGTTTGGCTCAGTGGATAGAGCGTCGGCCTGTGAACTGAAGGGTACATACCTGGGTTGTAAGCTCCTCCCTGGCCCAGGCCCTGGTTGGGGCATGTGCAGGAGGCAACCAATCAATGTGCTTCTCTCACATCGATGTTCCTGTCTGTCTTTCCCCCCTCTCTTCCACTCTCTCTAAAATCAATGGGGAAATTATCCTCGGGTGAGGATTAACAACAAACAAACAAGACAGTCCTCTAAGGAATTTACCATTTTGATGCTGAGACGAGACAGAACAGATAAAAAGTGAAGTCACAACCCGAAGAATTGATGGCCGACGGCTTTCCTGGCCGTCATGGCACAAGCTCACCCCACGCTGTGCCCACCCCCAACCCGAGGCCCCCCTGCTTCCTGTGAACTTGGACTCATCAGTAGCAGGTCAGCGTGAGAAACGCTGGCCACTTAGCGTCCATTCACCATCGATGTGGCCCTGGCTGCTCTTTTCTCTCATCATTATCCTGGGCTGTGTCCCCTTTGGGGATGCAAGGGTAAATGTTGTATGAAAAGATACACATGTTCCATGAAGTCAGGGTTCTGAAACCCATCGGATGCTCTTCAGGGACCATGTGAAGGACGAGGGACACATCCACGGAACAAGCGGCTCACAGTGCACAGCCCTGGCGGAGTTCCTCGGCCTCGGACGGGACTCAGGTGTCAGCTACCTTAGGCGCATCCGGGAGTCCTCTACGTTAGCAGCAAACGCAGCGGCCAGCGGCCAGCCGTGGGCGTGGCTCAGGGTGGCCGATCCGCTGCGCCAGCCCCACACGTTCAGTGACATCGCAAAACCAAGTGACAGTTCTCGCTCGTGCCATAGAACTCGGGACTCCGGGTGGCGCTCCCTGCCTCCCTGGTCACTTACCACTCAGGCTCCGTTCCTCCTGTAGCTCGTACGTCAGTGGGTGGACAGGAGGGGAGAGAGGGGCCCGGCACAGTCTCATAAAAGGAAGCGAACCTAAAAGCCTACCTCCAGCCCAAGTCAGATTCCAACCCATACCTTCCTGGAAAGGAACGAACCGGTCTTTCTTTCCCAGTAGGCTGTTCCCACTCCCGTTCTCCGAGGCCTTCCTCCGAGGGGGTGTCTGGATGCTAATTGTCAGCCGTCTAGACAGTGATGATATTATGACCGAGTTATGCACAGATAATCGCGCTGTCGCCTCTGCCGGCGCTGCCTACACACATTGCCTCACTGAGCACACTTGGCATGTGCAGCTCTCCCCCGGCATCTCTCCTCTCCTGTGAGTGGAAGGAGTTTGCTCAATCAGCCATCTGAGGAGCAGACCATTTTTTTAAGTAACTCGCATGAAACGTGAGAGTGTTGAAGCTAAAAGAAAGATAAAGACTGTCAATGTGCCTCAGGCCTTTTTGTATGTGGGGGCAACTACCCTCTGATGTATTTTCTGTCTCTTTCATTCAACAAGGAGAGAGCTGACACAGTCCCTCAAATACCTTTACTCCCCATCAATCCCACCCCGATAAGTGGGCTCCCCCAGGCCCCTCCGGTGAGAGGCCCCAGGAGTTTGGGGAGAGGTCATTTATGGACCGAGGCAGACTCTGCAGTCCAGGTCCAGACGCCTCGGGCCGGCTGCTCTGAGGCACAGACAGGACGCAGGGAAACAGACAGTGATGGGGCCGTGAGTACCTTCAAAAGGAAACTCGAGAGAAACTCGTCCTGAGGTGCAGTTGGCCACAATATCATCAGTTTCTGGTGTACGTTTGTTCTGCTTTAAAACCCACCAGCTTAGTGAGAATCAGGGCCTGATTTCACGCCATCACGTAAACCCACCTGAACAAGGAGACTGAAATCGACGCAGGCGTGAACCACAGCGCGGCGTGGGCCGCGGGAGGAGGTTCCAGACACCGTGGATAAGGAGGTTTGTTTCGGGCAGGGAAAGAGAAAACGATCAAAGAGACCTGGAAGGAGTGTGCTTGGCCAGGAAAGGAGGCAGACGGGGGCAGGTGGACAGGTGCGTGGGCACGGCCCGGGCTGGGCGCCGATGCCGCATGACTCGGAGGACAGTGCGAAGGCGCTGCACTGTTCCAGATGCCGGTTCCACCAGAGAATCACCCAACCGCGTGTCACCCAGGAAGGCCCTGCACGGAATCTGGGTCTGGACCAGGTAATACCCTCCCCGCTCCTGTGATACCAGCCTGCTGCGCTCCCAGGTCACAGGACACCAACATGAATCCAAAAATCACCTGTGCAGGTCTGGGCCCAGGCACTGTCAGCACGGGTGGGCGGGTCCAGGGGGAAGGCAGTGAAGGGGTGTAGGGGACAGCCTCCTGGGGGGGCCCAAGAGAAAGGGAGTGAAGGGGTACAGGGGACAGCCTTTGGGGGGGGGGGGGCCCAGGGGGAAGGCAGTGAAGGGGTGCAGGGGACAGCCTCTCCCCGAGGGGTCCCAGATTGGAGAGGTTGGAGGCTGGGTTGAGGGACAACCCAGTGCCCAAATTTCATGCACCGGGCCTCTAGTTTTATATAAGACCCAGGAAGCATCAATGCCCACACCCAGGATGGTATCACTGCCTTTCTGTGATGCAGCCTGAGATCTAACGGATGCTGAAGCCGGGTGCCTCCCCGCAGTCCCTGGCGTTTATCCTAAGTTAAGGGCAACCAATTGAGCGTCTAATAAATGGGGACACTTTAAAAAAATTTTTTATTGATTTCAGAGAGGAAGGGAAAGGGAGAGAGCTAGAAACATCCATGATGAGAGGAAATCATTGATCAGCTGCCTCCTACAAGCTCCACACCAGGAATGGAGCCCACAACCTGGGCATGTGCCCTGACCAGGAATCGAACGAACTGTGACTTCCTGGTTCATAGGTCAACGCTCAACCACTGAGCCACGCCAGCCGGGCTGGGACACTTTTGAGAGTGAAAGGGGAGATGCGAGCAGTCACCCCAGGACACGAACAGGCCGAGGCTGGAGGTCACCCAGCACAGGGATGTGCGGTCCCCCTGCGGAGGCTCGGTTCCTCCCCACCCACCACGCCCACCTCCTCTGCCTCAGGACCCAGCATCTTCATCACTCCCACCCGGGGATTCACAGGAGGACACAGTACCTCCCATCATGTGCTCTGTGATGTGACATCCCAGTAACACGAGATGCACACGGGGCCCAAGCTGGGGCTGAGCACTGGGAAACTTACATGCTGACCAGTCCCCCTCCTGTTCTTTTCCTCGTAAATGACAGAGAGCTAATGTGGGCCAAGGTACCCCCAACACACAAAAATACAATTGCTCGCTCCACGCGGCAGAGAGGAAAGCCTGTGTTACTAGCCTACTGTGCACTCCCCTGCTGCCAGCATTCTTATCTGGGGGAAACCAGTTTTTGTTGGCAGAGGAAGGACCTATACAAATAGCACGAGTGCTCCGTGCTGGGAATAGCAAACGCTTACCTCTCCAGGGGGAACAGTCTAGCTTCTGTTTATTTATATTGCTCTTTTCCCCTCCACAACTGCTGTCCTCTATAATTTAAATGTCTGCAAAAATAGCAGCTATGTAAACATTAATGCATAAGAAACTATCATTTCCGTGCTGTCTGCAACTCCTCGAAGGTAAACATCAAGGAATCCGGAGATCTTTTTCCCTCTAAGCAAGGGGGGGGTACTTCCCCGTCTTCTTCTCCCTCAACCTGCCCTCCAACGCTTTTCAAGCTCACACTGCGAAGCCTGCGTGAGCCTCAGCTCTTCATTTCCCTTTGCTTTTCCTCTACCTCGATCAGGTGCTCCTGTCGGCCCCACGGCGCACGTGCGGATTTCATGTCTGTATTTGCTGATTTTTCGGTGTTAAACACAGTCTTCTGTTTTAACATGACTATTCCTTTTCTAACCACGATGCAATAATCATATGCAGCCGAGCAAGGCTAGCTTTGAAAACAACCATAGTATGAAATAAATCCAACGATCCCATTGGCTTTCATAAATTCATAGATATGTGCCCACAGCAGGGAAAAATAAAAAATAATCCTGGCATTCTGAGTAAAAGTTCTATCCCAGAAAAGTGCTTGAAATGTTAAGACTGATGTAATTCTGGAAGGTACTGGGCCAACGGAAGAAAAAGACAAATGGAGAGGAGAAAGGGAGTAGAAAAGTTTACAAAATCCTAATCACAGGTCAGCTGTTCACCTGTGGGTGTAAGGACCCCAGCTCGGGGCCGGGAGTGAACGTTCCAAGCCTCTAATCACATGGTCGGTTCCCCTAGCAACCAGCTCCCATCACTAGGTTACCGAAGCCACCGCCGTCACAGAAACCCAGGTGTGGTTGAAGGGGGCTGGCTCTCACCACTTAGGAAATTCCAAAAGTTGTAGAAGCTCTGAACCAGGAAAGGGAATGAAGACAAATTTACGTTTCTTACTATAAATCGCAATACCGCACATATGGTTTAACCTAATTCTAATAGTGATGTTGCTGTCAGTAGAGTGTTAACGTAAGAGGTTTATGTAATTTATTGCATTTTATAGTGTTGATAAGCTTTTAACGAAACACAAATTAATCCTTAATGCTGCTTTTAGAATTTGTTTTTTAAGACTGTGATAAATCAGATGACTAGTAATAAAACTGACAGTTATGAAATGAACAGAATTTGATATTTGGCTATAATTCAGGGAACAATTCCTCATAAAATAAAATTAAATGTGAGTTGCTGTAAAGTGTTTAATTTTAAAGATGATTGCCTTGAAATTGATTTTGTTTTTAAGAGGAAAGTGAACTGAATTTATATCAAAAGCAAACAATTTTATTTTTATGCCAGTGGAAAAATATTTGTTGTTTTAAATGACCACAGGATCATTAAGTTACATCCTTTGTGGGAGATGGGTCCCCAGCCAGGGCTTTAAAATCTGTTTACTGTCTTCCTCTTAATACAGGATATTTTGGGAATGCATTTTAGTTTCCCCACAAAAATATTACTCTTTCTCTAAAGGAAATTTACTTTCTTTAGGATATTGGGAAAGTAAGGCCCTCAGCCAACCAGATCTAATTCTGTCCGTAAGAAATAATTTTAAATACACACATGCCCACATGCACACACGTGCACACACATACAAACACAGCAAGAAATAACATGCCTTCATAGTAAATTTTTGAACAGTATAGAACAAACCCTCCATAACTCTCCGAGATTCTGATCAACAATAACAATAATTTTATTAGACTGTTCTTTAAAACGTTACTTGTAAATTTTTATCTTTTAAAAAACTATTTAGTTTTTATTTTCATTTTTTAAAATATAACACTACCCACCGTGCCCCGGCAGCGCCGTTTTCACAGCTAGGCGGCATTGATGCTGCGCTGTTTGCACTTTACGACGTTTCCTGCCTCACCGCCCTCCAAGCTGGGGATTCCTGCTGGCACTGCACGGGCACCAGCGACCAAAGCAGCCGGTGTTGGGCCACCGACAAGATTGTCACTGGTGTAGAGTAAAATACAAAAATAACACAATGGACTGAGTTCCTCATGGAACCATATCATTCAGGTTAAAGACAGTTCTAGATGGTGAGGTTATATTCTCTCAACTTGTGGGTGTGAAATATACTCTTTATTATGAATGATCATGCTACACATTACTTTTTTCAATGTGTACTTACTTGACAACAGAAAATGCAAGCAACTCTATTTTGGTCATTTTTTAATTTTTTTTATTTCTTGGTCTGCGGAATATCATGCTACACAGTACTTTTTTCAATGTACTTACTTGACAACAGAAAATGCAAACAACTCTATTTTGGCCATTTTTTAATTTTTTTTATTTCTTGGTCTGCGGAATACTAACATTTGGGAACCTCTGTTTTGCATGTCCTTTGACCCAATAATTCAAGTTCTAGGAAATGATCCTCCAGAAATAATGGATGATGTAAGAAACAATTTATAAACAAAAATACACAGTGTCGCATTATTTGTAAAAGGCAAAATTTCAAAATGAAATCACGAGATACTTAAATTGTGGCATAGTCACATGATAAAATAACAATAAATCTCTCATGTAATTTATCTAATAATGTGGGAAGTGCTCACAATCTAATGTTAAAGGCAAAGACACAAAATTATATATGTGAAATGTAATTGCAACTTAACGGAAGTTACATGTATAATCATAATCGTGAAGATAACATGACTACGTGTATTCACAGTTATGATGTTTCAGGTCAGGAATGTTTGCTCTCTTTACCAATCATTCTGGCCTTCTTTCATAAATGTCGACGATCGCATGTCAGCTCTCTGGGTTTGGCCTTTGCTTGCATTTTCTCTCCCCGTCCTCCCATCCGGGTGCCCTTGGCTTCCGTGTTCTGGGAGAGCTGTTTCCGGTAGCGTCAGCTCTGCAGCGAGTGTGTAATGAAACGTTTGATTCTACTTCAGATTTGCTCTCTTTTTAAGCCTTGCTATTCCACCCAGTCATCTCCTGGTGCCACCGTGTTGTCTCCACAGCGTTCAGCTGCTGTTTCAGACCATATGTCTTTACATCCTAGTTGCCAATTACTCTCTCTGGTTGCCTTGGTGAACAGTGTTCATGAGGCTTCCTCTGAACATATTCATCAGGATGACATTTCTTCCCTCGGAACCTACAGTCGTTTGCAGGAGGCTGTGTTTCCTCCAGTTTAATCCTAAGGGGAGAGACACCTCAGCTGACCCAGTGTTTGCTGCCCAGAGCGGGTGGCGGTGGCCCTGCTCTCTCGCTGTCCACGTGGGTGGGCAGCCCCTCTCAGGTCCAGAGCAGGAGGAGTGGGGGACCCAGGGCTCAGCTGCGTTGCCTCACTGTCATCTGTTGGACTGAAGTGGCATCTACCCCCTCACTGTTGGGGTCCTGCCCCCCAGCAGGCTCCTTAGCGTCCCTGTTTACCCTCCTAACACCATCCCCACTGGAAGGGGCTGAATCACGTCTACCAGAATCACCGGCCAAAGTCCTACCCCAGAGCCGTAGCATGTGGCCTTCTTTGGGAATGGGGTCCTTGAGGCTGTAGTTAGTTAATATAATGCACGGTTATTAGAGTGGGTCCTTATCCATTATGACTGGTATTGTTATTAAAAGGGGGAATTTGCACACAGACAGACAGAACACACGAAAAACACCATGAGGAGATGAAGGAGAGATCTGAGTGGCCAAGGTACGCCTCCAAACGGCCAGCCCCCACCAGAAGCTGGGGAGAGGGGAGCAGGCTGTCCCTCATGGCCTCAGGAGGACCCGACCCTGCTCTCACCATGACCTCTGGCCTCCAGAGCCCTGAGACGACACATTTCTGCTGTGTCAGCAGCTCGGGAAGTGGTGCTTTGTTACGGCAGGTCCAACGATCAACACGCACCTATGTCCCTCCGCCGTCCATTTCAGAAGCTGGGACGTGGGACCTTCGAGCAGCCCCCCGGCTTCTCCACGCCCGGTGCTGGGCAGTTGCCTCAGCCAGGCAGGCTCCTCTGCCGGAATCTGTCCCGCACCCTCACCCTGACCCTCCACCTACAACCCACCCTCACTCACCACGTTGCCCCTTCTTGACCTGGAAACTCAGCCCACAAGTCCGGGCACCTCTTCCAGAAAGACTTGGGTGTGTCCCTTGCCTTTCCTAAGGTGACCAACCATACGTTGGTCTGGGACTTAGGGGTCCCCATACTCTCCGTGCGAAAAACAGGAAAGCCTTGGGCAAAACAGGGCACGTTGGTCATTCCGCTCCTCCCAGAATCCTCCCCTCCTACACGCATCTTTCCACATTTTGGCCTCCTAGACTTCTATTGGGATGATCCGATCTGACCTGACCCACACAAGAGTACAAACTCCCCCACGCCCCTGGCCCCAGCTCTCCCTACATAGTAGATGCTCAGTTGATGTTTTTAAATGAATAGATGACAAGAAAATCTCTTCAGGGTTACCCTGGCATAAATGCAGTCATCATTCCTTTACGCAGCATTCATCAATGGATGGCTAAGTCCAGGCACTGCTCTCCAATTAGCAGCCTTGACATCCTCCTCAACCAAGGAGCCAAAGGCCCCAAAGCAACACGACTCTAGAAGCATCCCGCGAAACACATGACCTATTTCACAAAGACTCCGAAAGCAAACCACGGTCGCTCAGCACACTAACAAAGTCATTTTCCAACAGCAAAGTTAGCAGTTCATCAAGTCCCTTGGAGAATCGAACTTCGTCCTAGAGTTGCTTGTTGTTGTTGTTTAAATTAAGTCTGGCCTTCCTACCAGGAGGGACTCCAACCCCTCCCCCCCTTTTTAATAACATATAAATAGAAAAGTGACTAATTTAAAGAATGTTTTCCTGTGAAATGTCTACAGGGTACTGGGGAATACCTCTATACTAAGTCGACAGTGAACATCTTTACAAAATGTAACTGTAGGCCTCCAAATGAATTCTTAATATTTATTAGTGTTTCACTATCTACACAGACGGTTTTTGTTATTATAAAAAATTCTGCAAGGAATATGTGTTAACTAAACAGTTTTATGTACCTTGATTCCTTTAGACTAAATCCTTAAAGGTGAGATTTTTCAGGTCATACTAGTACATTTTGAAATTACTTTCATTCAAATATTTCATATATTTTCCTAGTCTTTGAAGACAATAAAAACATGTCCTGACCCTCATGGTCCTCTTGTATGGACTTGTGTGGATATTTTTCATTCTTTTCTAATTTTCACAATCCGATCTGAAAGACGATTTCATTGCAGATCAAAAATCTTTTTGATGACAAAAAAATGTTTATTTTTCCCTAAAAGGGGATGAGGATGATGCTACTCTGAAGTGCCCGGGTCCTCTCCGTGTTGACACAGTTTAGGAGAGAAGCGGCTTGAACACGGAGGGTGGAGACATGGCGGGAGTTCAGGCACCCAGGGCATCTTAGCTTCTCACCGAAGAGACATTCCAAAACCTCGCAGCCCAAGAAAGACTGAAAGTCGGCCTTAAACTTAATCCCACCGGAGGGAGGCTTGGCGGGCGAGTCCAGCCTTCTTGTAACCCTGCGAAGGCCCCGGATTCCAGTAAGCTCCACGCATTTTGCAATCCAGCTTCTGCCCCATGAATCTGCCCTCCTCCCGAGTTTAGAAGATGTTCTAATTTTTCTAAAACATCCCACGAATCCTCTGTGGTGTATTGCTCCATCATAAAAGCTCTGTTTTTCTATTATCCTCTCCAAAATCAATAGGCCCCTCCATTCCCCAAACAGAGGGCGAAGGATCTGGAACCCCTGTATGCCACATCCCTAATGACAACATGACAACACCCCCGTATCCCAGCGGGCTCAGCGGGGCCGGCCTGGCAGCGCCCGGCCGTGTCTGAACACAGCGCATTCTCCGGGAAGTGGCTCGGGTAACGCAATGAGCAGCAGCTGCTGCCGGGCCTTTCAAAAACATGTCTCACTGTTCACTGGCACTCGGCGTCCAGGGCGATGCCCTGCTCACGGAGGGCCGGGCCGGAGTAAAGGCCCAGTTCCTAGGGTGGTCGGAGAACCTCGGGACAAATGAAAACATGAAAAAACAAATGTTTGCTCTTCATCTGCAGACCTCGTCTCGAGTCCGACGGGCTCCGCTCACATCAGTGTCTGCGTGATGGTAATTTGCACTTATTACCCAGAAATTCCTCACACGGCGCCCTGGCTCCATCCCTCCCGCCTTAATGAGCGCTCCGTCCCTGGGCCACTTAGAAAGCTTTCTAAAGACGCTTTTAAACTGAAAGGTGATATCACTGAGCGTAATGTTTATTTACAAGATCTGACGAGCCCAGGCTTCCAGAACGCTCCGTGTAAGTACCAGCCCCGCGCACGCACGGCAGCCGATAGAAATGGGATCCCATCAATTTTACATGCTCCCGCCACGGAGAGTGGAGATGCTAATGACGCTAATGAGGATTTGATGTTGACAGAAGATTCATTTCTAAGTAAGAGTGGCCCGAACGGTGATTAAATCTGATGACGGGTTGTCAATACCCATCCAACGTCGGGTCTCGCTATGGAGGTGCCCCAGCGCCTTTTCAGGGACCATCATAATAACATTGCGATTCCAGGTGGTCCTGCTGGAGCGCTTTTCTTCAGCGGCCCTAAGAAGACATGCACGGAATTAGGGCCAGACTCCCTGACAGCCCGGGCCCAGAGCATCTCCCTCCGGGAGGAGTAAAGCGACTCCATGTTCCTCATGGGCTGCGGTCACGCTGAGACCATCTGCAGACCTCAGCCTGCGACACGCAGGTGACTGGGCCAGAAGCCTGGAGAGGACGAGGCTGCCCTGTCCACACGGTGAGCCCAGTCCCCTTCCCTCTTACGCCTCTGTCCTCCCGAGACAGCCCCGGAGGTGAGGGGCTTCGGGCTTGTACAATCCAAACAACTTTGCTTAGACTTATATGTTCTATTTCTTTTTTTTTTTCTTTTAAAAAATATATTGTTATTTATTTCTGAGAGGAAGGGAGAGGGAGAGAGAGAGAAACATCAATGATGAGAGAGAATCCTTGATCGGCTGCCTCCTGCATGCCCCACACTGGGTATTGAGCCTGCAACCCGGGCCTGTGCCCTGACAGGGAATAGAACCGTGACCTCCAGGTTCATAGGTTGACTCTCAACCACTGAGCCACACTGGCCGGGCTATGATCTATTTCTTAATTAAGGTCACTAGATGTATCTACCCATATTTAAGGAAAAAGACAGAACAGCTAACTCTAAGAATACTGCAGCGTTGACAACAGGAATACAAAGGGAACGGCAGCTTATAAATTCTCTGTCCTCATCCCTTTTGCCCGGTGGCGGCCCTCATAGACCTGGCCGCAGTACTGGGAGATTTTCACCTGGGTCAGCCTGCCATGAGCACGCCCACCCCGCTGGCACCGCGCACCGTGACCATCAGTCCCCGCACCGAGGACGGAACTGTTTCGTGACAGAAGCGGACCACCTCCCAGAGAGCTGCCCGGTCTGATGTTTACCGTGGTCCCCTGAGGGAGGCAGACAAGCCTGACAGGTGGGTGGGGAGAAGTGGGCACGGCCTGGGCACTCGGAGGGGAGGAAGACACAGGGTGGAGAGGGCTCCAAGGAGGCACAGCAGCTCTCCAGCGTGCAGAGGGCCCGATGCAGACCAGGGGAAGTTCATCGCACCACCCCGAGGAGGCAGAGCTGGGCCGACACGAGGACCCAGCTGGGCACCAGGAAGACAGAGTTGGGCACCTGGGGAGACAGAGCTGGGCCAGCACAAGGAGGCAGAGCTGGGCCGGCATGAGGACCCAGATGGGCACCGGGGAGACAGAGCTGGGCCGGCACGAGGACCCAGCTGGGCCCCCTGCGGTTCCCAGGACAGGCAAAGTCATGCTGCTCAGTGGAGCTCCCTGAGCAGGAACGAGAAAGGAGGTGCAATGACTGCACTCACTCATTGCAGGAATGTTCACCAAGCACTTGCTCTGGGACAGACACGAATGCAAAATGCTGGAGACGCACATGGGAGAGATGGCCACGGGCCTGCCACCTGGGCCCTGGGCGTCTGGGGGTGGCAGACAGGGGCCACCACACTCCTGGATGAGGAACGGCAGCCTGAGCCAGGAAGCCCCGTGGGGGAGTGGTACTGGCCTGGGGAGGGACCCAGTCTGGGGTTCAGAGGAGCTCCCCTGAGAAAGAAGCACTTGAGAAAAGATCACAGTAAAGGCTGGGGCAGGAGGGGCCAGAGCAGGACCCGGGGCGAGGAGTGGAGAATGGGGAAGGGGAGGGGCCAACCAGGCCCTGCAGCTCCTGCCCAGGAATTTGTCTTCCCCTTAGAGACAGAGGGACGCATCAAGGTGCACTGCTCCTGAGCTGTACGGAGCGGGTGACGGGGCCGCAGCTGCACTTGGAAAGGCCGTGTGGGCAGTAGACGGGAGAGCGGGCTCGTGGGGCAGTGTCCTTGGGAGCCAGGAGGGGACATACCGGACGGCAGGCATCGGTTCCTGCTGGGCCTCGAGGTTCAATGTCTGAAGACATCGGTATTTGGCGTTCGTGAACGTGGCTTCACTCACTCGCGGACTCAGTCACCGTGCGCGGTGTTAAAGGACAGAGAGTAGATCTCAGGTTGTAATGACCGACCCCAGCGGTTCAGGTCCTGTGACGTCACTGCTGCTGTGGCCACGGACGTTCCCTTGGCGTTGAGAGTATTAGTCTATGTTCCTAGCTGAGTGAGGACGGCGGAGTTGGCCCGCCGGTTATCAAAATTACCATCCGTGGGGACAGATTAATTTATTGACACCAGTTGTCGTCTTTCGATGGCTGCCCGCCGGGTTTCACATCGCCGAGTAGAGCTGACCCGAGAAATAACCGGGAATCCCTCCCCTCCGTAACCATGCCTTTTTTGTGATGACTTTTCCCCAGCACATGAGCGAGCCAGGCCGCGGTAGGCTCTTCCCACCCCAACCCCCAAATCGTATTAAAAATAAGTGTCTACAGAGCCGCACGGAGCAGAGTTTAGAGAAGGAGTTTCTATCATTCAACCCTATGTTCTCCAAGTGTCCAGAAAACCAGGTGGATACTTCCTAAGGGCGGGTTGCTAAGCCAATGTGAGCTAATTTTTTCCTTCTCTCTCAGTGACTTGCCTTCTCCCCACAGAAGATATACAGGTCAAGTCACTAGTATTTCTCCTTTCTCCCCCATCCCCCTCCTGTGGCTTGTTTTGTGGTTTAACTCAGTCCAACCAGCTAAACAAACAAGGAGGGCCTTGTATACACACACATGTGCCTCAGTATCCATTACGCCTGCTGGGGTGGCGGGCAGGGAAGGTAGGAGCAACCTTTAAAGTAAAGGGACAGGCCTGGCCCACGTGGCTCCGTGGTGGAGCATGGACCCATGAACCAGGAGGTCATGGTTCGATTCCCGGTCAGGGCACAGGCCCCAGTTTCGGGCTCCATCCCCAGTGTGGGGCATGCAGGAGGCAGCTGATCTGTGACTCCCTCTCATCATTGATGTTTCTGTCTCTCCCTCTCCCTTCCTCTCTGAAATCAATAAAAATACTTTAAAGTAAAGGGACAGGACGAGCCCCGCCAGAGTCAAGAGAAAGCGACAGAAGCTTCCCTTTAAAGCTGTGGGAGAAGGAGCCGCACAATCGCACCCTTCTGTTCTCACACGGCCTCTCCGTGGTGTGAGTCCAGCTTGACATTTGACATTGTGACACTCAAAAACACAAACACAAACAAGACGCCAACAACCGCAGGAGCCCACGCACCCTCCTGGGGCTGCTCTGTGAGAAGCCAGAGCCGACAGTTGTGCAACGCGGACCGAGAGCTGGATGGTTACGGGCAATGCACACGAGCATTCTGTGTGTTTCACAGCACACGCCGTTGTTTATGACACCAGGAGGGGAGGCAGGTGTGAGGCTATCCAATAGTGTCCCTGGAGAAACGTACGAGAGAAGTGCCGGGGAAGCCGCTCTGTTGACACTGGGACGGTTCCTGCTTCGGTGCCCCCTGTCTCTCCCTCACATCTGGGCGGGGTTCAAGGTCAAAGCTGAAGGCCAGGTGGAGAGGTGCATCCCACACAGTGGGCTCCTCCCACACAGAGGAGGCGGCGGGGAGCCAGGGCTTCCCCTGGAAACATGAAAGCCCGAGGGAGCACAGGTCTGGCTCCAGGCCCTCATAACTAGGAGTTGATTTAGACCCTGAGGCACAGCTGACGTGATGGGCTTACAGGAGACGGACATAAATTTAGTCCCACAAGCACTGCCCCCGCCCCCCAGCACTGTTGAGGCCCCGCCTGCCCCAGCAGGTGCCCTCCCTCATCCTCAGGCTGCGGAGATGAACCGCACACCCTGCTGCCCTTCCCAGGAGCGCAGGTCCCGGGAGACACAGGAACCAGGCAGGCAGTGGAGCTGCAGCAGAGAGGTGTGTGGTGTGCAGACACAGACGGGAGGCAGCACCATGGACCTGCACCCTCAGCCGGGAGACGCCCCCTCTGACGTTCTGCAGGGCACAGGGAGCGCAGGGTTTGGAAGGGAGGGTGCAGGGAGCAGAGACAGCACGGTAAACAGCCCCTGAGTGGAAGTCACAGTTTATGGCAGCCTCTCCCTCTGCGGGAAGGACCCTGAGCAAAGGGAGGAACTAAGGAGACAGGTGCTGCCTCCAGGGGCCTCTGTCGCCTACTTCTCACAGTGGATGCGACTTCTATTAGTGACTTACTTGTGTATTGGTCTGTTCATCCTCATCCAAGGATACTTTTCCATTGATTTTTGGAGAGAGTGGAAGGGAGAGAGAGAGACACCGAGAGAGAAACATCGATGTGAGAGAGACACATCGGTGGGTTGCCTCCCACACATGCCCCATTTCTCGGTAGCTACTCAGGATTACTCTGTTACCAGAAGCTCCTGTTTCTTGCTCACGGCAGTCACAAATATCAAAATATATTTTGTGTGTGCTTTTTCCAAGGTTTCAAAAGAGTTTAAGTGGGTTCATAATGGAAATCACTGTTTCCTTGGCCGTAGTGCCTTCGAGGGTCACGCATGCTTCTGCATTCGGCAGGACTTCCTTCCTGTTTAAGGCTGAGCAATCCCCCTGCATGGAGACCCCGCCTCTTCTTCCCCCGTCCGTCCCTCCCTCGATGGACGCGGAGCATGTTTCCGACCTGGGCTGTTGTGGGTGACACCATAAGCACCGGGGAGCGCGGTATCTGTTCGAGGTCCTGATCCCAATCTTCCGGATTAATACCCACACGTGGTGTGTTTTAATAACATGGTAGTCCTATTTTTAATTTTCCTTTACCCTCCGCGGCCTTCTCCAACACTTGCTTCCAACTGCAGGTTTCTTTACACACAGCATAGAGTCCAGCACCCACCCACCCACCCACCCGCAACACCCCGCAACCTCTGTGTTTTTCTGGCGGTTCCCAGGGTTTTGTGAGTCAGTACCCCTTTTCCTTGCTGCTGCCTGGAGTGAAATCGCCATGCAACTCCCAGCAGTGACCTCCACGGGGAGGGTAACACGCGAACTCAGAGGTTAACAGGGAACTTCAGAGCGGCGGCAACCAGAAAGGGCTGTTCCAGAGCCCGCGGTGCATAAACAACAGATTTCCTCACAGCCCGACCAGCGAGAAAGCCAAGCTTGGGGTTCCCATGCTCCCAGTGTTTGTTTATTTTAAGGTTGTGGTTTATTCTTACCAAACAATACGTCATATGTTTGTGTTTTAGATAGAGTATCTGAGCGCTATCAGGAGATCCATTCTTTCGTGAAATCGCAAGTCAGCCCAGCAAGACAAACACGTCTCGGTGAGCACACCACAGGCGAGGTCGGAAGGCACCAGCAGTGTCCCAGCCGCAGCTGAGGGCCTGAGCTGGTCCAGGGACGGTGTGACCTGATTGTAAGTGATCGTCTGATTCCCGTGAATCTCGCTCATTAATTCAGGCAAGGCTTTCTAGGGTCGCTGTTGACTGGATTTGTGCCCACAAGGGCCCACCTCTGCGACACTCATTTTTAATTCCAACTTCCTGCTGTTTGAAAAATGATCTGCACATTTATCTTGGCAATGTTTGCAAATGAGACAGGATTTAGTCACATACACACTCAGCGGAAACAGAAAGCGCACACAGTTCTGCAGAGCAAGGTTGGGAGAGCGCAGAACTGGGCCAGCAGGTCCCGGGGCTGACCCAGTCTGTCCCCCTCACCCGCTGTCCCCTCCCCGCCCCCTGGTCCCCCCTGAGAGGCGGCACACAGCCCGGGTGGTCTCAGAGCCCGCCACGTCGTCCCTACACCCCGGGTACTTCCTGTGCTACGGATGCTTGCAATGATCACTGCTCGGGAAACCGGTGTGAATAAAGAAAATACACAACCTTTGGCCATGAACATATCATGTTTTTATCCTGTACAGACCCGTTTAGTTAGGCTCGAAACGGAGGTGTGGAAAGCATGTTGTGATGGGCTGGCCTTGCCTCACGGGTTAGGACACCTGAGCGGGGAGCTCGACGCGGCCGGGAGGGCGCCCCCGAGGACCAAGCCAACGAAATCTAGAACGAGCTCCCCGCCAAGCCCGGAGCTTCCCATTGACAAGCATCCTACGCATCAGAGGTGACCAACTTGGAGAACTTCTGCGGCACCTTCTCCCCGGGAGCTGGAGCCCCTGCGCTCACATCCCCCGGCTGTGCATTCGGACGGTCCCGGGGCCGGGTCTCGCAGTGCGGCTCTGGAAAGTGATGGCCAGGCCGGGTTCACCTGGGGGGGGCGGGGGTGCAGGTGCGGGAAAGCCACAGCCAGAGCTGCAAGCTCGCTCATTCTCAGTGTGTTCATTCTATTTAAGAAAGTCCTAGAACTTCTTCCAAGAAAACACATCGATTTAAAATCAGATCATTTTTTTTTTTGTTATCAAATTGGCTTTTTTTTTTCTTCTTGAAAAGTAAAACAAGTGGAAACAGGACGTTTTCCTGCAGCGGGAAGCGGCCCACGGGAGCCCGGTCTCCGTGCAGCTTCTGGAAGCTGCCGTTGGGTGTAACGAGCGGATTAATGGGAGCCACACCAGAGGCTCGCCCGGTGCGAGGCCTGAGATGAGGGGCAGAGGCCTGGTCCCAGGGCTCCTGGAGGCCGTCTGGCCAGCGCGCCTGGCACAGCGGACCCTGCTTCCCACTGGCTGTCCTGCGGGAGGCGAGTGAGGAGGGGGAGGGAGCACGTGGATGAGGAGGATGGATGGCGAGGTAATTACCAGGAGCGAGAAAGAACGCATCAGCGACCGAGACCAGGCCGTGCCAGCAGCCGCGAGTCGGCCTTGTTTGTGCTCCGTTACCAAGGCCCCGCATGGAATGAGTGATGCACCGAACCAGGACCTTACGCGCCATTGCCCTTCCCGGGGGCAGTCACCAGCCCATGGGCACACGCGTGGCCTCTGCTTGAGGACAGGGCTGGCTGTGTGACTGGACTGCAGCCCCTGGCCATTTTCCACGTGATTTTAGTCCTCAGAAGAGGCTAAGAACTTGCTGCATCTGTTCACTTGGGCATCAGTCTATTTTTCTTTATTTAAATATATTTTTATTGATTTCAGAGATGAATGGAGAAGGAGAAAGAGAAAAATCAATGATGAGAGAGAATCATCCATCGGCTGCCTCCTGCACGCCCCCTACTGGGGATGGAGCCCACAACCCAGGCCTGACTGGGAATGGAACCCTGACCTCCTGGTTCATAGGGCAACGCTCAACCCCTGAGCCACACCAGCCGGGCTGAGCATCAGTCTTTTGATGCAAAGCTCTTCCCAAAGGAAAAGCCAATTCCTGACCATTTCTGCACCCAGAGGAAATCAAGCTAGGACCGCCCCTGACGCTCCCTGTGTGGTCCATTCCTGGTCCGAAATATCCGGTGTCAGGTCATCTCTGCAGAAGGCCGGGCGGTATGACAGGCGTGGCTACGCCCTTCTGGAAGGACCAGGAAGGGAACAAGTGATTGATCAGAAAGGAGAGATCTGTTGATAATTTAATGAGTTACGCTTCCAGGAGCAGAAGCAGAGGAGGTTGGTTGGATGCTAGCTGAGGCTGATTCCTTCTTAATTTACGAACCATCCACCACAAAATGTGGACGTGAAATACAAGCTTTCTCCCAGGACGAAACGGCTAGACGAGATCTAACTGTGACAACTGACAGAAGTGGGGACGCGGTCAAATGAATGCTAATTATTTTTAATAAGCAAAACTCAAGGATGGTTAACCCCCAACAGTTGTTAAAGTAACTAGCAAATTTACTTTAAGAGACACCTCTATCAATTAAACACATATTAGGAGGTAAGACTTTGCTGGGCATTCTACAACGCTGTTCCTCAAAGCCGCTGCGGCAAACCCTACGACCAAGGATTGCCGTAGTTAGCAAATAAAAACACAAGATGCCCAGTTCCATTTGAATTCGGATACACAATAAATAATTTATGTTGGTGTATGGCCCATGCAATGTTTGAGACATAGATATGCAAAACCTATTACTTGCCCTTTATCTAAAATACACAAGTGATTAATTGGGGGCTATGGTCTTGCTCGAACTCTACTCCGGCGTTACTTGGCTCTACACTGAGGTCACATGACTGGATGGAGCCATGCTTCCTGGCATCGCTGAGACGTTTCTAAGGGGCGTGTATGCGTAGGGCCCCTTCTCATGTCTTGTCCTCCTAACGCCCAGACTTCTGCTGACCTGGGGCTTGGAGAGGCCCTACCTGGTTTGCTCAAGACCGGTGCTAACACCCCTAGAGTCAGGCTGCCTAACAAGGCTCCCGGCTTAAAATCAAACTCTGGGCCCAAAACATCTCAGAACCAAGATGTGGCTTAAAAGGCTGATTGATGCCTGGGGACACCCCGAGGAGTCTGCACCACGCCCAGTCCCCCACTCGAATTCCCTCAAAAAGATACCTTCTTGGAGTTTAGCTGCTAGTCCTATGGCCTTTTCAGTGCGCGGCCTGGCCCTGTATCCCATTCTCTTAGTCCTCCTGACACCCCGCCGTGCAGACCTATTATTATTATTTCATTACCTCGGAGGACACTGAGGGGCAGGGTGGGTGGGTAAAATAACACCCCACCCGGCTACCAAATGGGGAAGAAAGATTCCATCCATCCCTGCAGGCGGGCCCAGGATCCGCACTCGAACCCGGAAGGACTGCCACCGCTTGTGGAGTTCGGGAAACAGATCAAGGATTCTCTGCCCATGTGAGAAGCAGGTGATGGATATAGCCATCATTTCTAGAACTATCTTAAGGCCAAGAGGTGATGGACCACTGGCCCCACAGAGAACTTGGGAAAGGCTCATCTTCGCGTCTCAGCCAGTGCTCTCTCCGCTCGCCGAGGCTCAATGCGGGCGTTAAAGTGGAGCCTAGAGAAGGCGGGGCCTGGCCATGGAGCTCACCTAGAATCTGGATGTTGGACAGGCATGTCCTTAAGTCGGGGGCTCCCGGGAGCCAGAGGCAGGCCTGCCCGGTGAGTCGCTGCACCTCAGGGGAAAGGGACCCTTGCTCTGACTCGGCTCTGTGGCTGGAGGGTGGCGTGGAGGCCGGGCCAGCACGGGAGGCTCGGCTGTCATTACCGAGGGAACTTCTGAGCTGGAAACCGTGACACCAAGAGCAATACAAACAGAGCTGAGACCAGGCTTCTGTGGACGGGCGGGCGGGGATACTCTTAGACATGACGTTCTAGAATGCAGTCAGCTCAGGGGGCGGGGGAACTTGGAGCTTCACCGTCTATTGGGCTCTTGGGCGTTTTGTCAGCTATAAGGTGCCTGGATTTGAGTTTCACTTGGTGGCATTTGATTTGTTTTGTTGTTGTTGTTGTTGTTAATCCTCACCCAAGGATATTTTCCCATTAATTTTTGGAGAGAGTGGAAGGGAGGGGAAAGACAGAGACATCATTGTGAGACAGAGGCACATGGATTGGTTGCCTCCCAACCAGGGCCTCAGGGTTGGGGAACGAGGCCTTGCCTGGAATCGAACCTGGGACCCTTCAGTTCGAGGGTGACGCTCTACCCACTGAGCCAGACTGGCTAGGGCTTTGGTGGCATTTTGTGAAACTGCCTCAGTCAAACCAATTTTTGCTAAAATTCGGCCCTGCTCTTAAAGTGCTTGTCGGCAATGAAAAGGCGGTGAGAGCTGAATGCAGCAACACTCAGAATGCCGGGGTCCTCGCTTCCCAAAAGCCGTTCTTCTCGGCACCAGTTTGTCTGTTGGGAAATTGCTGTGGGCTGGTATTGAGTACCAAGGTGATGATGGGTTTAGAGCGAAGAGAAAAATGAGAGAGCTTTTTACGTAGAAAAAGACAGTGGTACGCACCACCCGTATTTTAGAAGAACAACAGTAATGAGTGACTTTTCTGAGGAAAGGAGAAACCGGCTGTGAAAATCGCTACCTTTGTTTAACGCGAGTGAGTCGCTGTCTGCGGGACTCACCCGCGAGGGGACGTGGGCGGCCAGGCCAGTCCCTGTGTGATCCGCCGAGATGTGGAAGCCGCCGACACGCCTGCTAATGAGACCCCAGAAGTGTCTGATCATCTCTTCTAATTGCTCTGAATAATTGGAGAGCGGCAGGGCCTGCTCTCCTTCCCAAAGACGGCCAACTCCGAGATGCAAATCTGAAGTCGTTAGAATGCTGCTCTAATTGGAGTCAGGGCTACCCATTGTTTGCTAAAGAACAAACAATATGACTTAAAAAAAAGTCACTGACTCTCACATCTTTCATGTTAAGCTTCACTGAGCTCCCCAAATTACCCCGAGGCAGCCCTGACAGGGACCCCTTACAGGGGAGTGATGACCTCTAATTAAGACACAAGAAACTTCTAGTTATGTTACTATTTGACATTGAAATTGGTTTGACCTATGCAATTTCATGGCATCCCACCAAATCCAGACACCTTCGTTGACAAAATGCCCAATAAACCAGTAAATAGATGGTGAAGACCTACATCCCATCCCCCCCACCCCTGGTTTGATGGCGTTATAGATGGCGAGTCTAACATGCCACGGTTTCCTGTGCCGTTTTATCCAACAAAGGATGTGGGGCAGGCCTCCCTTCTTCTCTCTCCCACCAGGAGTTGCGGCTGTAGGGCACCTCTGTTTAGCTCTCTTACCTGGAACAGTCTTTCTCCATCTCTTTCTACTTACCCTCTCAACATAGTATCCTCTTTAAAAAAATAAAAAATATTTTTTTATTGATTTCAGAGAGGAAGGGAGAGGAATAGAAACATCAATGATGAGAGAGAATGATGGATTAGCTGTCTCCTTCACGCCCCCTACTGGGAATCGAGCCCACAACCTGGGCATGTGTCCCAACCAGGAATCAAACCATGACCTCCTGGTTCATAGGTCAATGCTGAACCACTGAGCCACGCTGGCCGGGCAACATACTCTCCTCTTTTGAAATGAGCCTGATCTTCTCCCCTGTCCTCCTCATCTCCCGAGCTCCACACACCTTTCCCTGCACCCACCTCCCTGCTCACAACCCGGAGTTTGTTTACTTTGTTTTAACCCCTCAGCCTATTGCTGAACCCACCTTAGTAACACCCCCCTTTTTACCACAACTTCCCAGATGAAGTTACGAAACCCTCCCTTCTCATTTCGTGGCCACTGATTCCATCTTTTACCCGTATCCTGTCGTCCCCACCCTCAGAAAAACAACGGTAGAAAACTCTAAACATCTGTCTCTCAACCACACTCTCTTGTTTGCTCTCTCCCCCCTTCCCATCCCTGCCAAATTTCTTAAAACAGGAGTGACCCCCTGTCAGTTTCTTCCTCATCCCCGAAGGGTCCTTGACTTCTACAGTCTGTCCTACACTCGAGGTGTTTTCTGCAGAGATTAAATGCTCAGAAGCTCCTGCTTTGGAATCAGATACCAGGAGTCGGAACCCCAACTCTTCTGAGGGCTAAGGCGTTTTTAACCAGTCGACATCCCTCCTTTTTCCTCACCTTGAAAGAGAATGATCACAAATACAATGTCTCCTGGGGACATTGTAATGATTCAGTGGCGTGAGTGTTTAACGCCATACTGGTCCCACCCTGAGTGGTCAGTAGCGCTGGACATTGTGTGTTGTTACTGAGTGGCCAAGTCCAACAATCCTTTCCAATTTCTATCTTCTTTACTTTTGCTTCACAGTTCGTTTCAATGTTCCCTCGCTTCTCTTCCCCGGTGAAAAGCTCACCTCACTGTCCTTCTTTCTGCTGGCTTTTCTTCTGTCTTCATTGGATCCAGTTCCTTCCCCACCCGGATGCAGATGGCCTTCGGGAGTCTGTTGTCAGCTGACCTGCCCCTCCTACCCTGTCTGCCCTGTGCTTTCCCCATGACCTTTATCCCCATGTTGTCCCTGGGTCGTTCCCAAACGTAGAGGGCAGAGCCAGCCTCTCCGATAAACCATTCACTGAACAGACCCTGTGCAGCAGCGTATCCCCAACACATTAACCCTAACAGGTGAAAAACAAGCATCTTCTCTACCCCTCCCCTCCCCTCTCCTCCCCTCTTCTCCCCTCCCCTCCCCAGAAAGCCTGCTCCCCTCTCCCTTATTCCTGTGGAAACCATGAGCACAGGACCCCAGACAATAAAACTGAGAGCTGCCTCCAGCCCTTCTCAGTTACTCTCCAAATCCATTCCATCTCTCAGAGAGACAGAGCCCCATGGCCCTGAGTCCAGGGAGGTGGTTGGAATAAGAGAGAAGGAAATCCTGGAAGAGAGCGCTAGTTCAGAGACGGTAATGGCCACAGAAGAACTGGGGAAAGCAGTTCCGTTCCACGCCCGCTGTGCTCCAGAGAACGCACAGGTGGGTGCGCTTCCCGGTATGGTTTCAAGAAGGAACGGTTTCTTGCAAAAAGGAACTTCTGGTGAAACCTGGGAATAGCCTGGATGAGGAAAGCGAGGAGCAACGCCTACGGGGAGGAGGACTGCGGGGCGTCCTGGGCGGCCGGAGGAAAGAGGGACCCTCGCCCGGAGCCCCCGGTTGTAATGAGATTATTGGAAAACCCGGTGTCCGGGAGCCTCAATCTTTAAAAATCCCTGAGGACAAAATGGGAGCGGTGGTGTTTAGGATCGGGTCACAGCAAAGGGAGGCCACGTGCGTCCCAGGCACCAGGGCGCCGTGGGCACTGCCCCGCGGCCACCTGGCAGCATCTCCTCTGTGCAGACTCCGCGACGCCCGAGCTGGCGACGGGAGAGGCGACCTGCGCTGAGGGCTTGCTGTGTGCACCCCCCTCTCCTCCGCACGCGCTCTGGATGGGAAAGTGGGTTTGCAGACGAAGGAACCCCCAGGCCAAAGGAGGCTCGTGGCCCTCAGCTCCTAATGGGCTGAGCCACGGGCTGCCCGCCGACAGCCCAGGACTTGACCTCACAGGACGCCGCTTCTCACGGCCGCCATATCTGGGCCCCGAGTCCGGGCCTGTGACATTTGGCAGCGTGAGCGCTGAATCATCACCAACCTCTAAGGAACCACGGAGAATTGGGGGGAGCAAGAGGGGGGGACTAGGACTGATAAAGATCACCATCTCAATTTCCAGAAAGGGGAACAAGGTCAATTCTGCAAAATGATCATTTCCAACATGAGTCAGGACTCACTTGTGTACGCAGATCGCGTGCGAGGACCGACACAGGAAGCAGTAGGGTTTCTATGAAAACAGAGCGACTGTCGGGAGAGCTGCCCCCGCATCTTTCCCGCCGTAAGTTGACAAGGTGGGAAGCGGGGAGCCGAGAAGCCCCGTCCTCGGTCCTTGGACAGGGAAGCTCAGAGCTCGCTGGGCAATGTCTACCTTCGCCGGCAGCACCTCACCCAGGCGTCCCTGGGCCTTTACCTGTCACCCAGTGCACGGAGCTCGCCCCTCTCCTCACAGCCCTCTCCCTGTGTGAGGAGCAGAGAGCATGGGGAGAGCTTGGCTGAATCGGCGAGTGTTTTTCAACATCGAGTGAAATCCACCAGCATGAGGTCCCACCACATGGCTGTGCTTCCCGCACTTGGGGGATTTGGCACAAACAGGACCCTCCTGCCCACGGGACGGCTCCTGTGTGCACCAGGCATCGGGCTCCCCCTCGCACACACGGCCCTGTCTCCTCAGTCACTCCTCCTCGGGGAGGCGTCTGTCCCCTCCGTCAGCCATTCCCACCTGCCCGTCTCACGCACACACACACTAGTCAGGGAAATTCTGCAGCACAACCAAGATATGCTTTGCTGCTCGGACGAAAACATGGGCATAATTTTGACTGATTTACGAAATAATAATAGTTACAGTAATTACCCACCCTTTTTGCTCCAAAGTGACTTTTAAAAAAATCAGGTGCCTATACTTGTATATAAGGATTTCTGGTGTCAAGAATTAATCATTCAGATACAACTTTATTATGCGACATTACCAATAAGGAGCGACGCTATCATATGACCTATCTGGTTATGGTTCAAGACAGGGCACGCACACTTGACAGCTTGCTGGCTGCATCTCAGCTGTGTTGGCCGTTGCCATGCTTTCATTTGACAATCTAAGGGAAAGGGTCCGTGCGCCTGACCAAACAGTCAGGTGCGGCATCTTTCAACAATTCCTGCAGCACCCGGGTTGGAAGTCACTGCTCTGTATCTACATCGGCAATTCCCCACCCTGCTGCACAGCACCAGGCCCACTGAGGCCGCGTCCTAATGTTAGCAAAGACCCTTTTAAAGTGTAAAATTATTCCATCTTCCTGACAAGACTGCACACACAGTATCTGCAACTCTGCTTTATCAATTCACATCCTTCTATCATCTTTGCTTCAAATCTCTTCCCCAAAATCATTACAGATACAGGAGACGCCCCTCCTTTATCATTCCCAGATGCCACTTCCTTCTCTCCCTCCCTGTTACGGGTCGACGCATGTCCCCCAAAGTCCATCTGTGGAAATCCTAACCCTCAGTCCCTCAACATGTGACCTTGTTTGGAAATAGGGCTGATTCCGATGTAATCAGTTAACATGAGGTCGGACGGAAGGAGGGCCTTCTGGCTCCAGGGCTGTGAGACAATACATTTCCGTGGTTTAGGTCTCAGTGTGTGGCACTTTGTTACGGCCGCCCCAGCAAACTAAGGTTCTCTCCAGAGATGGCCCCTATCATGGCTCAAGTATTTATCACTATAGAAACAGAGGGTAATATATCGATACATACGAAAAGTATTGCTGTCCAGGTAGCAAAGGTTGTACACATGTTGTGCGATTGTATATATTCTTCAACGCCAGCATTGCCACTGGTTTTGAGATGTATCTGCGTTGATACAGATGCTCTAGTTCACCGTCTCTGACTCAGTGGACTGTAAATGGGCTACAGAAATACCGAAAAGGAGACGCCACGGGCAGCCTGGGGAGGTGCCGGGAGGCGTCCTGCCCCAGGAAGGTTTGCATGAGTGGCCTTCTCCGACACCCCGGGGCTCCATGAGTGATGAGGCTGAGGACTGCCATGCTCATGTGTGTACTTTAGGTCCCGTGCTGTATTCACCACTAAAAGGCTGAGCCAGCATAAGGAAGGTGCCACACAAAGGGACAGGATGCTGCCCTGAAGTGCCTGAAGAGTCATCACGTGGATTCATGCAGCACCAGCCCAGAGGGCAGGACCGGGCGCGGATGGGAACGAGGGGGGAGATGTGGGCTCAGTCTAAGGAGAAGGTCAATATTGTCCAAAAGGGTGGCAGATGCACCGGGGGTTGGAAAGCTGCCATCCGGGCATCAGACCCTCAGTTGCCACCTGTCACCTGCATTCCAGGAGGCCTCAGGGGTGGGACACGGCTGGGCAGTCTGATCTATAAGGTCACCTTTAATGTAGTTCCGTGATCCGATCAATCCCAAGCCAATCACTGATCCATGCTACTCTCACCACAACTCCAGTCTTCACCTGCCAAACTCACTCTTTCTCCTGCCAGCAAGACCACACCAACAGGGCCAGTCATCTGACATTTTACAAAGGCCTCCCTCCAACCTTCCATGTGCTTCTAGCAGACTGCTTCCAGGCGTGTATTCTATTCATGACATCCCTCCTTAGCCAGCGTTTCTTGATGGTCCCCCATTGTCCTTGGAATAAAACCTAGACCTGTTAGCCAGACAAAATGGCGCCCATCTTCCACTCCCAGGACCCTCCCTGCTCTTCTCCATGTGCCTATCGCGATGTCTTCGTCAGTTTGGGCTGCTCTCACAACTGGCCATGGACCGGGGGCCTAGAACAGAAGCAGTTATTCCCCGTAGCTGGAGAAGCTGTGCAGGCCCAGGTCCAGGTGCTGCAGAGCTGGTGTCGGCCGGGGCTCGCCTGCTGGTTCGCAGGTGGCCGTCTCTCATTGAACCTCGCGTGGCTGACAGCGAGCTCTCGGGTCTCTTCTTATAAAGAGAACGAATCCTGTTCGTGGGCGCTCCACCCTCATGACCCAGCTACTCCCAGGGCCTCAGCTCTTCACACATCACAAGGGGCTAGGATTCAACACACACGCTTTGGGAGGACGCAGCCTTCAGTCCATGGCCCCTGGGATGAGCCTGCACGCTTCACCGCTCACCAGACAGGGACGGTCTCTCGTCTGGCCAGCGTGGGTGGGCCCCTCGTCTGCCATCCGGGCTTTACAAGTCGCCAGGTGGGATGAGACGCAGACACAGAAAACTAGAACACAAGATTTCAGTGCCCGGGAAGTTAAAAAAAAAAAAAAAGTCAGGTTGACTCCTATCGCAGACAGTCAGAAAAAAGGTCTTTGAAGGACGCGTGGCTTCGGAACAGGCTGAGATGGAGCATTAGTGGCATTGGAGCCAGGGTCGCACCACACTTTTGGGCTGGAAGAAACAGATCTTTCCTCCAACAATTTCAAAGGAAAGAGGGAGAATACAAGTTCTTTGAGTCACACGTACTAACAGGACCTGTCAATGTTGACAGACCTCAGCCATTTCTATTCTGGAATATTCCAATAAATTAAACATTAAAACATGGTTACAATGGCCGGTGTGGCTCAGTGGTTGAGTGTCAACCTATGAACCAGGAGGTCACAGTTCAATTCCTGGTCAGGGCATGTGCCGGGTTGCAGACTCGATCCCCAGTGTGGGGCGTGCAGGAGGCAGCCGATCAATGATTCTCTCTCATCGTTGATGTTTCTCTCTCTCTCCCTCTCCCTTCCTCTCTAAAATCAATTAAAACATTTTTTTAAAACATGGTTATAGAATTGTGGCATATTTTAAAGTTTTAGGTCAGACAAGTCAATATGTTTAATATCTTGCACATCAGTATAATATCTCATCAAGTAGAGATATCACAGTTCTCATGTTGCCCCACTTTCTGAGCCTGAGGTCCAGGAAAAATGTCCCGCCTCCTCCCCTCACAGCCCAGGAGTCCCGGTCAGCGAGAGGGTCTGAGCAGCCATGGAGGACGTGGCTCTAAGAGGGACCCTGGATTCTGGATGCTACGGCATATTTCAGTGATTGGGGTTTGTCAGTCAAGATGGGGCGTTGGTGCAGCTGAGCGAGCACTGGACCAGGAGTCACAGCAAGAGGTGCCGGTTCAATGACTCTAGCAAGACACCAGACAACTCTGCCTTCAGGTCCTTTTCCGCTTGGCGGGGCCTGGCGGGATGTTCTCTAAGATGCCTTAAATTCGAACGTTCGCAATCAAATCAACTTTTCAGGTCTAACCAAATAAGCATAAAGACTCTCCACTTGGCATAATTAAAAATATACCAATTTGAAATAGTTTTTGAAAATCATTTTAACCCCTGCTTCTTGCAAAATGTCAGAGGAACTAACGCACAGTGAGAATGTGCAGATACACGTTAGCAGTCTACCCGTTATCCTAAAGTCAGCCGCAGCCACGCAGAGCACGCCCTGGAGATCCTACAGCGGGGTGCGCGCATGGAACCCACTTCTTCCCGAGAGCGGAGTCTCGGGGACACGGGTTCCCGGCCGTGGGACCACAGAGCCTGGAGCGCCGAGTCTCACGGAGGTCCAGCCGCCTCTGCACATCTCATTCGGTGCCAAGGAGGTGCCCGAACTGAAGGTGCAGATTCGTTTATTTAATAGCGTGTGGTTTTTGCCAAAATTCGTCAATTCGTTCCAGAAAAGGACAAAAAACGGCAACATGTGAGGCAAGAAGTGGGAGAAAAGTTCAGCTTCGATCCATCAGTGCCTATTCCCTCCCGAGCTTCAGGTCCTGTGCTCAAACTCCCTGCTATCAGCTTCGATCCATCAGAAGCCTCCCGAGCTTCAGGTCCTGTGCTCAAACTCCCTGCTCCTTCCCACAACCTTAAGATTTCCTCTTTCCTTCCGGCTCGAGTCGCCTTTGGATTATAGACAGAGTCACTCTTAAAATGTGAAGATGCCCAATCAGATTAGTCAGAGGGAATGAGGGTTCCGACCTTGGGACCACTCCGACCTTGGGACCCGCTGCCCCGCGTAGGACCGACAGCTAATGTTGGTGCTGTGTGCTAGGATCCTGCTCGGTGGGCGGATCTCGGGTTAAATGTTCCTCTTAGAAAATAACGAGAGGAAATAAAGAGGATGACCCTAGCTGGTGTGGCCCAGTGGATAGAGCGTCAGCCTGTGGAACAAGGGGTCCCGGGTTCGATTCCGGTCAAGGGCATGTACCTCGGTTGCAGGCTCCTCCCCAGCCTGGACCCTGGTTGGGACGGGTGCAGGAGGCAACCAATCGATGTGTTTCTCTCACATCGATGTTTCTCCCTGTCTTTCCCTCTCTCTTCCACTCTCTCTAAAAATCAACGGAAAAATATCCTGGGCGAGGATTAACAACAACAAAAAAAGAGGATGGTAGGAAACTTCTGGAAATTGTGGATGTGTTTATGGTAGAGAAGGTAGTGATGGTTGCATGGGTGTGTGCTGATCACAAAACTCCTCAAGCCGCATACATTAGACATGGACAGCTTTTCTTATGTCAACCAGACCTCAAAACAGTACCTCAGAAATAATGGTTCTTAGTGGCATTTTTCAATTAACATGGCCCTATATGCTTTCAAAGTGTGAAAGCATTCCTAAGCGGAACACTGCACATAAGATAAATGCTTTACAAATGCACATGCAATTGGCCGTTAGCTCTTTCTTCAGCTTTGAAACTCAGTTACGGGAAGAGACGGAGCTGGAAGGAAAATCGCAGCTTTGTGTCCCTGGCACTCCGACGCTCTGCGGAAATTGCCCTTCACAATAGGGAAATATTGACTGGTTTAATTCACTTACGAGCAAAGATCCACGGTTTGTTAAGCACCTACCCAATTATTTTCAGAACACAGGCTGCACACACGCTGGAAAAACACCAAGTGTTTAAACACACAGTAATTGCGGCGCTGTCTATTGCCAGCTATTACCGCGCGGGGCCCGTCCGCCCGAGTGGAGGTGGGCGAGGTAATGAAGCATGAAGTCTGGCCGGGCTGAGCCGTCCGTCTCGGCTCCGTGCCCGTGAATGAACGTCCGTCAGGTGCAGCCAAGCCAGCCGAGCGTCTGGCATTTCTTCCTGGCGGTCGCCACAGCCGGCCTTTTTTTTTTTTAAGACTATGAATGTGTGCATGTTCCAATAGCCGGGCTTACGTTTGGCCTTACAGACAAGACAGATCCCTGGCTCGTCTGCGGCCGCGCTTCCCCTCTGACTCCTTTCTGGCGTGCTTCAGAGCGAATACTTAGACGTCGTTTGAGACACATCTGTCATCGGGACTAGCTCTCGGCTGCCTGGATACCACGAATGCCCCTCTCCCGCAGGTCCTGGGCGCAGCGTCGGCCCCCGCTGGCACACGCGCGGGCCTGATGGGACGTGTTTTAAATCACACGGGACCAAGGACCCCCGTCCGTCAGAAACTGCCCTGAAAATCCTTCTCTGACTCCCCAGGGCCACACGACTTACCAAACGCACAGCCTCCTAGAGAGGCTCCGACAGGCTGGCTTTTTTCATGGTTGTTTCACAAAGATACACATCTTGGGCGGTGCCCTCCTCTTGTTAGGTGGAGACCTGTAAGGGTGCTCACCGCTGCAGCCTAAGATCAAATTCAAGGTAAAGGAAAGACATAGCCCCTGGTAGGTGGTGGGTAGAACAACGCTGTTGGGAACCAAGGGACCACGAGGCTTTCACATCTTTTCTCCTCCATAGGGAGCTACAAACAAAGTCCACCTCCAGGGGCTGTCTCTTTCCTGCTCTCCCTTCCTTCCTCCCCTTCAGGCAACCTCTGCATTGTCATGCTCCCTCTTCTTTCATGAAAATCTAATTTTAGGGTAGGATGTTATATCAGTCATTCACAACTTAGTATAAACCAGCAGTTCTCACTTGGACATGAGGGAATGGTAGATAAATTCACAGAAGAGAGGCATCCTCCTGGTGGGAAAAATCCAGGAATGCTTCATGGAGGAAGTGGTGCTGAGCCTGGAAATATAAATCCTCAGCTCTGCCTCTGTTTCTGCAGCTATCAATATTATGGTGAACTTTAGCTAGAACAATGTTCAAGGAAGAAACTGGCCAAGACACTCCATGGGTTCCCCAGCAGAGTTGGGAATTTTGAGAAAATATAGGGTCACAGATAATTCCTGGCTTTACTCAGTGTCACCTCAGGAGCCACCTGAGGCTTTTCCTCTGAAGGTCAGCATGTCCCCAGAGATCTTCCCTGGGGACTCCTCTGGGGACCTAGTCCTCTCATTGGTACGATGATCATCGGTTGACAGCAAGACACCACGTGAAGAGGAAGGCAGAGATCCGGGCCAAGGCCTGGAGAGAGGGTGGCCCTGAACCATCAGGCACTGGAAGAAAGGCACAGGGCCGATCTGCCCTCACGCCCTCAGCCTCAGAAGGAACCAACCCTACCCCCGCCTTGACCTGGGACTTGACCTTGGGCTTCCAGCCTCCAGACAATAAAACTCTGAGTTTGAATTCACTGGGTTAGTGGAGCTTTGATAGAGAGGCCGAGCCAATGAATCCCAAATAGGATGCAGCCTCTCTCTCCAGCACCATCAGGCTAGAGGGAGCCAGGAAGGGGGCCCCCGGCGGGGCTGGTGGGAGAGGCGGAGCTTCGAGGGGAGGCCCAGGACCAGGCAGGAAGGCGCTGCAGAGGCATCTACTGAGGCGTCTGCAGGGGAGTCAGGAGGCCTGGGCTGAGCTCCAGCTCTGCCACTCGCTGGGTGACCTCGGGAAGTCAACTATTTCCTGGAACTGCAGTTTCACCCACTAGTATATAAACTAGTGTATACAAGGCTCATGGGAGGCCATCTCCAAGTCCCTCGGGCCCCCTCTTCCTGGCTCCGTGCCTCTCCCAGGGCCACTGCCAAAGCTGAGGCGCCCTGAGGAGAGGGGCGGTCCCCAAACACCCTGCACATCCTCCCGCCAGCCGGTGGGGGCTGCTCTGCCAGGCCCAGGCCGCTGGCATTTCGCCTCCCACTGGCTTCCGTCCATTAGTGTGCGGAGGCCTGTGCGCGTGCGGGAGACTCCAAGGGCTCCCTCCTTTCGGCAGGACCCGAGGGGACCACTTCTCTCGTAAACTCAGCCACACAGCACCCCGCCCACCGAGATGCTCATGAGGCGTCACTCTGTTCATGACTGTTTGCAAGAGATGATTCCAGACAATCACCCGATCACCCGGCTGGGATTCCTAAGACCTTTCATCTCACTAAGCACAACCCTGGAAACCACACCTCCCACCTGTCCCGCTCACACCCAGTGCTCCTGCGCAGTGGCACCTGGGGAGTGTGGGTGGATCATGTATCCTCGGCACATGCTACACTCTGCACCTGGACATGTGGGTGTATCATGTATCCTCTGCACATGCTACACTCTGCACCTGGACATGTGGGCGTATCATGTATCCTCTGCACATGCTACACTCTGCACCTGGACATGTGGGTGCATCATGCATCCTCTGCACATGCTACACTCTGCACCTGGACATGTGGGTGCATCATGCATCCTCTGCACATGCTACACTCTGTACCTGGACATGTGGGTGTATCATGCATCCTCTGCACATGCTATACTCTGTACTGGGACATGTGGGTGTATCATGCATCCTCTGCACACAGTACACTCTGTACCTGGACATGTGAGTGTAACATGCATCCTCTGCACACACTGTATGTCACTGTATGTGTGTGATGCTGACTCCCTGTTTCCTGAAGAGGATGTCGGCTCCACCACAGCAGTGCTTTTGGCTGCTTTCGTCACTAATGTCTCCTCAGTGCCGGAAGCATTGTCTAGCACACGGTAGGCATTCGATACATTTTTAAATAAAGGACTAAAGGACTCTCTTGAAGAGACATCAGAACGGGCAGCTGTCACAGCCCTCTGCACAGCCCGGGGCCTCGATCGTGGATCTCCCGCCTCCAGACAACACATTTCTGTCATTCAAGGTGCTTAGCCAGCATTTGCTGAGTGAATACGACTGCACATGCTACACTCTGTACCTGGACATGTGGGCTTATCATGCATCCCCTGCACACGGCACACACTGTATGTCACTGTATGTGTATGATGCTGATTCCCTGTTTCCTGAGGAGGATGTCGGCTCCACCACGGCAGCGCTTTTGGCTGCTTTCATCGCTAATGTCTCCTCAGTGCCGGAAGCATTGTCTAGCGCACGGTAGGCATCCGATACATTTTTAAATAAAGGACTAAGGATTCTCTTGAAGAGACATAAGAACGGGCAGCCGTCACAGCCCTCTGCACAGCCCGGGGGCCTCGATCGTGGATCTCCCGCCTCCAGACAACACATTTCTGTCATTCAAGGTGCTTAGCCAGCATTTGCTGAGTGAGTACCTGACTGTCCATCACATCCCAGATTCAGACCTTTACTGGGAGCCTCTCCGTGCAGTTGGGGATGAAATGATCCAGGAAGTGAAAGGACTTGGTCAAGTTCATGCAAATTAGAGACGGGGATTCCATTCTCTGCCCCAGCGTCCATCCTGCACAGCCTTCGAAAGCCCAACATCGAGAGCATGTGGTAGGCATGGAGCACAGGAGGCACCATGGCGGCAGGGTTCTAAGATGGTCCCAGGTCCCCTTCCTCGGTACACAAGGCCCTGTGTCACCTCTTCCTCTGAATGGGGGCAGAACCGGGGAAGATGATGAGCCATCAGTCCTGGGACTGTATTCTGTTACACAGCAAAGGGGTGGGCCTGGCCTCATCAGGTGGGGCCATTCTGAGGCAGCGTTTCTCTGGCTGGTCCCTAACGAAGAAGTCAGAGGTGGGCACCTGCCAGCCTAGGAGGAGGCCCGACGACCACGCTGTGGACCGCTGGCAGGGCCTCCTGGCAAGGAGCAGCAGGCAGCCCTCGCAGCCAAGAGCGGCCCGGAGCCATCGTGTCACCAGGAGACGAGGACTCAATCACAGCCACAGAGGGAGCTCCACGCGTGGTGAGCTGGGAAGAGAGGCCCGAGCCACAAGGCAGGCCCAGACGGCCAACTTCTTCACCGCAGCCATGAAGCCCGACTCCGCCCGGGGGCCCTCACTTCGTCCCATGGTCTCTAGTCCCCATAACCCGCTCCCCCACACTCCTTGCCTCTTGCGTCCTCCTCCCATCCTGTGCGTCGCTTACCCATACGGGGACCTGACACGTATTGCTCACAGTGACAGTAACAAAGACGACGGTAATGACACGAAAGCAGCATCTTCCCTTGCTCCCCAGCAAACTGATGCCGCGTCCAGCACGTCCCACATGTGCGATCTCGCTCGCGGCTCCCAGCCGCTGCACGGGATGGGGAAGACGGAGCTCAGGGCGGGGAGACCTGGCTGCAGGCACGCAGCCTGTGGCCGGCCGTGGGGTGTGAAGTCCGTCTCCTCGGACTCCAGGGCTGATGCTTCCACTAGGACACGCCGACGCTCTTAGTCGCGATCCCGTGAAAATGCACGCACGGAGGGCGGGCCACGGGATCTCACACGGCCTTTCTTTCCGGCGGCCTGGACGCCGCTCCCGGGGCCAGGGGTGGAGGGAAAGCAGGCGTCCGCACGTCGGAGGAGCAACCGTGTGTGTGCCCTTGGTAACCCACAAACGCTTTAAAAAAGCAAACACATTCCCACACACATGCAGACGGAATGAAAGGTGAAGGGCACGTGACTGACAGACCGGAAATGCCAATCATGGACTCCTCCGATTGGTGTGAGATCTTGCCCTCATTGAAAACACTCAGGAACAAAACAGCACACTGGGCCCGGCCAGCGTGGCTGAGTGGTTGAGCATCGACCTATGAACCAGGAGATCACGGTTCGATTCCCGGTCAGGGCACATGCCCGGGTTGTGGGCTTGATCCCCAGTGTGGGGTGAGCAGGAGGCCGCTGATCCATGATTCTCTCTCATCATGGATGTTTCTATCTCTCTCTCCCTCTCCCTTCCTCTCTGAAATCAATGAAAATATATTTTAAAATAAATAAATAATAACGACAACAACAACAAAAAAAAACCAGCCCACTGAACAGGTGTCCCCAGAAAGTCTCTGGACAGAACAGAGCGCCGATTCTCAAAGACTATGAGGCATTGATTCCCACCCGGCCCCCCTAAAGCGTGAAGCCCTTTCGTGCCACAGTATCTCTTACTTTCAAAATAAGGTACAATGTGAACACTGTCTCAGCTCACACAGCACCACATACCTGAGCTCTCCCAGTACCAGAACGTGCAGCAGATGCACAAACACACGGTAGCCCCGTGCTTCAAAGGCCCTTGATCTCGCAGGCATTCGCCGTGGTTTCCAGAACCCGGGATCCTGCTGGTGAAATTTATCTGGACAAGCGAACAGACTTTCCCCAAGAGCCGCCAAAAACAATGTGCAAGAGAAAAACGGCTTCACCCAATGTTCTTGTGTGTTCAGGAAAAGCCAGGATATACATTCATAGCCTTAAGAAGTCATCCAACTTTTTTTTTAAACATGAGTTTAAACATGTTTGCAAGAAGAAAAGGAACTCAACTAAATTATTTATATTCAGTTTTGTTTTGCCCTCATTGTCCGGAATTGTTTAATGATGGGAAAAATATAACCCCGAAAATGTAAACTATACATTCACACTAAGCAATCATAAAAGTAAAAACATTCTGTTATTTCTTTCAAAAATAACAAACTACTTGGGAATGGACATATTAAGAATGCCATTTTCCATGTCTGGAATTTTCAGAGAAGAAGTATGATAGATAAGATAATAATTGCATAGCTAAAGCCTGCTTTTCTAAGCAGAAAATCTTTTTTTTAAGAGTGTTTTAATGTGAAATTTAAAATGATAAGAACAAAAGTCTGATTCTGATTTTTTTCCCTTTGAGGTGTTTTAGCTTCAATCTTTCTAAAATCTGTTTCTGAACATGTGCGTCCTAAATGGCATGGATTGTGCTGTGGTGCAGTAAGCAGGCCCCCGGAAATGCCCTGGCCCACGCGGGACCGCAAACACCGTCCACAGAGCGCCCAGGGACCGCGCTCTTTCCAGCTGACGTTCATCCGTCCCCTGATTCTGCGCGTCTTCCTAAGGACCTGGGCCTCACACTCGCTTTCCCATCCACACCCTCTCCCTCCCTCTGTGTGTACCTCTAAAGTGAGACTGTGCGGTCGGGTGTTTGTTTAGCTGAGCGGGGCCTGGGACAGCACCTGGGACAGGTCTCCTGGCATCTTCACGGAGGTCTGGCCCAGGCCCAGGTTTCAGCTCTTCTGGGCGGAGACGGCCATACTTTTGATGGGTGGATAGAGAGGAAGGGGTAGAGCAGAATGAATAATCTCCCTTTGCTCTTTAAAAGACACTTATGTCCATTCATAGAGAACCATGTCCTGCGCCACGCCTCTTGGTGAATTTCAGACAAGTGTTGAGATGGTGTGTAGCCATCTGCAATCTGGCGAATGGCTGCTTCCGAGGCCCAGGTGCTCAGGTGCTCAGGTGGCCCAGCTGCTCAGGTGCTCAGGTGGCCCAGATGCTCAAGTGGCTCAGGTGGCCCAGATGCTCAGGTGCTCAGGTTGGCCCAAGTGGCTCAGGTGGCCCAGGTGCTCAGGTGGCCCAAGTGGCTCAGGTGGCCCAGGTGCTCAGGTGGCCCAAGTGGCTCAGGTGGCCCAGGTGCTCAGGTGGCCCAAGTGGCTCAGGTGGCCCAGGTGCTCAGGTGGCCCAAGTGGCTCAGTTGGCCCAGGTGCTCAGGTGGCCCAGGTGGCTCAGGTGGCCCAGGTGCTCAGGTGGCTCAGGTGCTCAGGTGGCCCAAGTGGCTCAGGTGGCCCAGGTGCTCAGGTGGCCCAAGTGGCTCATGTGGCCCAGGTGCTCAGGTGGCCCAGGTGGCCTAAGTGGCCCAGGTGCTCAGGTGGCCCAGGTGGCTGTTGAACAATCGCTTGCCGGCCACACTGGGACATGACTGGGGATCCAGGCGGAGTGCACCTCTGGCTCTCATCCATGCTCTCAGCATATCAGGAAGGGATGTCACCCGGGTGTTTGCAGGACAAATGCAGCTGAGGAATGTGGCCGTGTCGCTGACCACTTGGAGGGGCCCCGGGGCTTCGGCGCCTGTGCAAGAGCTCTCGTCGGCCACGTTCTCCCCCTGGAACTCCCTGCATGGCTGAGACTGAGAAGAGCACCATGGGGGGAATCACCCAGGGCCGCAGGGTGCGTCATTGAAAGATCAATGATGAGAATTATCGCGTATAAACAGCACAGCCGCTGCATTTCATTTCCCAGGAAAGGTGGGTCAAGAAGCCAACATGACCTGTTTCCAGCCGTGACGTGACTAACATGTAGCTCTGGACAGTTGACAAAACCTTACTGAACCCATGTACCTCCACGACCCCCACTCTCAACGCCACGTGTCTCAGCACCTCAACGGCCTCCCGACCAGGTCCCCCCATGACCCGTTTCCCAAGCTGCTTCCAGAGGGGTTTTACCGACAGGAGTCTGACGCTACCCTCCCTTTAGACGCGAATCTCCAGCAGCTCCCCCCCCGCCCCCCCTGCCCCCGTCAAAGCAACCTCAGGCCTTTTCCAGGAAGGACGCAGTGGCCTCGGAAGCTTCTCCCTCCTCTCAGTGCCGTCCCACCAACCCCTTCACCAGCCGCACCCACAGCGGGGCCGGGGCCGGGCCGAGGGAGCCGCACAGCAAGCGCTGCGAGAAAGAACCTCTCGCTGGAAAACTGAAGTCGTCAGGGCCGATGGGTTGTTGTTGCTGCTGTTGTCTGATATATGTTTTTACTGATTTCAGAGAGGAAGGGAGAGGGAGAGAGAGAAACATCAGTGATGAGAGAGAATCATTGATCGGCTGCCTCCTGCACGCCCCACACTGGGGATGGACCCTGCTACCCGGGCCTGTGCCCTGATTTGGAATTGAACCGTGACCTCCTGGTTCATAGGTCAATGCTCAACCACTGAGCCACGCCAGTTGGGCAGAGCAGATGGGAGTTTTAAAGACTTGTTTAAAGTCCATTAACAAGTTAATAAAACAGCCCTGGCTGGTTTGGCTCAGTGGATAGAGCATCAGCTTACGGACTGAAGGTTCCTGGGTTCGATTCCAGTCAAGGGCACATGCCTGGGTTGTGGGCTCGGTCCCCAGTAGGGGGCAGGCAGGAGGCAGCCTATCAATGATTCTCTCTCATCATTGATGCTTCTCTCTCTCTCTATCCCTCTCCCTTCCTCTCTGAAATCAATAAAAATATCTTTTTTTAAAAAGTTAATAAAATAGAGGAAAAGTAAATAGTTGGAAAGAAAATCCATGGGGTGGGCACTGGAATTTTCAGAGCCTAGTAAAATTATCTTCTTTAAAAAATATTTTTTTTATTGATTTCAGAGAGAAAGGGAGAGGAAGAGAGAGATAGAAAGATCAATGATGAGAGAGAATCATCAATTGGCTGCCTCCTGCACGCCCCCCAGTGGAGTCAAGCCCACAACCCGGGCATGTGCCCCGACTGGGAATCAAACCGTGACCTCCTGGTTGATAGGTCAGCGCTCAACCACTGAGCCACCCTAGCCGGGCTAGTAAAATTACCTTTATCCTTCTGCTCTCTGACATTTAAAACGCAGTCTCGGGGAGCTAATATCGCCGCCCTGACTGTTTAGCGGACCTCTACACAAGAGAGGAGGGTTTGCTGTGCCGTTTGGCTGTGGAGAAGCCCGCAGGAAGATCAAAGTCTTTCCCGATGTACCTGGAGAATCACTCACGTCTTCTAAAGTATGATACGCCTGTGCTGCGCCTGTGAGAAGGGCCTGGATTAACGCTGCTCTATCCGATGCTCTCCCCTCACCCCCCCCCACACACACACACACACACCGCCCTAAGTGCAGTCAGAAGAACAAAGCATCTTTGGAGGAATGAAGTCCTCTCTGTCCTCAGCGCTGCCTGGAGATCAAAAGGATCCCTGAGCCGTGTTCTTGGCCATCTTCTGAGGCCCTCCACGAGCGTTTCATTTCATTTCATACCTGGCAAGCGCTAGCGGGGAATCCTCCTGTAAACACATGAGGGGCTGTCCATCACGAGCTTTGAAAACAGTGCTTAACTCGGATGAAGACACACGTCTGGCTCCTCCTCGTTCGTGTGAGTTTCCAGTTTGTTTAGAAGGAATCTCTCAAACCGTCACTCATCTTACCCAGCGTGAAGGGAAATGGACCGTGGCCAAGCGGCATCCGACTTGTTTTAGGTGAGAAAACGCACGAATAAAGGCCTGTCGGCGCGTTGGATTCCTGGGGCTGCGGGAACCAAGTGCCCCGAACTGGCTCAGATGAAGGACGGTGATGTCCCCGCTAGGGCTCTGGTCCTGACTCTGCAGCCCCCTCCCTCCTGCTGTCTCCCTCGCGGCTGCATAACCATGTTCCAACCAGACCGTGCGCCTCCCCGCGTGCCCGAGGGCCTCCTCGCCCATCGAAACTCACATTCTCCCAGCTCTCGGGAGAAAGCCGAGTCACCTCCGACAGCTTCCGCTCCTCTCTCCTTAGCAGCCCCCAGTCACCGGGTTCTTCCTCTCAAAACAGCCACCGCTGGTTCCTGTGAGGCTGTGGGGCTAGGAGCTCCTGCAGGCCCGGCTGTCAGAGGGTCCCAGCCTTCATTTCACAGGTGCCCACGCCAGCGCAGGGGCCCAGGAGACCCATCAGGCCTGCACCATTAGGACGTGGAAAATTCTGGCACCTCCACTCACTGCCTCCTTTGAAAGGACCCTGCCATCCATTCTGTGTGTGTGTGTGTGTGCGTGCGCACATGTGTTCGTTTGTGCGCGCGCACGTGTGTGTGCATGTGTGTGTGCGCACGCACATGTGTGCTTGTATGTGTGTGTGTTCTCACCGCTGGCTGTCATCACCTGCCACCTTGATTCCTGGCTGGCTGGACACACTCGGCCACAAAACTCCTTCGAACACACCCGTCTCATGATGCCCCAGCTCTGTGACCCTCCGGCCACCCCTCACCACGCAGAGGATGGCGTCCTAAGTCCCTGTATTCACACCTTTTCAAGATCTTGCCTCGTCTTCTCTGTGTGGCCTCACCATGACTCTCAAACAGGAACTCTCCACCCACGCCTGCCACAGTCTTCACTCACTGCCCTTTGAAAGGACCCTGCCATCCATTCTGTGTGTGTGTGTGCGTGCGCACATGTGTTCGTTTGTGCACGCGCACGTGTGTGTGCTTGTATGTGTGTGTGTTCTCACCGCTGGCTGTCACCACCTGCCACCTTGATTCCTGGCTGGTTGGACACACTGGGCCACAAAACTCCTTCGAACACACCCGTCTCAAGATGCCCCCACTCTGTGACCCTCCGGCCACCCCTCACCACGCAGAGGATGGCGTCCTAAGTCCCTGTATTCACACTTTTTCAAGATCTTGCCTCGTCTTCTCTGTGTGGCCTCACCATGACTCTCAAACAGGAACTCTCCACCCACGCCTGCCACAGTCTTCAGAGCGCCCCCTACAGGCAAAGCCACACCCATCCTCGGGGTCCAGTCCGCCTCTCCATGACCCTCCTCTGGTCCCTTCTAGCTCAACTCAAGGTCAGCTTCCTCACAAGCTCTCACCCAGGACCTCAGTCCCCATGTGTCCCCACCATCCACCCGTCCCTGGGACAGTTCTGCAGATACAGGCGGGCTCACTCAGCACCCACTCCCGCCCTCCCAGAGCTTCTATCTGCAAAACTAGAAACTACATTCCCCAGACTCCCTAGCAGCTCGGGTTCTGTCATTCCTAAGCCAGGTCCTGCCAAGCAGGGGAGACTTGGAAGTGAGCACCCAGGAGCACCCACAGGTGGGGACGGTGGTCTCCTTGGTCAGCTGTGGCCACAGCAGCAGCTGGGTGGGTCTCTCCTGGCTGTTCTGCACACCAGCATGGTCTTATGAACTTCTTAGAATTTCCACAAACTACCCAGGAACAGGTGGCTTATGTAGCTTAAATGAGCTGGACTGAATTGTCCTGTCCATAACCGAGAACTGTGGGGAACATGCTAGCATGATCCATCGAACACCACCTTTCATCGTGGCCTTTGAATGGAGTGTTTTCCAGACACTCAAGCCCCCAGGAGATGCCTGTAGCTCCTTCTGCCATCACATCCCCAAGGAGGGACACGGAATGATGCTACTGAGCCATGATGGCTGGGGGAGAGGTTGGGGGTGGGGGGAGGAGAGACTGAACACTGGGACATCAACCTGGTGTCCTCCCAGGAAGCCCCCCCCCCTTGGACACCCTTCTGAACAGTCCCCCTCAGGAGTCCCTGTGGCTGGGGACCGCGAAGGCCTGCAGCTGCCTTCCATTCGATAGGGGTCTCCAGAATAAGAAAGAGTCAAGTAGGAAATGGGGCAGCACCCAGGTGACAGGCTACCTAAGGGAGGTCATATGACCTATCCTTGTCCAGACAAAGCAAGTGCTCCTGGGTCACCTCTAGTCCACGGACAGACCTTCCTTTGAGAGGTTTCCCCCAACGCCAGGTCGTAGCTCACCTGTGGTTCCCCTGCCTCTCTTCTCAGTACACCTCTCCGGGGACCTGGCAGGTTGCAGGAAGCAGAGAGGGGTCACGGAGCAGAAGACTCCCTCCTGGTCACCACAGTCATCACTAACACAACCGCCCTTGCTTCACCTGCAGGGTCAGCCACCAAAGGGCCAGAAACACGTCCCGGGCTTCATCAGCCGCCTCCTGCTGTCTGCTAACTGCACCCAGACTTGCCAGGTACAGTCCTTACTACTTCACACCTGAAAAATTCTCCTGGAGTCGATTTTTTTTCACCTCCTGAGAAGATCTCTCCTGGAGCTTTGCACCTTAGAAATCTGGAAATTCAACATATTCCATCTCCACTCCATCCCATGGTCTACAAAACTATGTCACAAGATCCGCTGTGTGCAAAGCTTTACACATAGTTTGCGGTGCACACGTGCTAAAAGCCCAGTATAGGAAGGAAAACTGAGAACAAACTGGGACTTTTTTGGTTATAAAAACAATAACAAGAAATCCAAACCATATATATATATATATATATAT
>NW_005354965.1:2527016-2535512 GCF_000412655.1 Myotis brandtii
ATGGAATGTCTGCTGGGTCACAGAGAGCCACTTCTCTGAGCACTCAGCTCTGCACTAATTGATCTTTTAATTGGCTCAGTCAACACTCAAGTCTTTGCACACAATGCGTTCTAATTGCTACAAGCAGCTGCAGCAACTGGAAGGCTCAAGCCACGGAGGAGGAGGAGGAGACAGGCCAGTCAACCTGGGCTCAGCCAGGTGCTGGCAACAGGCGGCGGGTCCACCCAGCACGCTGAAAAGCTGGCACCATCTCAGCAGGATTAACACAGACATGCCGTCATCATTTCCCATGCACAGCAGTTCACCATGTGTACACCTGACCATGCACAGCAGTTCACCATGTGTACACCTGACCATGTGCAATCCATCGTGTGTACACCTGACCATGTACATCACTAATGGGATGAATGGCCACCGAATGTCCCCAGATATGGTACCCTGAGGACACAACATCCCCCTAGGCCAGCGGTCGCCAACCGGTGGTCTGCGAATCACTGGTGGTCCGTGAGGTCCGAAAGGTTGGCGACCGCTGCCCTAGACGATGTCAGTGTTGGATAACTGGCCTGGTCTAATCACAAGAAAACATAAGAGAAGCCCCCAATGAGACATGTGCTACTAAAAACAGTTAGGTGTGGGGGACGGATTCTCCAAGCACAGCAGTTCACCATGTGTACAACTGACCATGTACAGCAGTTCACCATGTGTACACCTGACCATGCACAGCAGTTCACCATGTGTATACCTGACCATGTACAGCAATCCTTCATGTGTACACCTGACCATGCACAGCAGTTCACCATGTGTACACCTGACCATGTGCAATCCATCGTGTGTACACCTGACCATGTACATCACTAATGGGATGAATGGCCACCGAATGTCCCCAGATATGGTACCCTGAGGACACAACATCCCCCTAGGCCAGCGGTCGCCAACCGGTGGTCTGCGAATCACTGGTGGTCCGTGAGGTCCGAAAGGTTGGCGACCGCTGCCCTAGACGATGTCAGTGTTGGATAACTGGCCTGGTCTAATCACAAGAAAACATAAGAGAAGCCCCCAATGAGACATGTGCTACTAAAAACAGTTAGGTGTGGAGGGACCGATTCTCCAAAATGTTCCTGTCCTAAAGCACGAAGAAAGCCAGAAATATCCCAGACTCACAGGGAGGCCAAAGAGGCACGATGAAGTGCAACCCTTGACCTGAGGGGACCCCGCAAGGGAGGAAAATGCTCTGAGCACTGATGGGTCAACGGACAGGATTGGCACACACACGGTAGATTAGATAAAACACGTTATCAAGGTTACATGCACTGAAGGTGATAACGGGAGGATGGTTGTGTAACAGACTATCCCTGTTCTTAGGAAATGACCTGGTGAAGAACTTCAGAGGAAAGGATGTTTGTAAGTGACAGTCAAACAGTTCAGAGAAAAGGGTGTGTGTGTGTGTATGTGTGTGTGGTATGCACACGTGTGAGGGTGGGGGGGGGGTATGCACACGTGTGTGGGGGGGGGAGAGAAAGAGAGAGTGCACAAATAAAGCAAATGGGGTAAAATGTGTGTAATAGAGTATAAGTGTGCTCTCTGTTATTTTTATTTTGCAACCTGTCGTTAAGGTTGGAATTACTTTCCGATAAAGTTTGAAAACGACTCCTGTGCCAATTGCGTTCACCTGGGAACGCTACCCTGACGCAGCGCGCGTGCTGAGGGCCCGCACTGCCAGGCACGGCTGTCAGAGGCGTGTCTGCTGCTGGGACGCACTCAGCTCTCCAGGAGCCTGGCTCTCACTCCTCGCCCCGCAGTGGGCTGCAGCGGCTTCCCGGGACAGCCTGTAATTCATGCAAATTCCAGAACACTCGGTACAGGCGGTGCGAGGCGGGCTTAGGAGTCTCCATGTCCACACACACACTGGAAACAGACACCCACACCTGCCTCTTTACGGGCAACGATCTCTCTACATTGCAATATCGCTTTGTGTCTGTGAACTGGCATCTCAGTGGGCCCGTCACACACGTGTGCGTGCTCTGAGCTTGTTCTGTCACACGGACCATCCCCTCACCGTGAGCGGCCAGCACCGGGCCCACGGCTCCGCCCACGTGGCCAGGTAAGAGCTGCGTCCAGGGCACCTTGTGCCGCACCCTCCCTCCGGGCTCCCTGCTCTGACTGCCCCCGGGTCGCCACACGCCTGTCTCCTGCACCTGGGCCCCTGGTTACCCAGCAGCCAAAGCTGAGCTGTAATCACCCCCGCAAGCTCCGCGGAGATAAGGGCGCTGCGCCAACCAGCCTGTTACCCTGTGAGCATCTCCGGATGCTGAGCGAGCCCTTCCGGTTGGCCCTTCCCTTCTTATCAAAGCATCTGCTTGTGCGGGAGAGGGGCCGCCCGCCTCGCTGGGTCTCAGCGCCGTGTTCACATCCTTGGTCCACCCGAGGCACCGGAGCACGAGCTGCAGATGTTTTGCAAGAACCATCCCCGAAGCTGGCAACCGGCCCCCTGGCTGCCTCCGGGTGAGCTAGAGCCGCCGCTCCGCCATGCAGACCCAGGCGTGTCCTTTCCTCCCACCAAAGCCTCGCAGCCCTTCTTCCGAAAACTGTCTTTTGTTTCTCTGCCGTCTTCATTGACTGGTTAGTCCTAGACGCATGCGTTTCCATGTCAGCGTCCTGCAATGGATCCTTCAGGAACAAGGGACACGCGGTGTCGCCCTGAGGGGAGCACGTCCCTCACGGGGTCACGGTGGCCTCAGGGGGACTGGATTTCCTCCTTTGTCCTGAAGGAGCTTCCAGCTCCAGTTAATCGAGGACAGTCAGCAGGCTGGACTCGGAGAACATAAACTGAAAGGAAACTTCCTGGTTCGCGCCTACACTTGTTATGCAAAAACCTATTTAAAAATAAAACTGCTCTTCTTGCCTGTGACCTCAAAGTCCCTCATGATCAGTAAATGTCCGTGGATGGACATCCACACCCTCCCCGGCCCTGGGCTCCGGGGTGAGTCGTGAGGGACAGGACCTGGCCCAGGGCAGCTCTGCCCACAGCAGGGGTTCCCCCAGTGGGGCCGGACCAACCCCACCTCCTCCCTGGGAACACGCTCGAAAGGCGCGTCCTCAGGCCCCATCCGGGACCTGCAGACAGGAACTCAGGGCCAGGCCCACAGACTCGGCTCCCACACGCCCTCCAGGGACTTTGGAGGCCCCCAGAGTGTGAGCGCCACTGCCCTGCCCCCAGCACATCCCTGTCCCCCCGCCGAGCAGAGGAAGGCGGGGTTCGTTTCAGAAACCCCTGGACCAGTGTGACTCCAACAGGAAGAGCGTGTGTGTGCGCGGTGGGGCTGGCTTACGCTGACGCAGCGCATTCCCTCTCCAAGCGGAAGACTCCATCGCCGCTCCTGCTCCTGAAACGGTCATCATGGAGGATGTTCGGGACCTTCTTTACGTGGCTGAGGCAGTGATGGGATTCCTGGTGTCCTGCCGGCTTCCCGGCGGGGCTTGGTGGAGTCCGTGGGGTTTCAGAAGGAGACTCGGGGCAGCTCTGAAGGAGGAAGGGGGCTCTCAGAAGATCTGGACTCCCGCCTCACCCCCCCTCCAGCCCCAGACACTCGGAGGCACCGCCCACCTGCTCGTACAAGTCACCACGAGGTGAGTGAGTGTCTGCCCGACTCAGAGATGAGGAAACTGAGGCACAGGCCGCCGGCCTTGCTCACACAGCCGACACACAGAGAAGCCAGAACCGGAACCCAGGTGACGTGACCCAGGGCCCACGTTTGCCCGGAGGCTTCATCTGAAGAAAGAGTTCGGGGGCCAAAAATACACGACACATCCACCACGTTAAATGAGGCCAGAAGGGGTGTCCCTAGGCTGGGAATCTGCGGAAAAGCCCAGGATAACATGCCATGTGCATGCCACACACACACTTGCACACACATGTGCATGAGCACACGCTCTCCCATGCAGACTGCTGGAGCATCCGGAGCCCTGCCGAGAGAGGTATGTGTGCTCTTCACTGCCCTTCTTCTTGTAGACCCAGTGCCAACGCGCCACGTGGTCCTGGACAGAGACCCGCAGCCCGGGTGCTGGTGCCGGATGAGTCAGCCGTGCCCAGGGGAAGTGGCAGACATGGTGGTGACAGCAGAGAGCAAGCGGCGTTTGACAGGTGGCCCAGAACACAGAAATCCCGGGGGGAGGCTTGGAGAGGGACGGGGGCAAGGGCACGAGGAAATCTCCCGTGCGATGGAAGGCATTACAGCCACGGTGATCCACAGTTCAAGGATGGCCAGCAACCCCCGAAGCTGCGGGGGAGGACGGAACGATCCTTCTGCACAGCCTCAGAGGGAACCAGCCCTGCCCACACCTCGATCTTGCACTTCCAGCCTCCAGACAGGAAGAGAAGACATGTTCATCACTTACGCCGCCCGGTTTCGCCCGGTTTGTGGGACTTGGTCACAGCAGCGCTAGGAAATACTGCGTCACGTGTATCCTCCGGCTGATGGGACCTGCAGCCAATGTCGCAATTATGAGTCCACCTTGAACCCTGAGGCTCCTAAAACTGGTCACCAGGACCAAGCGTCACAAAGCACGGAGCCACCAGCCACGTCGTTCCTGCTCGAGCGGGAACACACGTCTTCTGTTCGCCCCAGCGTGGAGGCCCGTGGCCCCTTCAGGCTTCGCCTCGCCAGCGCTGGGCCTCCTCCCTGGGGACAAACTGATCTTTCACAACCAGAGAGGAGAGTCTCACTCTTCACTTTAGTGGGACTCGGTCAGTGTCCCTTTTCCCACTGAGGTTGTAAACTTCCGTTTTTAAAATATACTTTTTTATTGACTTCAGAGAGGAAGGGAGAGGGGAGAGAGATAGAAACATCAATGATGAGAGAGAATCATGGATCAGCTGCCTCCTGTACGCCCCACACTGGGGATCGAGCCCACAACCTGGGCATGTGCCCCAACCAGGAATCGAACTGTGACCTCCTGGTTCATAGGTCGACGCTCATCTACTGAGCCACGCGGCCGGGCATAGATTGTAAACTTCTCAGCCACAGACATAGACCCAGGCAAAAAGCACGCATCAGTGCGGCCTCTGATGATAGAGACGATGTTTGCAGTGACGATGATGCTGGAAATTAGCTGTTGCTTCGGGCGCCTCCACTCCCCAGTGACCGTGGGAGCCGCCATCACCTTCCCAGGAAGCTGCTCCCTGCCCCAATTCTGAAGTCACTCAGACAGTTCAGACGTGGAGGCCAGTGCAGTATTTTTTGAAATGAGACATTTACAAGATCTCGATGGAATAAGAGCAAGAACATCTGTACAGTCGTCCCTGGAAGACCCGCCGGCCTCGGAACACGGGTTTCATACGTGAGAAAAGGGTACGATCTTGTTTCTTGCCGCTTAACGTTCACTAGAACATGAGAGAATGTTATTTCCATTTTCAGAAATTATGTAACCCAGAGTTTATTTGGTACCTTTTGTGTGCCAAGCCGTGTGTCATGGGGAGAACAGAAACTCCAGCCGCGGTTTCCGCTCCGACGGGCCTTTCTTGGGAAGCCGGGCGGGGCTGCGGCCAGGAGCAGTGATGGCTGAACAAGGCGAGACGCTGAGTTCTGTGCGACTCCGAGCTGAGAGGAAGTGTGCGGTCCTCGGAGACGGAGCCCTAGAGGACCCCACACAAGCAGGCCTGTGTTGGCGGGCGGCCTCGTTTGGCTCCGATGACCCCTTTCATCTTCGGTTTCTAGTTCAGTGAAGGGAAGTGTCACTGATACTCCTGAGCACACTCCGGAGACACACACAGTGTCCGGAACACATGGGCCTTGATTTGTGGCCAGCAAATGTTCGGGAAGTTGTGACAAAACTTTCTGGCCTAGTAGACATCTGTCGGCTTTGCCTGTGCAGCACCGGTCCAGGTGGGCCAGGCTGCCGTGGCCAGGACCACGGACGGGGCTCCAACAGCAATGATTTCTCACGGTCCCGGAAACTAAGATGTCCAAGTTCAAGGTGCTGGCAGGTTCCGTGTCTCTCGAGGCCCACTTCCTGCTCTGCAGCCGCCTCCCCGCTACGTCCCCACATGGTGGAGCGATCACCTCTCGCTTCTTCTGTTTGGCGGGCACCGTCCCGTTCATGAGGGCTCCGTCTCATGGCCTAAGAGCTCCCGGAGGGCCTGCCTCCTGACTCCATCACGTGGGGCATTCCACATCCGATTTTAGAGGGACACACACTTCCCGTCCACAGAGCGTCCAGCTTCCTGTTGTTGTCACGATGCACGGACCTCCCTTGGAAGCCACGCTGGCCCACTCTCCGACCACGTGCGCTGGCTGAGCCGGACCCGCTCAGCCTGGCTCTGGGTCTGGCAGAGTACCCCCCGCCCGGGCCACAGTGAGGGGCCAGAACTGGCATAGGTGTGCCTCTGTGGCCACGGCTTTCCTGGGAAGACGCAGTGTTGAGTGGCAGGTATTCCAGGCCCATGGCATCTGCCAGTCCTTCTATCAGAGGGTTTGACCTACGAGTGAAGCACGAATGAATGTAATGATCTTAAAAATGAAGTGATAGAGTGATCGTCAGTAACAGCCCAGTGACCTGGACGGGTTGGAAGAAGCACATAGAAATGCGTGGAGTGCAGGCCTGTGTGGACCGAGACCCAGCGCATCGTCTGACGCCTTGTGAATCCGACGGCTACCGGCTCGTCGGGCCGGAGTCACTGAAGACTCTGAACAGACATAATCACCGCAGGGTGCGCTCCGTCCCCATGTGAAGAGCTCTGGAAAAGCTACGTCAAGTGGGAAATCGGTGACATATTTTGAGTGATGTGTCGAGCTTCATTTTATTGTATCAAATACTATATGTAACTACATGTAATTAAAACAAAAGGTCAGAGCCATATTAAAACTGCAAATTTCAGTATTTCAGCAAAATATTATATTTTTTTCCCCAAAATGCAGGAACCCATCCCATCTCGAATTATTTTCCTTGAGCTATACGGTATATTTCCCACATGTAAACAAATAAAGGTAGTAACGCTAATACCGCGATGACTTCCGTGTCAATATGTATATTATTGGGAAAAAAACACCAGCCATTTCCCACCTTCTCAGGTTCATTAAAATAAAATTTAATAAATCATATAAAAATTGCTCTTTTATAAAAGTTCCCAATTACACATTTTTAAAGCCAGGGCTAAGAAGTCATATTGTACACAGAGCACTGTGTTATGCTGAAAGTATTGTTATTTCTTGATGATGAAGGAGAGGCGACTGTTAGGTCCGGTTTAGAACCGAGCGGCCTTGGAGGGCGATGCTGCCTTAAAGGATCGCGAGCAGCGCTCGGCCCTCCATGCAGCCCTGGGGACCGGGGCCGCGTCGGGGCTCTGGAGTGACCGGCGCATTAGCTGATTTCAGAGAGCGCCCGCTGAAACCCTATCTACGAATTCCAATAAGCATCGCTCTGAAGATGACTTCTCAGAACCGCGGGCTCTTGATGGAGATGTGAGCTGGGATGGCAACGCTTGTAAGTAATCTCGCCCAGCGCAGCTCATTTCCAGAGCACACTTACATCCCTAATTATTCCCACTCGGAGCCACTTATGCTCCCAGATCCCCCTCGCCTTCCCCCCATCTCTCCTCCTAATAAGAAGGCTGTGCGCCAGCTAAGAGGCGGCCCTGCCCCTGCCCGGCCCTGCCTTCGAGGGGGACAGGGAGCTGCAGGCTCTGGGCGGCAGCGGCTCTCCCACAGCGAGAAACAGGGGGCGCGGATGTCGTGGGGAGCCTCGGACGTGCAGGCTGAGCCCCTTAGACACGGTGGCCAGTCACAGTTCAATAGACGTGAGTGGCAGCCAGGTAAGCCCCAGAGCAGAATATAAAGCAATCGTCTTTAAAAAAAAAAAAAAGTCTCAAGGGAAAAAGTGGATTCTCTGAACAGACTCTCCAGCCATTAAAAAAATCAAGCCTAACCGAATTACATTCTTCTGCCCCAAAGAAAGAACAGCCACTGCTGTGGGAGGGCGCGCCTGCTCTGAGAGACCGTGAGGTTAAAACTTCCAAAAACCACTGATTTGACCACCTCGCTGTCGATGAGAAAGAAAGACTTCCTTTCCCACTTGGGGCATATTCTCCCCATTAAAGTCCCTCCCGAGACGGGCTCAAGCAGTTAAAATCACAGGCATTTAGAGCTTTTCAAGGAAAAACGTTAGCACACGGCGTGGTAGACTGAAACCGGGAATTAGCGACAACTTTCTTGTACTGAGAGAGGTGGAGAGGCAGGTATTTTGCTTGGGATCATGGAAAGGCATCAAACTGGTAACACAAACAAACAAACAAGTAAAAAACCGGCGTCGATCCTATTCCTGCTCCTTCAGGCCACCTGTCAGCAAGCGGCCTCCTCTCCGTGGCCCGGAGCTCTGCTCTGTGCAATCAAACCGCGCTGCACAGGCCGTAGCTCAAGGCAGGAAGGTGGCGTGCGTTCCGGCGGCGAGTCCCACCGAGGGCTGCAGGAGCCAACCCCGCCGGACACCGAGGGCGCCGGCTGC
>NW_005354965.1:2535654-2536487 GCF_000412655.1 Myotis brandtii
GCCACCATCCCAGTGAGCAGGGAACACGGACACGGAGCCCTCAGGACGTCCCTGAGGGGAGCCAGGCTCAGTGCTCACCATGAAGGCAAGCAGCTGGTGCCCCGGGAATTCGCTCCGGGAATATGAGAGAGAGAGAGGGAGAGAGAGAGAGAGAGAGAGAGAGAGAGAGAGAGAGAGAGGGCAGGGACGGAGGCAGGCTGCACACACCGTTCCACGGACTTCTTTACTTTTCATTTGAAAAATGTCAAACTTACAGGAAAGTTACAAAAATAGTGCAACGTCCTCCTTTCTCCCCCCACCAGATTGCCATTATCTACATTTTTCCCTTCTTGCTGGGCCATTCTCTGCCTGTGGGTCAGCGGGGAGTCCACGGCGGACAAGGCGCCTCTTTACTCAATGCTTCGGGGTGTTTTTCTAAGAAGGAGATTCTCTCACAGACGCTCAGTGTGATTATCAAAATCAGGAACCCATGTCCAAGGAGACGCCCTCCCTTCACTTCGGGGAGGAGTGTTTAGCTGCCCCCGTGGCCCGTGCTTGCCCGCTCCGAGGGTTTCTGCGCGGTCAGAAGAAAAGAGGACACAGCCCCTCATTCTGAGTCCAGCCCTGGGGGGCTCCGGGAGGGAGAGGTAACCTCAATCCCTCTGCCCGTCCAGTCTGATGAGACGTCATGAACTCCCTCACACACGTTTCCCACGCAGCCTGCAGCCGACTCCGATTCCCTCCAACGGCAGAAGCTGAAACAGTGCAGTGTCTGCCAGAAGTTGTCTCGCAGTTTCCCACCCTGGACTCCCCTCCTCCCCACCCCCCCCCCGCCCCGGCCGGCTTCCTCCCCC
>NW_005354965.1:2536672-2537869 GCF_000412655.1 Myotis brandtii
CCGGCCCCTCTGCCCCGCGTCTGACACAGAAGCCACATCAGACGCGGGGAGAAGAAGCAGACACTGGGCCTGTCAGCGTGTCCTTTGCCTCCTGAGTCTTGGCACCCTGGCTGCGGGGGGTCGGACAGGAGCCGACAGGATGCGTCCCCCGGGGTGATTTCACGGGATGCCCCTGCCTCCGGGGGCACGCAGCCCCGCGCCTGCGGGCCAGGTGATGGGGAGGGGGCGGCCCCGTGAGGGTGCTGAGTGAGCTCCGCAGGGCGAGCCTCGCCCTCCTCATTGGGTTTTGCCCTCCTCAGGCTCCGAATGCCTGGCCTCCCAAACCTTCGGCCGCCTGTCTGAGATTCTCATTTTAAAGGGGCGTGTGAGCCTTTCCAGGCAGATGGTGAGAGCATGTCAGCGTTCCTCCCTGACAGAGGGCCGTGTTATGACACACGTCACTGCGAGCAGGGTTTTCATGCCTGCTCACCAAGCACAGCCATGTGACTCTCCTAATGACTCCTCCGGTCCTTCCAGAAACATGACCGGATGAACCGTCTAATGACCGGTTCCTGGAACACGCTGTTTTCCAGAACTTTCTCAGACTCAATACAGTTTTCTTCCATTAACAAAAAGGCATACCATTTAGCGTTTTCTGGCTTTAAAATTGAGTAATAACCCACAAACATGGGGAAAGTGAGTGTAAAGAAAGTATTTTCGTAGCAGTTTTCTGTGTTTAGTTAAAATGAGAGCCTGGTGGCGATGTTCTTCTCGACGTGGGGGCCAAAGACCAGCATCCTCGGCGTGAGCAGGGGCTGATTAAAATGCAGAATCCCAGCCCCACCCCAGACCCGCTGACTCAGAATGTGGGCTTGATCAAGATGCCAGAATGATTGGCAGGCACGCTGACCTATGAGGAGCAGCGGGCGGCCCGGGCGAGGATGGTTAGCAGCTACAGGACATTGCTGCAGGGATCAGATCACAGAAGCAGGGCCAGCGGGGGAGGGGAGGGGGCAGGGAATTAAAACAGAGCAGGTGCCGTATCTCAAGGGGCTGGCTAACTCACATCCCACTTGCTTCTTCTGAAACAGGGAGGCCCCTGGGTTAGCGAGTGATAACACAGGGCCCTCGGGGACATTCACATTTCAGATCAAGAATGATTCGTTCCTTAGCCATTTTTCCTTGCCCTTCCTTCCTTCCTTCCTCCCTCCCTCCCTC
>NW_005354965.1:2537972-2545474 GCF_000412655.1 Myotis brandtii
CCTTCCTTCCTTCCTTCCTTCCTTCCTTCCTTCCTTCCTCACTCTGTCTTCTTGCTCTTCCTCCCCTTATGTTTTTGTACCTAAAATCTACCTTATTTCTCACACGACGTTGAGGCTGTAGCTGACCAATTTTATCTTCCACTGAGCCCAGCGGTTACACATTCATTTGGAACAGCCCTACCTCCTGTGACATAAGAGCTACTCACAGCCAGAGGAAAGTTTGTAACTTACTTTGGGGGAGAATAAGGAGCCCCCCCCAGAGTGCTGCTAACTCTCCCCTCTGTGGAGGACTAGGAAAAGGAACCTATGACACCCCCAGGAGGTCGCCCACCCCCCATCCTCACCCCAGGTTGCTCTATGACCAGGTCCGATGGTTTATGAAATGTATTTAGTCTAATCTCCCATAACCTGGCAGTTTTGATTATATTTTTTTTCCTGTAAAAGAAGGCGATTCTTTTGTTTGTTTGCTTTGTTTCTTAACCCAGAGAGCAGTCAAGGTTTGTGACTGATGAGGCAATTCATTCCTGGAATTTAATGTTTTATTTTAACTGATTTAGCAACACTGAGGCAGCACTCACAGGCAGATAACTAACAATTCTCCCCATTTCATGGATGAGAAAACTGACGCCCAGAGAGGTGAAGCAGCCTGCCCACGGTCACATAGCCAGCAGGTGACAGACGTGGAGCATTAAACCCTCGCTCCACGACCCTCCGCTCCCTCTCCCGGCCTCACAGTAGACACGAGTTTCCCCCAACCACTCAGGTGCCATCGGGTTTCCAGGAACAGTCCCTTTCTAATCATTCTCACTCCCTGAAATACGCCTCACCCGTGGGACGTGATTGCAGCCACTGGCAAGACTTTCGACGGATCACGCCACATGTGAGCACGTCTGTAACAGGCGGCTCTCTCTGCATCAGCAGCAACGCACAGCCGAACCCTACAGCACCCGAGGAGCAGCCCCTGATACTCCAAAGTCCTGCTATTAATGGCATGGAGGGGAAGAAAAAAGTGCAGAAAGTAAGTTCAAAAGCGAGCTTTTACCTTCTGAGAACAAAATGAAAACAACAAACAGACACTCTGAGGCTCAGTGAGATCCTTCGAGCGGGAGACACAGAGAATGAGGGCCGAGGGCCAATGCGTGAAGTGAAATGAGCATAGCAGCCATGGGAGCGGAGACCGCAAGCCTGTGCTGGGAGGGCGATGAATAACATTGAGCAAAAAGGCACAAGTGCATCGAGCCACAAAAACGTCTTTCTTCTGACGTTCATTTTTTAAATATATTTTTATTGATTTCAGAGAGAGGAAGGGAGAGGGAGAGGGAGAGAGAAACATGAATGGTGAGAGAGAGTCATCATTGATTGGCTGCCTCCTACACACCCCCAACGGGGGACGGAGCCCAAAGCCCAGGCAAGTGCCCTGACCGGGAATGGAACCGCGACCTCCTGGCTCATAGGTCGACGCTCAACCCCTGAGCCACGCTGGCCGGCTGATGTTCATTTTTATATTAAGCAGCACATGGCAATGCCATCAACTGATCACAACCCTCAGAACAACAGAGAATGTTCTACAGTCGGAAGAAACCTTCTGGAAGACCCAGCCTTTGGCTCCGAACACCACTCTGCAGCCGTCGGAGCCACTGGGCTAACTTTCTCCTCCGTTCCAACAACAGAAAGGAGACCTGGCCGAGAGCAAGATGGTTCCCGCACCCACAGCCACCGCGGCTGTTTCCCCAGCTGCTACTCGGGTCAAGTTTAAGAAGCCACCCTGTAACCCTCTGAGAAGTGTCCGAAAAATAAGAATAGGCAGAAAGGGATGTTATTGAGGATTGTGGATCATCATTGATTGGCTGCCTCCTACACACCCCCGACGGGGGACGGAGCCCAAAACCCAGGCAGGTGCCCTGACCGGGAATGGAACCGAGACCTCCTGGCTCATAGGTCGACGCTCAACCCCTGAGCCACGCTGGCCGGCTGATGTTCATTTTTATATTAAGCAGCACATGGCAATGCCATCAACTGATCACAACCCTCAGAACAACAGAGAATGTTCTACAGTCGGAAGAAACCTTCTGGAAGACCCAGCCTTTGGCTCCGAACACCACTCTGCAGCCGTCGGAGCCACTGGGCTAACTTTCTCCTCCGTTCCAACAACAGAAAGGAGACCTGGCCGAGAGCAAGATGGTTCCCGCACCCGCAGCCACCGCGGCTGTTTCCCCAGCTGCTACTCGGGTCAAGTTTAAGAAGCCACCCTGTGACCCTCTGAGAAGTGTCCGAAAAATAAGAATAGGCAGAAAGGGATGTTATTGAGGATTGTGGGTGGGAAAACCATGTACCTAATTTGTTCCCAAATCTTGAGAGAAAGCAAGACGATTGTAATAATGCACGTTCCCAGGAGCAAGCAAGGCATTGAAGTTGGGGAAACCAATTTGTTGATTTGTAACCACAATGTCTCCACAGTTAAAGGAAGGGCAACCAGAGGAAGGTTGTTGAGTAAATTAGAGGGTGTTTGTTTCATGTAAAGACCATGGGGACCAGCAAGAAGCCCGTCAACAAACGGGAAAATGCAAGTGGCATCACGTTAAATGAAAAGGCCGACATATAGGTGGGTGGGTCGGAGGGGGCAGAGGGAAATGGACCTGCTTCTGGACATGTGCTTTGGGGCAAAGATGATCATTTAACTTAACGCATAAACAATATAGCACCCAAGGAGTGCTGGGCCCACGAAGGGTCGCCTAGAAACACCGCATTCCTCCCCGTCTGACACCATCTCAAGTCCAGGAGAACGAGTGAAATTACACCAGAAAAGCGCCGGGAGAAAGCTCGGAGCACTCAGATCACCTCCAAGCGAGAAAGTCCTCCCGACGGTAATAGAAAACCCAGAAGACAAGAAAACGCTGGTCCGCCCAGCTGTCTAAAAGCAGGTTTCCTGTGCTGCTCTCCCCCGAGCAAACATCCCAAACAAACTCAACATGCGAAGGACATTTACGGAAAGTATTACAACCTTGAGTGTAAAGGGCTGATTGGCATATAAAGAGTCCTTAAAACTCAATATTACAAACCCCGTCAGAATGGACAATGTTAGGGGAAATGTATAGAAAGTGAAATAGAACCGCTTCTAATGATGGACAATGCATGTAAGCCAAGAAACGGACAAGTGAAGACTTAGAGACTATACTGCATTTCAACTGTCAGGTTAACGAAGGTAAAAACCTGATGATGCAGGAAGTGCACGCTGCCGTTCCCGCTGCGTAGAATGTGCACGGTGAGCCTCTGTGGGAGCAGCTACCAGCCGTGGGCAAACTACGGCCCGCGGGCCGGATCCGGCCCGTTTGAAATGAATAAAACTAAAAAAAAAGACCGTACCCTTTTATGTAATGATGTTTACTTTGAATTTATATTAGTTCACACAAACACTCCATCCATGCTTTTGTTCCGGCCCTCCGGTCCAGTTTAAGAACCCATTGTGGCCCTCGAGTCAAAAAGTTTGCCCACCCCTGAGCTAGGCTATAGCAGACACACGCCACTGGCCAGCAATTCCATCCCACGAACTTCCCATGCGGATGAGAACTAGATGCTCCTAGACCCCAAATGCAAGAGAGGACAGAGGGCTGCTCTTGGACCGAGTCCCAAGGCACAAGCAAGTCACCTCTGCAACCTGACTCAAAGCCATCACAACCGGTCAGCGGAAGTTCAGGTTAGTTAGCGCGCGTCTCATCGCCAGACGCAAACAGCAGGCACAGCCACGGCCGAGGTTCAACACCCGAGGGTCACCGACCGCCAACACTCCGGCCTTTGAAAGTCTGTCAGTCCCAGACTCAGTGCTCCCCCAACCTTGTGTAAGAGCCACGCCTGCTTTGTTTTGATAGAACTACGTCCTACGAGCTCTCTTCCCTCCGGAGCAAGCGAAGGTCGAGTCTGGCTTGCGATACGGAGAGGTAGCCTTTTCTTTCCACCCAAATACTCACACCTCTGAGAACAAGCAATATGCTAAGGCTTTTCCTTAAAGTGTTGCTTAACGTAGAAACAGGGCATGACCAAGGTCCATAAGCGAAAAGGCCCAGGAAAGTAGAAAATAAGGAACAGCAGATGTCTCCCTGAAAGGGAATTGGCTGTCAGGGGGCAAGGCAGGGAGGGAGAGATAATTTGGTGACATAACTGGTCATTTTGATATGGAGCTACTTATAAATGTCACGCTAAGAATCACAACAAATGCGATTAACCCATGACAAATTGTCGTGTAATTAAAAAAATTAGCAGTGACATAAAATAATATCACTTGGTAGGAGAAACAGCATAAAAGATGGAGGGACTGGAGAAATCCAAGCACATCGCGCAACCCAAACAGACAGGACAGGACCTTCCAGGGCCCCAAGCAAAGCCGAGAGCTCAGCAGAAACCTGGCCCCGGGAGCGCCCACTCCAACTCCCGCAGCTTCCAGGCCCTTTCGATACATTGTAACTGAGAAACGCAACACAAAACCCAACGTTTGCAACATTTATGCATTGCAGGCCCATTAAAAAAAAAAAAGTAATCCTAATTAAAGGAGAGAAACACTTTGCTTCATTTTAAATTAGTTCTAACCTTCCCGATAACACTACAAATACAGAGAAGATGCCGCAGTGTCGCCTTAGAGCACAGGGTCTACTTACGGCACCACACCCACCAGAAACAACGTATCCCAGCACCAGACTGGCGGAGTCCAGCGAGTACGCAACAAAAACACACAAACAAGAAACACAGCATCTTCATGCCCTTACCTTTGGGCTGGTGACCTTGGTGTTCGGGAAACAGGATGAGCTGCTCTCTTTCACCAGGTGTCTCTCTAAAGGGGAGAAAAGGTAGAACAAATGAAACAACGAAGTTTAAAGGTGATCCTGACCTGTGGGCTTGGGAATAAAATAGCATATTAACGTATTCAAAGTATCAGACAGAGAACTATCTTCATTGCTCCTTTAGTGGCGATATATTACTGATACTGTGCTGACATGATTAATGGGGCTAGTGCTACAGAAACTCACCAGGTATGTTGTATTATCCTATCACTTAACACGACTTTAGTCCCCCTTTTCCACTTTTACTTATGGCCTTAAAATACTTATCATGGGTGATATTAATTAGGGGCGATATTAATGAGGGGTGGTATTAATTAGGGGTGATATAATGAGGGGTGATATTAATTAGGGGCGATATTAATGAGGGGTGATATTAATTATGGGAAAAGGAACACCCTTGACAAGCAAGGGTTCTTCCATGGTGTGCCATTGTAATGAATGTCTTCACTCAAAACCCTGGCCAAAAAAAATAAATAAATTGAAAGACCTGATAATCTAACTTTCTCCTGAACACTTGTAAGTTTTAGGGCTGAAAAAAAAGGCAAATTTTCCATTTTTAATCATATTTCTTTCCTTATTAAAAATCATTTAAATAATCGCTTCCATATAGAGCCACAGACGCATGAACGTTTTAGAATAGATCAGTCTCACACAGTTGGCGGTCTTTAATGTTTTCTCCACGTGTCACCGTCAGGCCATGTGGTGATATCAGTTACAATAACAACTGCGGGGCCACCGTCCCGTCCTGGGGAACTCCAGGGGCACAGGACCTCGGTGCTCTCGGCGGCCCCGTGCCTGGGGGGCCAGGACCTGAGACCACGGCATAGCCATTGATAGGAGCGTGGTGGGCAGGCCTGGGGGACAAGGCTCAGCCACCCCGCAGAGCAGCACGCAGCCACTGGAAATAACCACACGGCATTGCACCGGTGACGGAGATGTCTGCCAGTGCCTTTCGGTGGGGAAAAGAAGGTACAGGAACGCGATTTGTTGTAAACTAGCCCTCCTACCGGTGGTTCTAGCCAGGCGTGACTTGGCCGCTCTGGGACACACGGCAATGTCTGGAGAGAGTGTTTTGGTTGTCAAAGCTGGGGGCGGTGCTGCTGGTATCTGGGGGGGCTGGTGGGGAGGAGCCAGCGATGCTGTGCCCACACCCCCCGCAATTCACCCAGACCCACAGCTCAGAGTCACCTGCCCGAATGTCTCAGGGGCTGAGACCCAAACACCCTCCTGCAGACGAGGATGGCAGGGTTCTGCTGCTGAGCGACGCGACATGGGAAACACTAGGGTGCTGCTGCCCCGGGCTTCGGGAGACCTGGGTGCAGGGCTGAGGGCTGAGGGCTGAGGGCTGAGGGCTGGGAGGGAGGGAAGGATGGAGGGAGGGAGGGACGGACCCAGGCAGAACCTGCGGCTGACAGGATCTCATTTCTCATGGAAAGAAGAGAAGTGCCGCCTTCACACGTGTCTGCCTGTTTATTCCTGTTCCTTAGACGCGGCAGGTGAAGACATAACGGAAACTTCCCTGAACCCACACTCTGCGATGAGAGAGAAATAGACGCCACTGAAGGCCTCGAGGCGAGGGGACGGGAACTTCACCGCCGAGATGCTCACTGTGGCGCTGCCCGGGTCCCCATGAACGGTCCCGGTCCCGATGGATCTGAATTAGCCTCCCCCTCCTCCACCCTCCCCACCACGGCCTGGCGTTTCCATCGCTCTAGGGAGCTCAATGTCAAATCCGCAGAAACTCGAAGCTACGATGAGCCACACGCTCACTGTGTACAGATGTGAGCTTGGCAGTCTCTGCTGTGCTCTTCCTGTGGGAACACAAGGAATACACGGAACACACAGGACACACGGAACACAAGGAATACACGGAACACACAGGACACACGGAACACACAGGACACACAAAACACACAGGATACATGGAACACACAGGACATATGAAACACACAGGATACACGGAACACACAGGATACGTGAAATACACGGGACCAGGGCACACATGGAATACACAGGATACACACAATACATGGGATACACGGCATATACAGGATACATGGGGTACACAGTATACATAGGATACATAGGATACATACTAGTACATGGGACACACAGCCCCATCCCTCTCGCCCACTGCCTGGCGCTATTACTTCGAGGCCAGCACTGCTCAGCATCACTAATGGGCACTGAGTTAGGGCTCCGGCTGCATCCGGGGCCCTCCGGCCCGCTGTGACAGGGGCTCTGCGGCCCAGGACGGCACCCAGCACAGGACACGGCCCGCGGCTGACACTCCCGCGGGACGGACGGCAGCCAGGCCCGAGGGGCCGGAGCCGCGCTGCCATCACTGAGTACTCCATGTGCGTCTGGACACCGCTCCTTTAGCACCGGCTCCGATTGGCTGGTTTGGTGTGTTTTTCAGAAATAAATAAATAACTGTGGAGACTGTGTTCCCCCGAGGGACGCCCAGAAAAGCAACTGTATATTCTACGAAGAACACAAATACTTCTCAGTCACGAACCAGCGATTTCCAGCAATTCTCAGGAATTCTCTGCACCCAGAGCCTGACCCCCCTCTTCCCGCGGGGAATTCAAGGCCATGGAGGCGCTGCCCACGCAGCCTCATCGATGACACCCAAGGGCTACATCCCTCCCACCCCACCCCCCACGCCCT
>NW_005354965.1:2545836-2546400 GCF_000412655.1 Myotis brandtii
CCTGTGCTTCCTCCTCTCTCTCTCTCTCTCTCTCTCTCTCTCTCTCTCTCTCTCAGTTCTTTCTTCACTTAATTATCCCACAAAACACATGCAGTCAACACTGCACCCATTCTACAGATGAGGACCACTGAGTCCCGGAGACACTCAGGGACTTGCCCCTGGACGGCACGGCCTCCCGACAGCCTGGCCTGCGTCTGGGATTCTCTCGGTCCCTGGGAGTCCCCTGGGCCCCTCTGGATTGAAAGTGCAGAAGGCGGGCCTGCAGCGTGGACAGAGACCCCAGACCGCACAGAAGAGCTCGGGGGCAGGCGTCCGGGGCAGGTGTCCCGCTGGCACCTGATGACCCAGGGACACGGGCCGTGGCCATTCCCAGCCTTAACTGTCTCACTCAGAGTATAAAAGGGAAACAGCACTGTTCTCCAGAGGCGGGTGTGAGAGCCAATGAGACAACATATATGGCGAGTGCATGGGCCGTGTCTAACGGCTAAGTGATGAGCAAATGCATGACCCGTGCGCTAGGTGGAGGGCTGCACGGGGTTCCTGCAGGTGTGCGTCAGTGTGCGT
>NW_005354965.1:2546597-2548406 GCF_000412655.1 Myotis brandtii
CGGGGGGAGAGAGACAGGGCTGACCTGACCCTGGAGAGCAGGCTCCATCTACTGCTGGTGCCGAGACCCGGGGCCCCTCACAGGGCCAACGCCCAGCCCTGCCCAGCTGGACGCCTGAAGAGCCAGCTCCCGGACCAGCTGTTTGGACACATCTGGCAGCAGCACAAACCCCTGAGGAAGCGGGAAGGGGAGGGTGTGAGGCAGTGAAGGAGGAGCCCCCAGCCCCGGCCCGGAACTGGCACGTCCATCCCCAGGGAGCGAGCGGAGTGACAGGCTGAGCAAACAGAGGAGCAGCAGGGCGGGCAGTGGGAAGGTGAGATGCTCGGTGAGGAGTGTCGCTGTGTGACCCTCAGCCCGGGGGCCAGGCTGGGAGCAGCGCGGCTTCTGCGCCTCTTCTCCAGTTTAACCATCGCCGCGGCGACACGTGTGCAGCCGCCGGCCGGATGCCATAGGAGCGGTGGCAGGGATGGTCTGACAGGCATGTCAAAGCAGCCGCAGGCCTATCCCAACCCGGCAGCACTCCTACTGCCATTTCTTTAAATATATTTTTATTGATTTCAGAGAGGAAGGGAGGGGGAGAGAGATGGAAACCTCAGTGATGAGAGAGAATCATTGATCGGCTGCCTCCTGCACGCCCCACACTGGGGATGGAGCCTGCAACCCGGGCCTGTGCCCTGACGGGGAATCGAACTGTGACCTCCTGGTTCATAGGTCAACGCTCAACCCCTGAGCCACGCCGGCCGGGCTCTGTTGCCATTTTCAAGTTACCCTGCGTCGCCAATGAAATCCCCTCATTCCGTCCATGCAAAGTGTCTGGAATAGAAGACTTGGGGATTTTAAAAATTCTCAAAGTGCAAAGTCTTCCCATTAAAACACAGACATGGAGGAGGGTGTGTTCCTTCTTCTGAATGAACCGGATGAACAGCACCTCCGTGATGCTCTGACTCACCCCCGGGAGGCCACAGTGAGTCCCCGGGAAGCTGCCCACACGCCGGGCCTTTCCGGTGTGAGCCGAAGCGGCCACGTGGTCTGCGAGGGGGCTCGCCCGGATTCCAGCTGCCGCAGCACCTGATTCCTTTACCGGCTGGAAACCCAGGTCTGTATTAGAGACTCATGTCAATGAGCGCCTCTGAGTGAAACCCTCTGTGAAGGGGGAGGACAGCCTATCTGAAGAGGGAAATGCCAATTCCGAAACCCCACCCGGAGCTGGGAGGCGGGACTAGCAAGGCCCGGGAGAAGCTGCCTGCACGTCCCCGTCATCCCCGTACGAATGTGGGTGCAAATGTAGGTGTGAATGCGGGGGCGAATGCGGGTGTGAACGTGGGGGTGAATGCGGGGGTGAATATGGGGGTGAATGCGGGGTGACTTTTCCTCGCGGAGCCTGCGCCCTCCTCCCGGCAGCACTGCTAGGGATCCACGGGCGAGACCTAGAGGTGTACGATGTGCTGCCTCAGCACCTGCCTGCGTCCGCACAGTGGCCCCCACAGTGAGGGAGGGTCATGCTGGGCTCCGGGAGGTAACATGGAGGATCGACGCCCTTCCCCGGGGTGTGATCCGGGCGTCGGTTAAGGGCCCCGAGCGGAGGCGTATTGTTCAGGACCCGGCGGGCTTTCAGGGAGAGCGGGAGAGGGGCTGAGCCCGGAGGGTCTGCTTCTGAAAGACAACACCGTTTCCTGGAAGTCGGGGCGGCAGCCAGCATCATGGGCCGGCATGTCACAGCCTCTGCAGACGCAGGTGCTGAAGCGGCTTCTAGCTCTGACACGGCGCCTGCCCAGCCTCGGCTTCGGGGGGACCCGGCCTGCAGCCCGG
>NW_005354965.1:2548479-2554766 GCF_000412655.1 Myotis brandtii
CGGGGGGGGGGTCCTCGCCCCAGACCCTGGCAGCCCTGTGCTCCCATCAGCGCCTCACAAAGTCCCTCTCTGGGAATTCCAAAGGCCTCGGATCTCACCACCTACCGCTTCGCAGTGCTAATTCCTAGAAGGACAGAGAAAGGAGTGAAACGCAGCAGAAATGAGCCCGGAGTCTGTGCTTTCCGACATCGCCTGCCACGCGCTCATGCGAGGGTCCCAGCAGCTACAGAGCAGTGTTCTCACTTTTCTACACGCAGCGCTTCAAAAAGGAGCAACCCCAATGCACAGCCGGCCTGGGAGACCCCAGCCGCAGGCACACCTGTCCCCCCGAGGCAGCTCCCAGGGGCGAGCGAAGATGTCTGTCCATCCTGACGCGTGGTGATGCCTCTGAGAAGGCCTGTGACGCAGACGCGGCGGCTCACGTCTATTCCAGGAAAAACAGGCGAAAAAATAAAGGACGGAACTGAAGGAAACACAATGCAACCTAAGGAGCAACGTATTGGTCTATTGTTTCCCTAAAACAACTTCCTTTTAGAAGCTTCTAGAAATGCGATGGCTTTACTAACGGATTCCCTTGCTCCTTTCACAGCTGATCAGCTCCTTTTGCCAGGACTTGCACAGCGATGAGCTCTCTCTCCACCTGCTCCCTCACTGAGCGGCTGGCTGGCCAGCCTCTTGGCATTGGCAGCTAGAGAACTCCTCTACGTACTGCAAAGCCCGGTACAGGTTGGCTTTGGCGGCACTGGGGGGTCAGGAGAACGCCAGGGGAGCGGGGCTGGGGGTGGTTTTCGCATCCCGGCAGGCTCTTCTTCGGTTGTTTTCTTTCTGAAATGAACAGCATTGCCCAAGCTCGTTGAGGAAGCTGGCCGCTCAGTGACTTCAGCCACATGTGACGAGTCTCGCTCTTAGTCGCTGCATTACTAACAGCATCGGGGATGCCCACAGCTGCACTGTCCTAAGTGCGGACTTCCTTTTATATTTTTAAATATATTTTTATTGATTTCAGAGAGGAAGGGAGAGGGAGAGAGAGAGAGAGAAACATCAATGATAAGAGAGAATCATCGATCGGCTGCCTCCTGCATGCCCCACACTGGGGATGGAGCCCGTAATCCAGGCATGTGGAGGAAGGGAGAGGGAGAGAGAGAGAGAGAAACATCAATGATAAGAGAGAATCATCGATCGGCTGCCTCCTGCATGCCCCACACTGGGGATGGAGCCCGTAATCCAGGCATGTGGCCAGACTGGGAATCGATCTGTTACCTCCTGGTTCATAGATCAATGCCCAACCACTGAGCCACGCCGGCCGGGCTACATGCAGACTTTCCAAGCGCTGCTCCTGCGTCACTCTCTGAGAAGGAACTGCCCCGTGCGGCTCTCTCTCCTTCAGGCCGTGGGCGGGGGGGGGTGGGGGGGATTCATACGTGTTACGCGGTCACAGGCGGTGTGGCCAGCAGCTCCCACTGGCTTCACGCCCCTCTTCGACGATTTCCTCTGCCTCTCAGGCTCTTCCAAATAAATGCTAAATCCATTACTTTCTTCGTTTTATTTACTTCTTTGAACAGGAAACCGATGTTAGTAGAATAAGCAGAACCTAAGGATAAACAAAACTGGTAACTGTACCCCCAAACAACAAGTAATGAGTGAACACCCAACGACTGGGCCAGAAATTAAAACCGCCAGCGTCACGGGGCGGGGTAGGCGCATCCCCCCAGCAAGGCCGCGAGGAATCGGCGGTGCAGCGAAGCCTTCGGGAAGACACATGGCTGGTGAGAGTCAGTGGACTGTGCTGTCCCCACACAATCAGAGAGGGACAGTAGAGAACGGGGCAGAGGTGATGGGGGGGGTTGTTTCGTTTCAGACCGTGCCCACGGGAGAGGCGAGCGCGTGCCTCACCTGGCATCGTGCTTCGGCTGTGCCAGGAAGAGACAGATCAGAACAGATAACAACGGGAAACGCGGCGAGAAAAATCAAAGGCTTCTAAGAAGACGAACTGCAAGATGCAGCCGCCGCGACTGCTAGAGGCTGTGAATGTGACCACGGCTGGAGCTCAGGACCCCGCCAGGCGCGGTCTGGTGGCCGGACGGTGGGAGCTAAGAAGCCAGAGACCCCCAGGCCTGGGCCCGCTCCCTCCCCTAGCAACACCCTCTCCCCCGACCACCACCCCCCAACCCCGGGCTCCTCTCTGCAGCATGTCGCTCACCACCCCCCTGGGGGAGGCCTAACACGTCTCATAGTTCCTAGACATTCTTGCCACGGGTCTGGGCTCAATCCTTGGTCAAATTTCAACTTTTTTTTTTTTTTTGAGAAACTTCTAGAAATGCAATGGCTTTACTAATTCCCTTGCTCATTTCACAGCTGATCAGCTACTTTTGCCAGGACTTGCACAGCGATGAGCTCTCTCCACCTGCTGCCTCGCTGAGCGGCCGGCTGGCCAGCCTCTGGGTATTAGTAGCTCAAAACCTCCTCTACGTACGGCGAAGCCCTGAACAGCTAGGTGGCACTGGGGGGGTCAGGAGGACGCCGGGGTGGCTTTCAAACACAGGACTGTCAGGGGAGCCAGTGAAATCACGTGTATGAAGTTCTTCGTGAGCTGTGAACGCTGTGCAACCTTCCCATGGACAGAGATGCACACATTTGGGATAAAAGGAGTCTCACCTGACTCCACAGAGGAGCACAGGTCCCTCCCGCTGTCGGCTCTCAGCTCCCAACTCAAGCACAGCTCAGAATTCTCACTCTGCGCCCCAGGGACCGCTCAGCCCTTCCTGCCAGCAACACCACCTTCCAGGGGCGAGGGCTCCCCTCCTCGCGCACTCATCCCACGGTGGGGCCCCCAGGAATGCTCCGCTGTGTCCCCATTTCCTCCCAAAGAGCTTCCCGCAGCCCCACCCGGTTTGGCTCAGTGGATACAGGTCGGCCTGCAGACTGAAGGGTCCCGGGTTTGATTCTAGTCAAGGGCACATGCCTGGGTTGCGGCCTCAATCCCCAGAAGGGGGCGTGCAGGAGGCAGCTGATCCATGATTCTCTCTCATCATGGATGTTTTTCTCTCTCCCTCTCCCTTCCTCTCTGAAATCAATAAAAATAAAAATATATAAAAAAGAGATTCATGCAACCAAAACAGCCAGTGACCTAAGGACACTTCCTGATCCAGGAATAGGTGCTGCAAGTGGCTGGCTGTGTCGTGTCTTCCTTGCCACTGGAAAGTGAGGCCGTGAGAGCAGGAACCACGCCCGCCTTGGTCTCCGCGGCCCGTGCTCACTGCGGAGCATGTGTCTGTGGAATGGCGGGGCCACCGCGTGAACGAATGAACGGACAGACGCCATTCAGGGCAGAGTTCGTCTTTTCTCACAACCCCAGGTCCTCCCAGCTGCTTTGTCAACGTGGGACACAGTGCTTCCCAGGGAGGGAGGCACGTGAATGCTGAGGGCCTGGGGGCCGGGGGCCTTGGAAAAACATGATAGCGGGAAGAGGAAGAGGAAGGGCATTTGTTCGAGGGAACTAAGCCTAAATCAAACATGTCTGTGCGCTCGATGGACTGAAAACAAATGCAGAGAAATTTATGACCCGGCGGCGGGACAGGTTTAGGGCGAGCAGGCTCGTCTGGGTCCTCTTTTGTAAACAGCAAGGACAATATCCTTCTTTAAAAATGTCGTTGGACGGAGATGTCTGCTCTGGTGCTTTTCTCTGCAGCTCGGGGTCCCTCTGACCTGTGCCGCCACCTGGGCCTTCCTTCACTGCGGCCCGGGGTGCCCATGGCCCTGCCCATCCTCGCCCACCTGCTCAGGCCCGACTCCAGGCAGTTCTGTCCAGGCGGAGTGTCTGTGATTATGGAATACTAGAGGCCCGGTGCATGAAATTTGTGCACTCGGGGGGAGGGGGACCTCTCAGCCCAGCCTGCGCCCTCTCACAGTCCGGGAGCCCCACGATCCATCGCCCCAAAGAGGTAGGCTCTGCCCATCCAGCCCAGGCTCTGCAATGGATCACCCCCAAGAGGGAGGCCCCACCCACCCACCACAGCGCCTCCACGGGGTAGCCTGGGCCTCCCTCTTTGGGGCAATCGTGGAGCCCCCTGACTGATCAATTGCCCCGCCAGCCAGTGGCCTGGGCCTCCCTCTGCAGGGCGATCATGGGGCGATGGCCGGGCCCCCAACCAATCGCATCACACCCACCTAGGCTGGCCTGGCGCCAGTGGGTGTCATAGCGTGGTCGTCGGAAGGTCATTCCTCTGCTCGGCCGTTGGGTCTATTTGCATGTTACGCTTTTATTATTATAGATGCCGTATCCTCACTGCCCAGGACAGGGGCCAGTGGCCGTCTGCAGCCATTCGGCCCTTGGAACGTGGATGGTGAAATTAAGAGACATTGTTTTACTTATAGAATTTTAGCTAATTTAAGCTTAAGTCACCACATGTGGCTAGGAGACAGTCCTAACGAGTTAAAATCCAGGAAGATTCCTAGTTCCCAAAGAACAGTCGCTTTGTAAGTGATACTGAGAAACGCATCTGTGTGAGTGAGTGATAAGTCGTGCCGGGATGAGGGAATTTCCCTCAATGAGGAAAGGAAGAGGAATATGTACACAGTTGCCCAAGGTGAACGTGCGTGAATATGATCAGGACACTCCTTTGGCCCAATACGAAAACACTGGCTTCTTAAGTCAGAAGAGTCACCTCTAAGTAACGCTCATTCCCTCAGGGTTTCCCTCAGGGTGGCCTCAGGCAACCCTCTTTGATAAAAGGGCCATGTCCATTGTCAGAGGGCTTGGGAACTGGGGGCACTTTCCCCTCCTGGATTCACAGCGCACGATAAAGGCTCGGGAAACCCTTCAGTGAATGAAGGACTGAAGGAGTGAATATAGTTTTTAAGTTTTGTTTTAACCATGAAGAATCCTGAGATTGTCTGGAGGGGAAAATAAGGAAAGTAGGTGCTATTCCTTGAAGTTCAACCTTTCCATTGACAACAAACTCACACGGTCTCGTCAGAGAATCTGGGAATGACAGGCCCGGTGTGGCCTGTGGAAGTGTGGCCCGGGTCCGGGCTGGAGCTGGCGGGAGCTGCAGGGAGCTCCCAGCCGTCCTGACTGAGGCGGGGACAGATGCTCTGTCCTCGTCAGTCCCCGTCAGTCCCCGTCCCCATCGCTGACAGCCTGGAGCCCCCAGGAGCTGGCCGTGCCCACCTTCCCCCCAGACACCGGCCGCCCGCCCCGCCAGGACCGGGCCTGCACTGGGTTCTCATGAGAAAGAAGAAGGAAACCTACCAACCTTCCATTAACAACAAACACGGCTTCCCTGGCGCAGCCGTACACGGTTCGAGAAGGACTTCCCTGCACATGATTTCACTCACCGCCCTGGCAACCCTGCTTGGAGGATGAGGAAAGGGATGGAAGGAGGGAGGCTTGGCCCTCTGTCTGGTAGCATCCACTGGCCTCGAACCCAGGCCCCTGCACCTCAGGAGGCGGTGTCCCCACCAACCTCCACTAGACCACAGTTTCCATCCGGTCTCTGCCCGGGAAGATCCCCAAGTGCCTTAAACTCGGAGCCGGGAAGCCAGTTTTTCCCTTACAGAAATGTTAAAAGCCAATGACATGAGCTGCAGGGAGGAAGGTGGCACCTGGAGCCTCGGTTTTCTCATCTGCACAATGGGACTCACACCAGACCCCTCACACCCTGTGAGGCGCCCCCTGCGGAGTGTGGGCACTCGCCTGGGGGGTCAGCGCGCACAGCCGCTGCGGGTGCAGACCGGGCGAGCCTGGCAAGGGCCACGGGAAACACTCCCTCTGCGTCTCCTCGCTCAGAGGACACGTGGCCCGAGACACGTCCCACACTGCCAAGGTGGGTTCTACGTCAGTAAGTCACTGTCACGGAGCTCACAGTACTGTGTTCCTTAAGTTATATCTAAGTTAAAGGGAGCCCGGCCGGCGTGGCTCAGTGGTTGAGCATCGACCTATGAACCAGGAGGTCAGGGTTCGATTCCCAAACAGCGTATGTGTCCGGGTTGCGGGCTCAGTCCCCAGGGGGGTGTGCAGGAGGCAGCCGATCCATGATGCTCTCTCATCACTGATGTTTCTCTCTCTCTCCCTCTCCCTTGCTCTCTGCAATCAATAAATATACATTTTAAAAGACAGAGAAAGTCCGTGCTGCAAGGGCAGGTGCACGTGGGGACCCGAACCAGAGGCGCCCTGACACAGCATCTCCGCTGCTCTCAGGGGCTCAGAGCGCTCCCCCCTTCCGGCTCCCACCCCACGTCCCGCCCACTGCCCACGCGGAGACATCCCTTCCTGCCTCCTTCTGCAT
>NW_005354965.1:2554817-2560192 GCF_000412655.1 Myotis brandtii
TCCCTCCTTTTTCTGAGAAATCCCACAGAACAGAAACTTGTTTCAATTGGTTTAACCCGTCATTTTCCAAACTGATGTCAACATCACATCTTCCTTTTACTGGTGAGTATGACTACGCCGCACCCCCCAGGAGGTCCCTGGTTTGATTCCCAGTCTGGGCACATGCCCGGGTTGGGGGATCAATCGCCAGTAGGGGGCGTGCAGGAGGCAGCCAATCGATGATTCTCTTTCATCATTGATGTTCATATCTCTCTCTCCCTCTCCCTTCCTCTCGCTCTAAAACTCAATAAAAAACATATTTAAAAAGGTAAGTAAAAAGTTAATCATAATAGATCCCACGAGAAAGAAAGTGAAAAATCAGCTTCCAGAAACGGGCGGGACCTGGCAGCTAACTTGAGCCTGTGACGCGGGAGAGAGAGTGGGGAGGAGGGGGAGCTAAGGACGAGAATCGTACCTTCCGGGCCAGAAACCAGGTGCGGGACCCAGCGGGTAGGATGTTGACCCCGAGACATTTTCCAAAGTCAGAACTTGCAAATGACCCTCCCGCGCTCCCTCCTGGTTAGTCAGGAGGCAGGGAAGTGTGTGAGGCAGAGAGTTTTGTGGGAGAAAAGGGTTGCTGTGAAGAGGGAGCCCCTAACTCAGCATGAGGCAGAGGCTGAGAGGGCCCCGCGCTGCCTTTAGGGCGCAAATCCTCAGGGTGAGAATGTAACAGGAAATTCACCGGCCTGGGAGCAGGCAGCTCCAGCACCAGCAAACCCATCAGCCAGAGGCCTTCCTGACCAGGCCTGCGGGACGGAGTTCTCACTGAGAACGGGCGCCGGACGGAATTGTAAAACACCCACCAACGCTGCGCTCTAAAGGAGAAGACACATATTTGGAGTATTTGACACCTAAAGACATCAGAAAAAAATTGAAAAGAAGTGTAAGCTTAAGATGTTAAAATGAAGATATCAAAGACAGAATAAAACTCAGCGGAACTTAGAAAAGATTCCATGGGCCAAAAATAAAGTAAATTTTAATAACAAAATAGAACTTCAAGAAATGATAAAAGAAAACTTTAAAATTAAAACTAAATGGATGAGTTAATGAACAAATTAAGCAAAGCTGGAGAACCAGTAAACTGAAAGTCAATGCCAAAGAAACCATAAAGCATGAATCACAGAGAGATAAAGAGATAGAAAGTGGCTAAGAAGTTAATTAAACCAGAAGGATTTGCTGAAGTAGAAGAAAACAACAGGAAGCAAAGACATTTACTAAAATACAGATATTGCTAATAAGCATGGGCTATACATCCAGCCACAATAGTGACTAATTTTTATTTATATAAAAGCAAGAAAAAAAAATAAAATATTACACCACAGCAACATAAACCATTGGGAGTTGATACAATTAACACTTTCTAAGGTCTTTATATTTGGGGCTGGGGGGGCGGCGTATAGATGCAGATAAAATTTAGAGCTTGTTATGTCAAGTTTACTGATTAAAAACATAAGTGTGACCACTGACAATGGACACAACATGCACTTTCCGAAGCAGGAAATGGAGTCAGGATGGGGGGAGGGGTGGGTAACCAGGAAATAAAGAAAACTCAATCACATAAAAGTAGGGAAAGTAATTTTTTTTTTAATAAAGAAAAAGTATAAAACATATCACAAGTTTTAACAACTAACTCTCCATATGGAAAAAGGGGAAATGAGGCCCTCTCTTAAACTGTGCATATAAATGGCTTCTATAAATTCAAGTCTTAAATATAAGAAGAAGAATGGTGTCTTAGAAAAGCAACAGAAGAGCACAAACCAAAAGGAAAAACCTTGATAAAATTGACTCTATTATAATTAAAACTTACATGAGTCAAAGGACACTGTAAAAACGTGAGCCGACAAGAAAAGCCTGAGAGCAGTGGTTCTCAACCTTCTGGCCCTTTAATACAGTTCCTCATGTTGTGACCCAACCATAAAATTATTTTCGTTGCTACTTCATAACTGTAATGTTGCTACTGTTATGAATCGTCATGTAAATATCTGATATGCAGGATGGTCTTAGGCGACCCCTGTGAAAGGGTCATTCTACTGCCAAAGGGGTCGCGACCCACAGGTTGAGAACCGCTGCCTTAGAGGAATCACCATCACGCTGCGTCTGAGGGGTGTTCAGGTGCCACCATGACCCGTCCCATCCCCAGGTTCTTCGGACCGTGACGTCGACTCGCTCCACAGAATGACAGCGTGGGTCCTGCCTCGGCGCCGCGGCCAGCAGGGTGCACGGGGAGGGAAGCGTGTCAGCTCGGAGGCAAGGCCATGAAGCACGTCTCGCGTTTCTGCTTCCACCCCCGGTGACACCTGCTCCCGGAGCCGCCACGTGCTCCCAGGCATGTGGTGAGTGTTCCGTTGGCCTCCCAGCTGAGACCCCAGGCGACAGCCAGCAGCACTGGAAGTGATGAGTGAGCGGCGCTCGGCTGACCCCACCCCGGCCACCACCCGGCTGCCACTGCAGGGAGGAACCGGCGAGCAGGACCTGCGTGAGCCCAGCCACCCCCCAGAACCGTAAGACATGATAGTAACGGCCCCCCAGGAAAACTGGCAAAGACTAAGAACAAGCAACGCCCGGGAGAGGACGCCAGGCAGACAGTAAGGCTGGGAAGGACTCACACCCTGGTCTGCATGTGCCAGAATCAGGTGCGTCACACAAAGCAAAACAACGAGACGTTTGCAAAAGTCATGAGGACATTTTACACCCATCTTCCTGTCAAAAATGTAAAACGCTTTTATTACCAAATGTTGAGAGAAACAACCTATATTCATGGTGAAAAGGGCAGGCTCGGGGCCCGACTGCGAGGCATCGAATTCCCACTCCATTCACAAATTACAGGACCTTGGGCAAGTAATATAATCTTTGTGCCTCGGTTTTCTCATCTGCAAAATGGGTGTTTGCCTAGGATTGCTGGGAGATCTAGTTAGTTAATACCTGAACCGTGATGCTTAGCCAGGGCCTGGCAGAGGAAGCAGTGAGCAAATGCTTGTGATGACAGGGAAGGGACACGGAAGCCAGAGTCCTGCACAGGTCCAGGTAGACGGCCACCACCCAGGACAGAGAGCCACCTGTCAGTTCTCCTCTCAGCCTGCAGGTGTCAACACCATCAGACCACTGGACTGGGATGTGGGGGCACAGCATAGAGGCCAGGGCGTGTGCCTGGAAGAGGGGGAAGTGTTCTCACTGGGGCCCCAACATCTAATGGCAAAGCTGACCCCCGGGAAGGGCTCAGTGTGGCTCGGAGGGTGTAGCAAGAGTCACAGCCCATCGTCTGCGCCAGGGACCTCCCACCTGCAGACACTGCGCCACTCCTAGAGCAGAGGATTCAGTCCGAGCCCAGGACAAGGCGGGTGGAGACAGAACAAAACTCGCATCGTCCGGAATTCTCCCAGAAATGTCTCCCAGCATCAGGGGGAGGAGGGCAGGGTCCGAGGGTAGCAGGGCCCCCCAAACCCCAAACAGGAGGCCGAGCTGACAGGTGGAACCAAGATGTGCTAGACAGTGACAGGACAGCTCCATCCGCTGGAGCCCACCCCACCCGCCAGGAGTTCCCACTTTAACCCTCTCCTTTGCTCCCAGGACGTGGGGAGCGAGCGGTTCGGGTTTAGTTCTGGTTCCATCAGCAACTAGCACTGCAGCCGCTTAGCCTCTCGGAGCCTCCGTTTCCTTATTATAAACTAAACTAAACTAATAACATAAATAATAACTAAAATAAAATCCTATATAATAAAAGGCTGATATGCAAATCGACCGAACAGCAGAACGACCGGTCACTATGACACACACTGACCACCAGGGGGCAGACGCTCAACGCAGGAGCTGCCCTCTGGTGGTCAGTGTGCTCCCACAGGGGGAGCGCCGCTCAGCCAGAAGCCCTGAGCCAGGCACAGCGGCGGTGGTCGGAGCCTCTCCTGCCTCCGCGGCAGCGCTAAGGATGTCCGGCTGCCAGCTTAGGCCTGCTCCTGGAGAGGGCACAGGCTGGGCTGAGGGACCCCCCTGAGTGCATGAATTTCGTACACTGGGCCTCTAATAATAAAATAAAAATATATTAAAAAACAGAAAGGAAAAGAAAAGAATCAAGGAAGATTTCAATGCATCCGGGGCAGCGTAGAAAAGTCTTGGATTTGAAGTTTAAAGTTGTGGTTCAAATCCCAGGTGCCACACAGGCAGCTGACTTCCTTGGAGAGAGCAGAATCGTACAGAACCAGCATCCACTTCCGTAAACGGGAACCAGTCAGGTCTCCTTCCAGGGACATTATGAGACCCAAGCAGCAATGTCTGCTACAACACCCTACGATCTCTGAGCTCAGGCAAGATGCACTCCTCCACCTGTGAGAGGACCCTTGAGTCTCCCCCCAGGAATTCTGTGCGGTGCAGCGTGGACATCAGAAATATCAACAAAGCTAGCGCTCCCCTCACAGGATCTCCGTAGCTCGTGTTTTGTTGTTCGCACCATGAACCCTGGGATGGGTCACTGGCCTTGGAGACCAGCACTGAAGCGACAGGCCCTTATCTGTGCCCTGCACGCCACCAGCTCAGTGCCCGCTGCGTCACTCGCGAGTGGGACGGTCGAGCGGCTCCCACGGGCGAACCTTATCTCACACTCCGCAGCTTCCTAAGAACTGGGGGTTTGTTATCTGCTGCCTCCTGTGGAGTGTGCTTCCTGGAGCAGGTCCTGAGTCCCCGAGTCGAAAGCTTCTACAGAATTCGCTCCGTGCTGCTAGGACTGAGGCTCACGGGGTCGGACCCTGCGTCAGAGTTAACCCTGCAATGTTCCGAAGGAGACAGAAACATCAGACACGAGAGCGGCGATCAAAGCACGCTTCGTGCAAACCCCTGCGGGCCCAGTGGCATTGCATACGGTGTGTGAAGACACAAAAGACATTATCTCAGCCATTACTGTCTCCATAGAATTCGTTTCCACGGGCATAGTTCCTTCCGTTTTTAGTCCCCACACAAATCCAGTCTTTGTGATCGATTCAGAACGTAAAACACATCACAGCTTTTACTATCCTCACTGACCGTTTGACAAGCCAGACCATATCCTACCACTTCCTTATCGCGAGGGAACTGGGTGGGGCCTCCGTCCCTGTCAACGCCTGCGCTCAGTTCTCCGCGCGTGAAAACACCCGTGTCCCGTCCTCACTCCAGTTCCTTCTGCGTCTGCTCCAACCCCCACACCGAACGCTTTTTGTTGTAAAAGGCGTCACCCTGGGGTCCTGCGGGGAGGGAGGTGCCATTGCTGGTTTTGCCGGGAATGAACAAAAGGTAGCGAGTGATGTACTTGCTACCGCATCTGCCCACACCGTCCACCCTCTCCTGACCCCCGGCTCCTCAGCTGACCTCGT
>NW_005354965.1:2560339-2564379 GCF_000412655.1 Myotis brandtii
CTAGCTGCCCACCCTCGGGTCCCCCCCAGCTGGGCCGTTTCGGCGAGAGCCCTGCCCCCTGCCCCTGGCCTGCCTCCCACCTCTTGTGGCTTTTCCCGCAGTTTCTCTCTCCTCCCGACACCTGCTTCCTGTACCCGAGGCCTCTCCCGCCGCCTTTCCTGCAACACAGATGCACCGCGGGGCTTCTCCATGTTATGTGTGTGTCTTACATGTAGTGTGTGTGTTCACACCCTCACATTGTCCTCTTTCCCTGTTCCTTTTGCCTCCACATTTTCCAACCACAGGCCACTGTCCTCCTGTCTGGACCCCTCCTAGCATTTGCTGAGCTGCCACTCTAATGGGCTGCTTCCCAATCCTTGCATGGCGGGACCCCCTCCACACACACACACGCACGCACACACACGCACGCACGCACACGCGCACACACGCACACACACACCTTCTCGCCCACCTTGTCTCCCCACCGTCCCTCGGCTCCTGCTCTTGGACATCTCTTCTCCTTTGGTGTCCTGAGCTGGGAACACTCCCCTGCCCCCTGTCCTCTGACCACTGCTCCTCATGGTCCTTGGCCCATTTCTATCCCATTTCCATCTCATGTCCACTTTCCATGGGTTCAGGCCCCGCCTGGCCTTTTCCCTCCACTCTTTTCCCCTCACATGTCCGATGCAATGCCTGCTCCACCTCTGCTTGCCTGCAGAGGGCGCTGCGATGTCCCCAGCCTGAGCCCTTCCCAAGGGAAAGGGCGGCAAGTTGACGCTCTGATAAAACACTTGCTGATATTGGTCATCAAGTCAAAATGATCATTAGCACCTTTGGTACAAAATACAGAGACCTGAAAGCAGGTAGCTGCCAGCATTGCTTGCCACCTATGTAACAACTAGAGGCCCGGTGCACAAAATCCGTGCAAGGGCCCTCACAGCCCGGCTGCCTCAGCCGGCCCTCGCAGCCCCTCACAGCCCCTCGCAGCCCTGGCTTCGCCTGGAAGGTCATCTAGATGGTTGTCTGGAATGTCGTCAGGACGGTCATCCGGCTGTTCGGTCTAATTAGCATATTCGCTCTTTATTATATAGGATGACACTGTTCTTGACATTGGGGATTGGGGACCATCTAAACACCTGACATGTTGCGTCTGTGTCCAGGCAGAGTCGCCTTTGTCAAAGGGCGTTAACTCGAGAGGCCAGGCTGCCGGTCCTCTCGGTGCTCGGTCCCCACCGCTGAGCCCCAGGCTGCGGTTCCTCTTCTCTCCAGATCTCTCAGGAGGGAACGCTCCCCCTGAGCGACAAGCTGCAGGAGCTGCTACGAAAATGCCAGGGAAGCGACCAGACGACACGCGACGCAGGGACCTGCCCGGGGATGCCTCCCCTGCACCCAGCGCCCGCCCAGCGAGTTACGCATGAAAACTAGACCCGGTGCAGCAGTGTAGCTCCGACGTGAGAGCCGCTCTGCCCCCTGACCGCAGAGACGGGCGTGTCCTCTGTCCAGCAGTGGAGTCAATCACCCTCGTATGTGCTGCTCCAGGCTCCTGGCCACAGCGGCCCTTCCCACCCGCAGCGAAAGCCAGCAGGACACACGCACGCCTCACCTATGGGCACAGACAGCGCGGCAAAGGCCCGGGAGGGGCGGGGGACAGGGGACAATGCGGGGAAAGGGGGCCATCTGCAATACTCTCCACTATAAAGATAAATTTAACACATATATAAGAAAGAATTATGGGAATAAAAATATTGGAAATGAGAAAAAGAGAGCAACTCAGAACTCCAGTTGGGCCCGGCCGGTGTGACTCAGTGCTTGAGTGTCGACCTATGACCCAGGAGGTCACAGTTTGATTCCTGGTCAGGGGACATGCCCGGGTTGTGGGCTGGGTCCCCAGTGTGGGGTGTGCAGGAGGCAGCCGATCAGTGATTCTCTCTCATCATGGATGTTGCTCTCTCCCTCTCCCTCTCCCTCTCACTCTGAAACCAATAAAAAATATTTGTTTTTAAAAAGAAGAAACTCCTGATGGAGACAAGGTGACCCACCGCTGGCTGAGGCTCTGCTGCTGCTCTGGCGGTGTGGCCCCCTCTGCAGGTCCGAGAGGGGACGCAGCTGGGAACCGCACGGGCACCTGGGGCCCTCCTCGGGGAGCTGGAGGCGGCAGCCCCTCGGGCCGGAGAGGCAAGGCATTAGGCAGGCAGCACCACCGTCAGCCACGAGCGCTCTCGTTCCTCTGGAGCATTGGAAAATGAGATGGGGCACGCGGCCTGAACCCTGGAAAGACCAGGCATTTAAGTGCTTTTTCCCCTGGAGGCCGGGAGATGGAAGGGAAGAGAGAAGGGGCTTGCGCCGGGCTGGGCCTGGGTGGCCTCCAGGAGCCATTATGGAGATGGCTGGTCTCAAGTGAGGTTAGGGAAATGGCAGGGGGGGGAGGGGGGAGGGAGGTTGTCAAGGGTGAACTGAACACTCAACCCCAAACCAGACCTGCGGGGGGCAGGGGGTTCCCCACACGCAGGAGGGCAACCCCGAGACACCATCACCGATCAAACCAGGATTCTCAAACTGCTTTTGCATCTTCCCTTTCCCTTGGTGTGGATTTTTTTCCTTTCTAAATTATAAAATACACTCATTTCCATTACACTACAACTAATAGAGAGCATTTCTACTGCTAAAAGTTGAAATCATTTTTTAGTTTTAATTCTTTGACTCCAAATGCAACTAAAATAATTTCTTAAGTTTCAAGGGGCCTTAAAAAGAGATGCTCATGGGTGACCTTGAGATGACCTCTCACTCCGGGAAAAGGTCAACACCCTTATTTTTAATGAACATCACAGCCCCCCCGCCACACACACACACACACACAATGCCTCATGTGCAATAGACAGGAAATGCATGTTTCCAGAATGAACCAATGAGTGGTCATGGAGGCCCATGGTTATCAGGGGCAGAGGCAGTCACCAGAACCCTTTTCTAAAATATATACAAATATATTTTTATTGATTTCAGAGAGGGAGAGAGAGAGGAACATCAATGATGAGAGAGAGTCATTGATTGGCTGCCTCCTGCAACACCCCACACTGGGTATCGAGCATGCAACCCGGGCATGTACCCTGACCAGGAATCAAACCCTGACCTCCTGGTTCATAGGTCGACCCTCAACCACTGAGCCACGCCGGCTGGGCTGGAACCCTTGTCTAGACGTGAAAACGGTGGGCACTGCCTGCAGGTCATTCCTGAGGCCACGTTCCCCTGGATTCTCCCAGTACCTCAGGCCTGCCTGACCCCAAGCCAGCCCCTGGCCGTGAACTCTCCCCGAGGGGAGAAGAGGGGAGAAGGAAGCAGAGAGGGGTGCAGCCGGAAGGGAAACTGTGCCATTGAGAGGGCTCAGCTGCGTGGAGCATGTGTCAGCCCCTCACTAAAGGGTGCGCCGTGTGGTAACCACACGGGCCCTGTGCGCCGCGTCTGCCGCGTGTTCTATGAGCTCCGTGTCCCGAGGAGCCGCGGCACCGGGAGGGCGGAGGCCTGGGCGGCAGCTGGCGGCACGATGGATGAGTGGCCCCTAATTATGCTATTGATTTCCCCTTAATGGGTTATGCTCCCACACGCTGCACGCTGAGCCACCACCACACACCACAGCCGTGTCGCCAGGGATACGCGTGCACATGCGCATGAGAACACGCTGCACGCTGAGCCGCCACCACACACCACAGCCGTGTCACCAGGGATACGCGTGCACGTGCGCATGAGAAGCACACGGAGGCCCTGCTCTGTGGGCTGCTCCCAGGCCCAGGAGCCAGAGCGGGACCCGACGGCCTGGGAGGAGCAGGGGGCGGCTCCCCAGGTCCCGTGCCTCACCCAGTCCTGGCGACGCCCTTGCGAGGCCCATGTGGTGGGTGAGCAGCTGAAGCTCAGAAAGGTGAGGAGTGAGACCCAGCCGACCCCTCCCCGTGAGAGGCCAGTCCCTTCGCGTCCGCAGAGGGAGCCGGAGCAGGTGCGTGAACCTGAGGCGGCGGGCGCGGTGGCCCGGAGGCTCCTGCCCCGGTGAGTGCGCTCAGTCCGTCTGGAAA
>NW_005354966.1:0-4130 GCF_000412655.1 Myotis brandtii
CATCAATAAATCAACAAACAAATGTTGGTGAGGATTTGGAGAAAAGGGAACCCAGGTGCACTGTTGATGGGAATGCAGACTGGTGCAGCCACTGTGGAAGACAGTATGGAGTTTCCTCAGTAAGTTAAAAATGGAACTGCTTTTTGACCGACCAGGTGATTCCCCTCTTGGAAATATATCCAAAAAACCCTGAAACACTAATTTGAAAGAATATACACACCCCTATGTTCATTGCAGTGTTATTTGCAATAGCCAAGATTTGGAACAGCCCAAGTGCCCATCCCATATAATAAAAGCCTAATATTGCAGTGCCAGGCTGGTCAAGGCAGGTGCCAGCGGGGGCCCCCTGATAGTCCCACCCATTGCCCCACAGAGAGAGACGACCAGCAGTGGTGGGGGGCAGGGTCGGTGAGTGGGCGGTGCCAGGCTGGCCAAGGCGGGTGCCAGTGGGGACCCTCCCTCCTGCTTGCCCCGCCGATTGCCTTTCAGATTGGCCCTTTGTGCCAGCCAGGCCTAGGGACCTTATCCATGCATGAATTTCATGCACTGGACCTCTAGTTAGTAGAAAAGTGAATAAAAAAAGTGTAGTGCCCTAGCCAGTTTGGCTCAGTGGATAGAGGGTAGGCCCGAGGGCTGAAGGGGTCCCAGGTTAGATTCCTGTCTCTCTCACATCAATGTTTCTCTCTGTCTATCCCCCTCCCTTCCACTCTCTCTAAAAATCAATGGAAAAATATCCTCGGGTGTGGATTAACAACAACAACAGAAAAGCTGGAGTACATTTACACAATGGAATACTACTCGACCATAAGAAAAAGGAAATCTTACCGTTTGTAACAGCATGGATGGACCTGGAGAGTATTATGCTAAGTGAAATAAGCCAGTCAGAGAAAGCCAAGTACCATATGATTTCACTTATATGGTATCTAATGAACAAAATAACAAAATAGAAAAAGACTCATAGATACAGAGAACAGACTGACAGTTGTTAGAGGGGAGAGGTTTGGGGGACTATGTGAAAATAGGTAAAGAGATTAAGAAAAAAAAAAAAAGACACCAAAAACTCTTAGACACAGACAACAGTATGGTAGTTACCAGAGGGAAATGGGTATGGGAGAGGTAGAAATGGGTAGAGGATAAATGGTGATGGAAGGAGATATTGGGTGGTAAACCCACAATACAATCTACAGATGATCTATTATAGAAGTGTACATCTGAAACCTATGTAATTTTATTAACTGATGTCACCTCAATAAATTTAATAAAATTAAGAAAACACAACTCTTTGTTTCCTTGATTTTCTCAATTGTTCTGTTTTCAATTTCATTGATTTGTCTTACCTTTATTATTTCCATACTCCTGCTTGCTTTCAGTTTATTTTTCTAGTTTCTCGAGGTAGGAACTTGTTAAGAAATTTCTTCTTTTCCAATGTATGTAATTAGTACTACAAATTTCCTTCTCCATCCTCCTGTTTTAGCTGTATCCCACAAATTTGGATATGTTGTATTTTCATTAGGCTCAGTCCATTAGGGAAAGTTTTCCTGAGACATAATCTTTGGCCCATATGTTATTTAGAGATGTATTTTTTGGTTTCCATGTGTTTGGAAATTTTACTGTTATTTTTCTTTTATAGATTTCTCTTTGATTTTATTGTGGTCAGGGAATCTATAGGGCATCCCCCCCAAAAATGTAGACACACTGTAATAACTGGTAGTTCAAATCTGAAAATGAAATGTATTTTAATAAATGCTGCTTTTCTAATTATTCAAAGTGTGTGTATACATTTTGGGGGGACACTCTATATATGATTTTAATTCTTTCAAATTGGTTGAAGTTTGTTCTAAGGTCAAAGAAATATTCTTTTTAAGACTAAAAATTGTATATATTTAAAGTATACAATATGACATTCGTTACACATGTACCTAATGAAATAATTAAAACAAACTAATTTACATATTCATCTCCTATTATAGTTTCCTTATTATTTTTTTTTAGTGGTGAAAGCACCCCTGAAATCTCCTCTCTTAGCAAATTTCCAGTATACAATGTATTATTTTTCCAGCTTTATTGAGATACAGGGTGAAGCAAAGGTAGGTTTACAGTTGTTTGTATGGAAAATAACACAATAATCCTATACAATAATCCTATATGCAAATCGACTGAATGGTGGAACGACTGGTCGCTATGATGCGCACTGACCGCCAGGGGGCAGACACTCAGTGCAGGAGCTGTCCCGTGGTGGTCAGTGCACTTCCACAGGGGGAGTGCCGCTCAGCCAGAAGCTGGGCTGACAGCTGGCGAGCACAGTGGTGGTGGCAGAGCCTCTCCCACCTCTGCGGCAGCACTAAGGATGTCTGAATGATGGCGTAGACCCACTCCCCGCATCCCCTGAGAGCTACCCAAGTGCATGAATCTCGTGCACTGGGCCTCTAGTTAATAAATAATACAAGCATAGACTCCATGTTTTGCATACACACAACTGTAAACCTACTTTAGCCATTCCCTGTATAATTGACATACATTTTATAAATTTAAGGCGTATAATCTGATGTTTTGATACATGTATATATTGCAAAATGTTTACCATGATAAGGTAAGGTGGCTTCTCCTTAGTTTCCTTTCCTGGCTCTTTTTTCTCTTGCTGACATGATAGTAAAAACTTTTGGGCTCAGTTTCTCAACTCAGATGACTTTAGAGTGGACATAGATAGCCCTTTGGACTTATGTTTTTCTCTGACAAAACCTGTTTTGGTTTTATTTGTGTTTTGAATGATGATAAAAATTCTTACATTTGGTATAAAATTTTCTCTCAGAAGATTTGCATTTAATATTCATCTTTGCAGTGCTTAATTTCTTTATTTTCAGAGAAAGTATACAATTTTAAGTGTACAGTATATAAATTAGCAATATTATCACATAATTAAAGGAATTTATGCCCATTTTTAAGATTGAAAAAGGTGACTTGTGGTTTCAAAAAAATAGAATAATCACTCTAGCTACTTTTATTTCTTTCATATTTGAATTTTTCCCCCCAGGTTTGTCAAGGGCTGTTTAATGAATTACTAGAAAGTGGAATTTCTGTGTGGCCTGGTTATTTGGAAACTGCACAATCCTCATTGGAACGACTTTATTCAAAGTAAGAATTGTCTTCCTTTCGATAAAACAGTATTTTTTTCAGAGTTGTTTTTTTAGATGTTTCTTCTTTATTTTATGAGTAACAGATCTCTCTTCTAAATATATCTTTATATAATGTAACTTGAAAGTATTCCTAATTTTCCCATTTACCGAACCACATGCCCATAGTTAATTGCTACAGCAGGAAACACTCTTCATCAGGCATACTTGAGTACATACCATGTGCAACTTCAAGACTTAATGTCATGAAGTATGTATACCTGAGTTTATCAATTTATCAGGATTGGAATTATGTACATTGGATGCATTTATTGAATAGAGCGCCTTTTCCTTACTGGAGTTGTGGTTTATTTTGAAATTGAGTGGAAAATAATTCCACCCCAGAGGACAGAAAACTAGTCTCCCCAGTGATTGGCACCTCTGTTTACCTGGTCGCTCAAGATTAAAACCCGGGTGTCATCCTTAGCTCCTCCCTCTTCCTTATTCTCCACATCCATTTCATCACTAAATGTTGCTCCCTGCTTCTTAAATACATTTCAAATCCACATCTCTCCATCTTCACTGCTACTACCCAAGTGAAGGTCACCAATATCTCTTGCCTGGATTGTTGAAGTAATCTCCTAATTGACCTTCCTGTCTCTAGTTTTAAAACTTCTGTTTTTTTTTTTAAAATAAATCTTTAGTGTTCAGATTATTACAGTTGTTCCTCTTTTTTCCCCCATAGCTTGCCTCCACCCAGTTCCCACCCCACCCTCTGCCCTTACCCCCCACTGTCCGCATCCATAGGTGTACGATTTTTGTCCAGTCCCTTCCCGCACCCCCCACACTCCTTCCCCACCCTGAGAATTGTCAGTCCACTCCCTTTCTATGCCCCTGATTCTATTATATTCACCAGTTTACTCTGTTCATCAGATTTTTTATTCACTTGATTTTTAGATTCACTTGTTGATAGATATGTATTTGTTGTTCATAATTTTTATCTTTACCTTTTTCTTCTTC
>NW_005354966.1:6305-13097 GCF_000412655.1 Myotis brandtii
ATAACGACAGCTTGTTCAGCCATTTGGTCTATTTGCATATTAGGGTTTTATATATATAAACTAGAGGCCCGATGCATGAAATTTGTACAAGGAGCTCGGCCCCTGTCTGCTGCGGTGGCCACCTCTGCCTTGGCCCCCCGCCCCCCGTGGCTTCATCTGGAAGGTCATCCAGAAGGACGTCTGGTCTAATTAGCATATTATGCTTTTATTATTATAGATATTCTCAACAACACTCACCAGGCTTCTTTTTTCTACATCTTTACCAACACATTTCTTTTTTTTTATAATAGTCATCCTAACAAATATGAGGTTATATCTTATTGTGGTTTTGATTTGCATTTCCCTGATGACTAGTGATTCTGAGCATCTTTTCATGTACTTGCTGGCCATTTGTAGGTCTTCTTTGGAGAGATGTCTATTCAAGTCTTCTGCCCATTTTTTAATTCTATTGTTTGCTGTAGTCTATTGAGTTACATAAGTTACTTATATATTTTGAATAATAACTCCTTATCAGAGAGATGGTTTGAGATAAGTTTAATCTATGTGTATTTGTTGAGAGTTTTTTATCATAAATAGATGTTGAATTTTGTCAAATGCTTTTTCTGTATCTATGAAGATGACCATGTGGTTTCTTTTTATTATTAAGTTTAAACAATAATTTTCATATTCTAATTTCCACTGAGATTTCTTCTTTTACTGTTGAGTTATTTCAAGATTCATTATTGTTTTCTAAGCAGTTGGAGATTTTTAGTTATCTTTTGTATACTGCTTTCTGGCTTAATTGCATTTTGGTCAGAAAACCTGTTCTAAGTGTCCCCCCCCCCCCATTTCTTGATACTTTTTGATTTAGCATAATGTAATGTAAATTTTTATAAATACTTGATGTGTACATCAAGAAATGTGCATTCTTTCATTGCAGAGTGTACTTTTCTATATGTGCTAGTTGATTGATATTTATTCATATACAATATGTCTTTACTTTTTAATTTATTCTTACAACTATTAAAATATTAATAAACAGCTCTTCTTATTATGGATTAGTCTAATTGTAGTTTATTTTCTTTATTTTTGTTATACATAATGTTTATGATATATTTTAATATAACATATTCAAATAACATTTTAATTTTCATGGTTTTATTTTATTCTCTATATCAATATGAAATGTTCTTTGTTATCTCAAGTATTACTTTATCTCAAAGTCTAATTTGTTTGATTTTAACATATTCACTTCAACTATTTTTTGGTTAGTATTTGCATGACAAGACTTTTCCTATTCTTTTACTTTTTATGTTTGTTTTTCTGTATATAAGCTGTGTCTCCTCTGAGTTAAATAGAATGTTAGCTTTTTAGCCATACTGGCTATCTTTTTTTTGTTCCCCCCACCCCTCTGAAATATCTGATTTATTACATTTAAGGCAATGTAATTTAAATGCATTTAAGTCTACCATTTTCCTCTTTCTATACCACATTTGTTTTTCTGTTTTATGTTAGTTTCCCCACTTCTTCTATTTTGTCTTTATTATCTAATCAAAACTTTAAAAATATTTTATTTTCCTCTCTCTTTATTATTTATAAATTCTTTTGACTATTATTTTAGTAGATATACCAGAGTACAAATGTCTTTCATTTAAAAGAATACAAAATATAGCAAGAATGTTACCACTTCCCAGACAATTCTTTAATTTTGTTTAATTCATCTTGTTCCTTGTGTTATTTTTGTCTTTTATTTTATACACACAGATTAATCAACATGAGACATAAATCAACATTGTTTATCACAATTAGAATCCACTTAGGTTTAGCCACATTTTTATCTTGTTCGGTAATTTTCATTTCTTCCTTTGTTTCTGTGCTCTTGTCTGGGATGATTTTACTTCTGTCTGCGGTATTCTCTTTAGTATTTCTTACAGTGAGGTGTTTCTGCTGACAAATAGTCAGTTTTTGCTTTCCTGGAAATATCTTTATGTTGCCTTTATTTTCGATAGATATTCCACATTCTTTAAGATTGAACTGGAAGTTTGCCATTTGTTTTCTTTCAGCAAATTAAAAATGTAATTTTATTTCCTTCTGGCTTTCATAACTTCTGAGAATTCAACTATCAGTCTTGTTGCTTTGTTGAAAATGATGTTTTCTTTTCTCTGGCTGCTTTAAACATTTTTTCTTTGTCTGTAGCAAATTATGGTTGTGGACCAAATCTGGCCCCCTGCCTGTTCTTTTGGAACATAACCATTCCCATTTGTTTACATATTATTTATGGCTGCTTAATGCAGAGTTGAATTGTTGTAACAGGGACAGAATGGCCCTCCACACCTAAAATATTTTCTATCTGGCCCTTTATAGAAATAGTTTGAATAACTCTTATTTATAATTTTCAGCTATCTGAAACATGTGTAACTGTGCTTATTTAACTTTTTAACCACTTGAATCTTTAACTTGCTATCTCTCATAAGTTTGGAGACATTTTCAAATACTGTTTCTATGCCATTCTCTTTCTTCACTCCTTTTGGGATTTCTATTGCCTGTGTGTTAGACATTTTCATTATTCCCCACAGGTCTCATACTCATTTTTCTACTTTCTGTTCATTCAGAACAGATATGTTATTATTAATTCATTTTAATGAATAAATTCTTCCTTCTGATTAATTTTTATATATTTGTTTCATTCTTAATGTATTTATGCCCTGTAATTTCCATTAATTTTTCTTTTATGAATTCTACATTTCTGGTGAAATCCTCTATCTAATTTACTAAACATATTAATTGTAATTATTTTACAGTCAATATTATTATCTTCTAAGGATTTGTTTCTATTATCTTTAAAAAATTTTTAATTTTATTATTTGGCCCTATCCCTTGGCAAGGCTGATAACTGTGGTTGAGTGCTTGATAGTGTATGTGGAAAAATGATTATCTGGAGCTCTGGCTGATACTATTTTCTTCCAGGGAACATTTATTCTGCTTTCTGGTAGGCAATTAAACTAGGGACAGAATATCTAATTCAGTTTGGGATTAAGTTTGTTTGAAATGGAATTTCAGTCTTTGTGGTAACTAATCTAATTCTTGTTCACTTTCACCCCTATGGAGTAGCCTTTTTAGAGTCCTAATTGAAAGTTTAGATTCTTAACAGACTCCTCCTTTAATGGTTGGTCCTGAATTCCAATTCTTGCTTCCCCAGCTGTGTGAAAGGTCTGCTCAACTTTTGAGACCATTACCCACTCCTCTCTAAACTGTTTCCCTAGGAACTCAGCTCTTTGTCACTTACATGGGAAATGCCTTAAAGGTAAAAAAATGTCACAGGTCTACCGATCTCTCAGAGTTTTCCTTCTCTCTGTGACACTAAGTTCTCAAGTTCTGGCTGCTTTTCTGATTCCAATATCTCAGCACATTTAACAACTGTTTTGGGTACATTTTCCAATTTTTAAAATAATTTAATTATTTTTAATATTTTTATTTTATTATTATTATCATCATTATTATTATTATTTGTTGTTGTTGTTAATCTTCACCCAAGGATATTTTTCCATTGGTTTTTAGAGAGTGTTAGGGAGAGAGACAGATAGAGAGAAACATCAATGTGAGAGAGAGACATTGATTGGTTGTCTCCTGCACACACCCCAATCAGGGCCAGGGAACCTGCAACTGAGGTACATGCCTTTGACCGGATTCGAACCTGGGACCTTTCAGTCTGAGGGTTGATGCTTTATCCACTGAGCAAAACCAGCTAGGGCAATTTTATTATTATTTTTTAATTCTCACCCAAGGACATACTTAGGGAGTTGAAAGGGAACAGAGAGAGAGGAGAAAGAGAAACCAGGGATCAAACCCACAGCCCAGGTATGTGTTCTGACTGGGAATCAAACCAGCAACCTTTCAATGCAAAGGATGATGCTCAACTAACTGAGCCACTCTGACCAGGCAATTTTCTAGTTCTTCACAGCACTGATCTGCAATAAGCTGCTCCACCATCAGTAGTAGTGGAATCCTTTACCTTCACTGAACTTCTCTTTAGAGTTTAGGCCAAGAAACATTGGTGATAATTATTCTGAATACACTGTAAAATTTGATTTCCAGAACCTAGGGCATGTTTGATTCTAATGATCATACTTTCTAAGTGATAATAACCTTTTCCTATCTGATATAATATTTTCAATAATTTGTTACATACACAGACTTTATCCATGGTATTTTACATTAGATTGTGAAGAAGCCCATTCTATTGCTGGGAAGTCCAGATTATTAGATAATTACAATTGATAAACAATCATGAGTGGGACATATGATGAACATTCTAGAACTTACTTATTCAAATGAAAGCGTATTCTCTTTAATATAACACTTTAAAGTTCCAAACACTTATTAAAGCACTTCTGTGTGATGCTTGAAACCTTTTGGGATACTATATATTTGGAATTGCACTTATAATATATTGTTGCATACATGCTTAGTGGTACAAATCCTTTTTCTTAGAGGTTGTAATTAATTTGCCGAATGAAGATACAATCATCCAAGCTACTTCTGGCTAGTAATACAAGTGGTCAAATTTTGTAAAGTTCAGAAGTACAATCTACTAAGAGAATTGTAAAAGTGGTTTGTAATTTTTAAGGTTTAGTTCATCAACTTATCTACACTAATAAAAGACAAAGATGCTAATTGACCATACCTTTGCTATGCCCATCAGCCAATCAGAAGAGTATGCAAATTAACCCAACAAAGATGGCCGTTAAATTTGCATACTGCAGGTGGGGTGGGCAGCGTGATCAGCTGACCGCTCTGCCACCACCCAGGCCTGCCATCTGCGACCTGGGCAGGCGGGGCAGGCAATGTGGGATCGGGCCTGCCATCCGCCTCCCGGGAGTGGGTCTAAGCCAGCAGGTGGTTATCTCCCAAGGGGTCCCAGACTGTGAGAGGGCACAGGTTGGGCTGAGGGACCCCCCCCCCCACCAGTGCACAAATTTTTGTGCACCGGGCCTCTAGTTTTTAAATAAAAATTTACTGAATGCCTACTATATGCCAAGTACTATGTCAGATGCCAGGGAGAACAATGTTATACATAATGGATTGAATGATTAGTTATTACTTCAAACATTAATTTTTCAACATGTTAAGAGTTTATACATACATATTATACAAACACATATAGTCCTACATATGTATGCATGTGTATGTGTATATATATACATATGTATGTATATAAAGCTACCATATCAATGTATTTCTTATATTGATTTGACATGTGTGCTCTGTTGATTGGACTATCAACTTTCAACATAGTTTTGTATCTCCTGATAGTCCCATTTTGGTGTTTTACATATACTAAGACCTTGATTAATGTTGACTATCTATAAGTCAACACTTTTAAATAATAAACTCAAAATTGCCATAAGCACAAGAGTAGTTTTATTGTAATATTTCTTGCTGACAGTTTATTTCTTCTTATAATCTATGAGCAAAATATTTGCTGTGAATTGTAATGCTGCTTTAGAAAATATGACAAAACTCTAATGGATGGAGACCAGGCATCATCAGGGAAAAGAAATAGCTTATGATTAATAAGAAACTGAATGAATCAAAGTACATAAGAATATTTAGTACAATGAATACTGATTGATTTTGATCCAACGTATAGAGTCAGTTTCATATGGGCTACTTTTCTTAAAGAGAGAGTAGGTTCAAACACCCCCACATTTGGCACACCAGTCATCCATACATTCATATTTTAAAGTACTTGTGGGTTTTTTTTGGCAGTTACATATAGTGAAAAAAACACACGCATTCTGCTTTTCTTAGCACTTTACTCTTAAAATAAAACAAAAAGAACAAAATGGAAATCTAAAATGATACTCAGAAACAATGAATGGTTAGTGTTAGCTTGTTAAATTACATGCATCAGTTACAAGTAACAAAAATAATTCTGTATTTTTGCTTCCTGATCTAGTTCTATGTTTACTTTTCTAATGTAATAACTTAGTTGGTACTTAACATTGAGATATAAATGTGTGTTTGAGAAACAATTTTTATTATTATACATTAGCCAACTTTTTTGGGACTTTGTATGTCTCTGTAGTTATGAAATAAATCTAAATCCTTAATTATTTCATTGAATATATCACCCTATCCTGTCACATACTTCCTAAACTGTGAAATACAGAAGAAAAAATTTCAGATGATGATATAACTTCCCAAAGCAAAGTATTTGCTTCCATTTTGACAAGTTTAACTATGGACTACATACGATTGGGATAAAGTTGTTTTCTACAAGATGTAATAATTTAGAGAAAAACTATTTATAAAAGCCATTTGACACTTGATTTTTTAGAATGTATACTTGAAGCAGAATTTAATTTCATCAATGCTAGGGGTACATTATCAGGAGAAAATCAGATGGGTTGCAAATGGGGATAAAGCCTTCAAGGACTCTAGAAAATTAAAAATGCTTTAGGAATAATAGATGTTTCATACATCTGTGGGAGTCAGGTGGGTCAGACTGTAATGTTCTATCCAGCTCAAATAGAGCATTATGTATCCGTCAGGACAGTCTTAAGTTTGCTTTAGTAACAAATGACCCCCAAATCTCAGTGGCTTGTGACAATAAATCTTTATTTCTCCCTTTTTTCAACACTTAATAAATAAGATATAAACATTATAAATATCAAAGTATGTCTGGATAGTCTTTCTGGGCATTATAATATACTAGGGGCCCGGTGCACAAAGATTCGTGCATGGGGGGGGGGGGGGGGGGGGGCAGTCCCTCAGCCCGACCTGCCCCCTCTCCAACCTGGGAACCCTCAG
>NW_005354966.1:13188-13993 GCF_000412655.1 Myotis brandtii
CTTTAATTTTTCCTAGACACTCTGATTTTACTTATGTCTCTCACCTTTGCTTTCCCTCCATCCCCCACCACAACAGTAATGTGCTCCAGGCTCACTTTGCTCTAGTGCAGTGGTTCTCAACCTTCTGGCCCTTTAAATACAGTTCCTCATGTTGTGACCCAACCATAAAATTATTTTCGTTGCTACTTCATAACTGTAATGTTGCTACTGTTGTGAATCGTAATGTAAATATCTGATATGCAGGATGGTCTTAGGCGACCCCTGTGAAAGGGTCCTTCGACTGCCAAATGGGTCGCGACCCACAGGTTGAGAACCATTGCTCTAGTGTCTAAGAGATCTGTCTGCCACCAGAACTACAATTCCCAGCATTCTTGGTGCTCCCCGCGCTTCTGCTTCCAGTCCTGGGGCTGCCATCAGAACTACTATTCCCAGAATTCCTGGTGCTCCCCGCGTTGGGAGCAACCAAGGGAGCCATAGCCCCCCAAGCCTCCAGCTCTCCTGCTCTGCTCTCTGCCCAGCAACCAAGGGAGCCATGTCTCCCTAAGGGAGCAACTGAGGGAGTGACCAAGGGAGCCACGTCCCCCTAAGCTGCCGGCTCTCCTGCTTCTGCTCTCTGCCCATCGCCTGTGTATGCAAATTAACCCGCCATCTTTGTCGGGTTAACTTGCATATTCACTCCTGATTGGCTGGTGAGTGTAGCAAAGAAACAGTCAATTTACATGTTTCTCTTTTATTATATAGGATGCCAAGTACTTATCAATGCCAAACTTTGAGAGATATTGATGATTTATAGTAATTTACAGGA
>NW_005354966.1:15645-18620 GCF_000412655.1 Myotis brandtii
TTTGAAATAAATAAAACTAAAAAAAAAAAAGACTGTACCCTTTTATGTAATGATGTTTACTTTGAATTTATATTAGTTCACACAAACACTCCATCCATGCTTTTGTTCCGGCCCTCCGGTCCAGTTTAAGAACCCATTGTGGCCCTCGAGTCAAAAAGTTTGCCCACCCCTGGTCTAGTGTAATGATTGTGCTCAGTTATGTTTCCTACATAAATAACTGCACCTATTATGTTTAATGAAAAATTAATTAAACCCATTCCATCATATCTTATTCTATGTAATGCATGTAATTAAAATATACAGTACTTGCGATGGGGTTTAATCCAATTTTTTAAATTTCAGATTGTAGAAGTAACCAACATCCTGCTGGAGATGAGATAATAGGTCAGTGTTAGAAAAGTAATTTTTCTAGCTCCTCTAACAGGCATCATGCCCAGTGGTGTGCTAGCTGCTAACTGCAGGTTGAGATCCCCCATCAGCAAGTGTGATAATGGGTTGGAAGAGCAAGGGGAAGAAGGGATTAATTTTCACTCTTTTTGTCTCCTTGAATAAAAATGATTCACACTCCTCATAGCTCCTGTGGATTTCAGTAGCAGCACCTTTTAAAAATAGAATTACTAAATCTCAGCAATAGAAACAGTTTCAGGGGTTCACAGCAAAAGCTATCAGACTTTATAGGGATCTCTTTATGCCTGTATGGCTTTGAAACCTCTGGAAGGGGTTAATTCATAATCTTCATAGGCAGCCCATTTCATTTTATTTGGTTTTATTATATGTTTTTATTGATTTTTAGAGGGAGAGGGAGAGGGAAAGAGTGATAGACACATCAATGACGAGAGAGAAGTATTGATAGGCTGCCTCCTGCACGCCCCCTACTGAGGATTGAGCCCACAATCCAGGTATGTGCCCTGACCAGGAATGGAATCCTGACCTCCTGGCTCATAGGTCGATGCTCAACCACTGGGCAACACCGGCTGGGCCCATTTCATTTTAATTGTTTGAAATTTCTTCCTCATTTATAGCTAAAATCTGCCTTTCTGTAAATTAAAATAGTAATAATTGGAGTAACAGCTACTGATCCTTGCATTGTGGAATGTTATATTTAGTTGCATCTAACAGAATACACCCTTGCTACTTACAATGAAAAAAAATTTAAAAATATGTTTTTATTGATTTCAGAGAGAGGAAGGGGGAGTGAGAGGAAGATAGAAACATTACTGATAAGAAAGAATCATTGATTGGCTGCCTCCTGCATGCTCCCTACTGGGGATGGAGCCTGCAATTCAGGCTTGTGCCCTGACTGGAATAGAACCATGACCTCCTGGCTCATTGGTCGACAATCATTTGGCCAGGCTCAATGAAAATATTTTTAAACAGAATTGTATACTGACAAAATAATAAAAGCAAGTGGACTAGGCCGTAGGCAAGGTTTTCAGAAATATCTCCTCGAATAGTACCGCAAAACTGGCCTACCAAGCCTGCTATTGTCTCCATTCCAATCAGGAAGGGGGCAGCAAGCAGAGACTAGTTATTCCAGGATCACACCATCTCCCACTTGACCCAGACCAAAACTAACAAAGCAAAGCAAAGCAAGCCCTGCACCTGACCTCTATCTAGATCGATCTAGCTCTAGTTCCTTCCACTGTTCTCTGTATGTCATGGTCTCCAGGTTTTTTTCTATATCTTTGTTATTGTTTTGAACTGTTGTTGTGAGAGAACTCAATGAGTCATGCTATTTTACAACTTTGGTGGGTGGAACTGAATACAGACACATCTGATACAGCAAGTTGTAGAACTACTACTCTTTGAATATCATACATAGGTTCAATCTTTGGCCAAATTTTGAATCTGTCAAAGAACCCATCAGAATAAGATTTGTTAGGGAAACACAGGAGATTTGGATAGATGAAAACAAAGGTAATGTTTGTTTGTTTTCTGCATTTCCTCTAAGGAATTTAGTCTACTCTGATATCATTAATTAGTTTTAATTGTTTGAAATTTCTTCCTCATTTATAGCTGAAATCTGCCTTTCTGTAAATTAAAATAGTAATAATTGGAGTAACAGCTACTGATCCTTGCATTGTGGAATGTTATATTTAGTTGCATCTAACAGAATCCACCCTTGCTACTTACAATGAAAAAAATTTTAAAAATATGTTTTTATTGATTTCAGAGAGAGGAAGGGGGAGTGAGAGGAAGATAGAAACATTATTGATAAGAAAGAATCATTGATTGGCTGCCTCCTGCATACCCCCTACTGGGAATGGAGCCTGCAATTCAGGCATGTGCCCTGACTGGAATAGAACCATGACCTCCTGGCTCATTGGTCGACAATCATTTGGCCAGGCTCAATGAAAATATTTTTAAACAGAATTGTATACTGACAAAATAATAAAAGCAAGTGGACTAGGCCGTAGGCAAGGTTTTCAGAAATATCTCCTCGAATAGTACCGCAAAACTGGCCTACCAAGCCTGCTATTGTCTCCATTCCAATCAGGAAGGGGGCAGCAAGCAGAGACTAGTTATTCCAGGATCACACCATCTCCCACTTGACCCAGACCAAAACTAACAAAGCAAAGCAAAGCAAGCCCTGCACCTGACCTCTGTCTAGATCGATCTAGCTCCAGTTCCTTCCAGTGTTCTCTGTATGTCATGGTCTCCAGATTTTTTTCTGTATCTTTGTTATTGTTTTGAACTGCTGTTGTGAGAGAACTCAATGAGTCATGCTATTTTACAACTTTGGTGGGTGGAACTGAATACAGACACATCTGATACAGCAAGTTGCAGGACTACTACTTTTTGAACATCATACATAGGTTCAATCTTTGGCCAAATTTTGAATCTGTCAAAGAACCCATCAGAATAAGATTTGTTAGGGAAACACAGATTTGGATAGATGAAAACAAAGGTAATGTTTGTTTGTTTTCTGCATTTCCTCTAAGGAATTTAGTCTACTCTGATATCATTAATTAGTT
>NW_005354966.1:20134-31625 GCF_000412655.1 Myotis brandtii
AGGCGCCTGGGACCGTGGGGTAGGTGGCTTGTCCCTCTCCCAGGCCTCAGGCGCAGGCACAGCCACTGATGCCCGGGACTGCGGGGCGTGTGGCTTGTCCCTCCCCCGGGCCACAGGTGCAGGTGCAGCCGCTAGCGCCCAGGACCATGGGGCAGGCGGCTTGTCCCTCTCCCAGGCTGTAGCCTGGCTGGTCCCCATTCCTCTCTCGCAAGCTCATTTGTGCCTGGCTTGTCCCCATTCCTCTCTCCCTAGTGTTGAGTGTCTGAGCCGTTAAGGGGTGACGGCGTGAGGGCGTGATGACCATTTGCATATTAGCTCTTTATTATATAGGATATGCATAGCCCATTGAGGGTGTGAGGGCGTGATGACCATTTGCATATTAGCTCTTTATTATATAGGATAAATCTTTGCACATTCATGTTCAATAGATAATATTGTCACATTGTCACTCTACCTTTACTCTTAGTTGGTCAAAGAAAAAATTTAATAAATTTTTATTTTGAAAAATATTTTTCATATAAAGCACATATACACTAATTTGGAAAATCAATATAAAATATGTTTGTCAGAAATTCATGAAAATGTTATTTAATAATAACTTCCAGATTTTTAACAAAAATAAAATTTCAAGTGGTCCCACAGAATGAGAGAATAAAAACAATGAAGTTTCTGTTTCTTCTCTTTTCCCCCAATCACTGTGCTTTGTATGTAAAAATCTATTGTTTTAAATGAAGTAATACAGAGTTCACAGGAATAGTTGATGAGAAAGATAGAACGAAGGAAGGAAGGAAGGGAGGGAGGAAAGGAAGGAAGGAAAGATGTTCAAAGCAATTTCAAGCCATTACAAATTATTGTGAACTTATTTTTGAAACAAGTTTATGTACCTTAGTTTATGTGCATCATGGATTAATTATATAATTATACTAATTACATAGTTAATACTTACTGGTGGTTCCCTAGCTCTCTAAATGTCCATTCTCCTCCTATTCCTTATTGAGAATTTGTCCACCTAAAACATTGCATTTCCTATCCTCCCATTCTGCTGATATGATCATGCAACTAGTTTTATTCAATGACATGTATTCAAAAGGACACACAGTACAGTGCTCCTTGGAAAATTCTTTAAAATGGAAACAGATTACACTTTTATCCCCTTCCTCCATCCTGGAGGTGATAGTCTAATGGATATGTACTGGCATGTCTTTTTTGGTTTAATTTGCATTTCCCTGATGACTAATGTTGCAGCATCTTTCCAGGTAATTATTCACTATTAATATCTCTCCCTTTCCTTGTGTCCCTATGCCTCTTGTCTCTCTTTAGTAAAGTGCCTTTTGAATTTTTTGCCTTAACATTTTTTGTTTGCCTTCTTATTTTTTAGTTGTAAGAGGATTGTATATATTCATGATATAACTCCTTTAGTGAATACATTTGTTGTGAATATTTTCGTCTAATCTGTGGCTTGTCTTCTTGTTCTTAAATACTGTCTTTTGAAGGGAGACATTTTAAATTTTGATGAAGTTCCATTTCTCATTATTTTAATGCTTTTTACATTTAAAAAATGTTTTCTAGATGTACAAAATCTTTGCAAACTCTAAAGGTCGCATAGATTTTATTCTATATTTTATTACAGAAGTTTTATAGTTTTAGGTTTTACATTTAGGTCTATGATTAAATTTTAGTTAACTTTTACATGGTATAAGACAAAGTTCTATGTTTATTTTTTAATGTATGCATATTCATTTGATTCAGCCCAATTTATTACTAAGTTTTTCCTTTTTCTATTGAGTTGCCTTGGCACATTTGCCAAAAATCAATTGATACACAAACATGCAGTCACACATATTTCTGGCTCTCTACAATTTCCTGTTAATCTGTATTTATATTGTCTCGGTTACTATAAATTTCTTTTTGTTGGTGTATTATTGGCATACAATATCCTATTAGTTGCAGGTGTGCATCACAGTGATCCAATATTTATATACATTACAAAATGATCCCCATGATAAGTCTAGTTACTATTTGTCAACATACAAAGCTATTACAATATTATTGCTTATATCCCCTATGCAGTACACTACTATCCACATGACTCATTTATTTTATAACTAAAAGTTTGTACCTCTTAATCCCTTCACCTATTTTGCCGACTCCGCTAATCCCTTTCTTTGTTAACCACTATTTTGTTTTCTGCTTCTATGAGTCTGTTTTTGTTTTGTTTGTTTGCTTTGTTTGTTTTGTTTTTAGATTCCACTTATAAGTGAAATCATACATATTTGTCTTTCCCTTCCTGACTTACTTCACTTGCATAATACCCTCTAGATTTAGCCATACTGTTTGAAATAACAAGGTTCTTTTTTCTTCTTTTCTTTTTTTTGGCTAATATTTTATTGTATATGCCACACCTTCTTTATCCATTTGTCCATCGATGGAAACAGGGTACTTCCATATCTTGGCTAGTCAAATGATGCTGCAATGAACATAGGGGTTACATATATCGCTTTGATTTAATGTTTTCATTTTCTTTGGATAAATACCCAGAAGTGGTATTACTGGCTCAAATGATATTTCTGTTTTTCATTTTTTGAGGAACCTACACACTGTTTTCCATAGTGGTGGCACCAATTTACATTCCCACCAACAGTGTACAAGCGTTTTCCTTTTGCTCCACATTCTTACCAATGCGTGTTATAATTTTTCTTCTTAAAAATATATATCTTTATTATTAAAAGCATTATAGATGTTCCCTTTTTTCCCCCAATGACCTCTTCTATCCTGCACCTGCCACCCGCACCAGGCCTTCCCCACACTATTGTCTATTCTTTGGTTAATCTCTTCCCACCAACCCTCACCCTCGCCCTGCCTTCTTGTCTTTCTTATAATAGCCATAGAGATATCTCACTGTGGTCTTGATTTTCATTTCCCTGATGATTAGCTTTAAAGTAAGTCTGAAATTACATAAAGTCTAGAGGACTGTTCTTTGTTTTACAGTTTTAAATAACTTTGGTTATATTAGGGCCTGTGCATATCTTAATGTCATTTTATCAATTAAAAAAAAAGACTGCTAGAATTTTGATTGGAATTCCACTGAACCAAGTCATGAATCAGTTTTAGGAGGATATTTATATTAATAATATTAAGTCTTCCAATCCATGAACTTGGTGTATTTAAAAATTTCTCTCAGCAATGTTCTATAGTTTTCAGTTAAGCAATTTTGGATGGCTTTTTGTTATATTTACTCCTAGGTATTTTATGGTAATTATATCATCTGGAAATAGGGAGTTTTCTGTTTTTGCTAAAATTGTCACTGTTTTCTTGCTACTCACTTTGTTATTGAATTTATTGGGAAGGAATGCAGACTGGTGCAGTCACAATGGAAATCAGTATGGAGTTTCTTCAAAAAATTAAAAATGGAACTGCCTTTTCACCCAGCAATCCCACTTCTGGGAAAATATCTGAAGAAATCTGAAACATGAATTCAAAAGAATAAATGCACCCCTATGTTCACTGCAGTGTTATTTACAATAGCCAAGATCTGGAAACAGCTTAGGTGTTTATCAGTAGATGAGTGGGTAAAAAAGTTGTGGTACATTTACACAAGGAAATATACTACTCGGCTGTAAAAAAGAAGAAAATCTTGCCTTTTGCTACCCACTTTTATGATGGCTGCCTTATAATCCCATGTTCTGCCAAACATAAAACCATTTGCTTGTCCTGTCTCTCTTTAGATGAAATTGTTATTCTTTAGAATTTGGCTAATCTGTTTATCTTGTGACTTTGGTTCTCTGATGGTCTCAAAAAAGGTAATCTACACTAATAAAAGAGAAACATGGTAATTAGCGTACGACCTCATTGGCTAATCAGTGAGTATATGCAAATTAACTGTCAGCCAAGATGGCGGCCGGCAGCCAGGCACTGAAGGGAGCATGAGGCTTGCTTGCTGCGGACTCCAACGTTCCCCACCTCACTTGCCGGCCTCTCAGCTGCAACTCTAAGCAATTATGTACTATGTTGCAAATAAGAAGCTAAACAAAACCCCAGAAAAGGGCTTCCATTCAGCTGGGCTCAGACCACAACATTGTATCTATGTTTTCAGCAGCGAGGCCTCAGAGCTAAAGCTGGCCCAGAATAAAAAAAAAGAGAGAAGAAAACAAGGAGCGGTTGGAAGCTTTAGTCACTCGCCAGCCGGAAAACAGCCCTCAGCCCCTCACCCAGACTGGCCAGGCACCCCAGTGGGGACCCCCACCCTGATCCAGGACACCCTTCAGGGCAAACCAGCCAGCCCCTACCCATGCACCAGGCCTCTATTCTATATAGTAAAAGGGTAATATGCCTCCCAGCACCGGGATCAGCGGAGCAGCGAGTGCACAAATTTTTGTGCACCGGGCCTCTAGTGCTTTTATAAATAATCTGGCTTTCTCATTATTAGATTAAAATATCATTTGTTTTCTGTATCCAAAGGAAATAAAACTGTTCATAAATTTTGCTGTTACATTTTCATACAAAAATACATTCTAATTTTCAATGTGAATTTTTCATTGACTTATGAGATTTTTTAAAAGCATCACTCAATTTATTATTTGAATATTTTACGCCTTATGTTGTCATTGATTTTAGTTGAACTCTATTGTGTTAGCATGTTTTGCCCATTTTTAATTGATTAAAATGTAGTTAGGCTTGCTTTATGGTAAACTGTGCTGGTAAAAATTTCCTTTGCACTTGGCTAGAATTTGCTTTCTAAAGTTGCTGGCCATAGTGCCCTAAAATATAAATTAAGAAAATTCAGTTAGTAGCTTTGTGCACATCTTGTATATACTTACAAATATTTTAAATGTGTGTGTTATCAATTTTTCTACTTCTCTACCAGTTCTCTATGTATTTGTCTCTTGTATTTTTAGCTATGTTAGTAAATGATACATATTACACACTGTATATTCCTGATGAATTCACCCTGCTATAATTTTGAAAGATACTCTCTCTCTGGCAATGCTCTTATTTTGAAGTCTACTTTGTCCCATCTATACTAATAAAAGAGTAATATGCAAATTGGTCACGGCACCCTCACAGTCACGACCAAATATGCTAATTAGTCATGATCAGTATGCAAATTGACCATCACTCCAACACAGCAGTTGGGGCTGATCGGGCCAGCAGGGGAGGGCCATTGTGGGGGACAAGGCCAGCAGGGGAGAGCAGTTGGGGGCAACCAGGCCAGCAGGGGAGAGCAGTTGGAGGTGATCAGGCTGGCAGGGGAACAGTTAGGTGTCGATCAGGCTGGCAGGGGAGTGGTTAGAGGGTGATCAGGCTGGCAGGCAGAAGTGGTTAGGGGCAATCAAGCAGGCAGGCAGGCCAGCGGTTGGGAGCCAGCAGTCCTGCTTGCTTTCAAACTACCTGAATGTATTAGTCATTGTTCTACTAGATAAACAGAACCAGTAGGATAGATGAACAGCAATCAATCAAACACTCAAATTTTGATGGCCTTGGGGTCCTTTCCATGTCATTATCTATCTACTCAAATATTTATTAAGGGCCAATACTATAGCTGTCACTCAGCTACTACTTGGGAGAATATCAGTATCAATGGGAACTCCCTTCCAGTAGAGTGTTTCCCAGCATTTGGCATTACACAAAGGTCCCTTGACACATAGACTCAAGCATCTTACTAGTAGGTTCTCCCCAAGGTGAGCCACATTGCTGAGCTGAGGATGCTACCTCTGTTTCCCACCTTTTCAGTAAACTTCTTTCTTAATTGAGTGCCTCATTTGACTGCTGGGAGCAGACAAGTTTCATTTTATTTCTTAGAGGTTATGTCAACCAAGTGAGCTTACAAAAAAGAACTCTAAAGTTAATCAATATAATATTTGCATACACAGTTACAGGGAGCAGACATAGTTAAACTAGTCAGGGTATAATTTAGCCACAAGTCTGAAATAAAAGGGAGACATAGGCAGTCTTTTAAAAAATAAATATAACATTACTTTAACTTCACAATTTAGGTGTAAGGTATGTAGTCATTAATTTTGGCCCTAAGAAGTGTATTTAATAAGCAGACTATAAGATCACATAATTACTATGCAGACTAAGAATATTTAATAAGCACATAGTTATTACACATAGTTATTATGGTTTTACAGTATTGAGTAGAGTTCCATTTTCATCTGAGAATTAGCTTTCCTCCCACACTAATTTAAAGAATTGGTTCCTTACTGATTCAACCATTGTTCTCTTCGTTTCTGAAACTGTAGCAGCTTACTTTTGATTATCCTCACTTAATGGTACTGACCCAACCCATCTTCACACTGTCATATTTCTGTGTGTGTTAAGAATGTAGAAAGCTTCAAGCTAATTTTCCTTGAATAATTCTTTATCGATATTTTCAATGCCACATGTGCTCTGAGACTGCTGAGGAGGTGCACTCCTCAATTGCCCCTTAGATCACGAGAAAGCTTAGGAAATCTTAAAAATGCATTTCTATCCTTCACTAAATTTGTTGGTTGCAAATCTGAAATCGGGTGTCACTTTACATTTAATCCAGGAAAAAGTGCCATAGAGAATCCTTCAACACTGACCAACAGCAAGTATTTTGTGCAGTCTTTGTCTCTAAGCCTGAGGTGGCAAGTGTGGGAGATTACATTCAAGCCAAAGCAATTTTCTCTTATTTATTAAAATTCCATTTAACAAATAATTTCTCTATACCTTCTCTGTAGATACATGCGGCTTCCTGTTCTTATAGAGCTTACGTTTTGTAGAGTGAGGCAAGAATAAACAAACAATAGCATTTTAGATCATTATGATCCAAAGACCAACAAAAAGTGATTACATAGAGCAAACAGAGCTGGGTGGTGGACGGGAAACCAGGGAAAAATAAAAATATGGGGCCCCTTAATAAAAAGTTATTAGGAATTCCAAGATGACAATAGCAGAACATGAAGCCAGCCCTTCAAGAGTGATTAGGGACAGGGTCGGTGGCAGAAAATTCATAAAGGATATTCTATCTCTTTAGGAGAACATTAGGAATTTAGATGATAAGGAGGAGCCATTCCTACTCGCCAGATGGAGTGAACTGTAGAAGTGCACCCTCTCACCTGCTTGAGAAGCAGACAGGCCTGTGGAGCTAAAGCTCATGGGCTGAGGGAGAGAAGGATATAAGACGAAGCCCCAGAGAGTTTGGGGGTAGGGAGTTCATGAAGGGCCTGTTGGGCCATGGCAAAGAATTAGAATTTGACAAGTAAGCCTGATAAAAAGCTTTAAGAATTGATAATTCGTTCACATGTTTGAGGGCTTGCATAACTCATACTAATTCTTAAAATTTTCAATGCTCCATCTCTACAGCTTTAACATTCTTTCTTCTGAGCTGCCTGGTGGTAAGGAAAAGAATATGACTGATTGTCTATGTCTTTCATCCTTCCCTCCCTTTCTTCCTCCTCAAAGTCCTGTGTATATGAAATGCAAAAAAATTAAATAAATAGTTTAGGATAATTTACTCAATTGTTTGATTCTGTGAAAGATTATTCAGACTTTTGGACTAAATAGACTTATTAATTTGAGTAAAACAGAATAACCATTATCTCTCTAAAAACCACTTGAAAGAAATAAGGAGAGAATCAATTGCACTATATACATATAATATATAAAATATTATATTTATATGTATAGATTATATATGTACATATATACAGACTGTATATATAAACAAATAATTTATGTATGTGCATTTAATGTAAATATATAATACATTTGGTATAATACTGTCTTTAGTTCCAATGGGGGGGAAAAACAACTACCAGTCTTTCACCTGGAAAACTATTTTTCCACTGGAGAGCTAAATAAAAACTTCTTGCTTTAAAGTAAAAGTAAGTCAGATTATTATTGGTTTTGTATACCTTCATTGGTCATCAATATTGATAAAATTAGATGGCTAAAGCAATTCCATTCATTTCATTAAAATGATTTTAGAATTCATTTATCCTTTCATTATTCCTTTATTTACTCATTTATTTAATATCTATTAACCGCCGCCAATGAACCAGATATTTGCCAAACTCTGAGGTTTCTGAAGATACAAAATTATCTACTATAGTGAATAAGAGAACCCAATTAGCATTTCAAAATGAGGGATCATTGCTAACAAGACAAAAAAAATGAGCTCACACAATTTTTAAGTTCCAGATTGATTGCAGAACAGATCATTCTGATATTCATAATAACATGGCTGACAAAGGATTTCATTTTTTCCTCTTGGATTTTGAATTTCCAAAAAAAATCAGAACGTGTTCATGGTTTTTAGAGAGCATTTCAGAATAGATGAAATATTATAAGGTTCAGTGAAAATTTTATTTATTTTTTAAAAATATATTTTTTTATTGATTTCAGAGAGGAATGGTCAGGGAAAGAAAGATAGAAACATCAATGATGAGAGAGAATCGTTGATTGGCTGCCTCCTGCATACCCCCTATTCGGGATCAAGCCCGCAACTCGGGCATGTGCCCTCAATTGGAATTGAACCTGGGACCCTTCAGTTCACAGGCTGACATTCTCTTCACTGAACCAAATCAGCTAGGGCTGAACATGTTAAGTAAATTATTACTTTTTAAAAATCTCTAGTCCAGGGCTACCATGGTGACAAAAATCTGTCACTGTCTATCTGTGTTTTGTCACAGGTAAGTGTGGTGAAGTCAGGAACTCACTTGTTTCCTCCCTATGGACGGTGGGGTTCTTCTTGCCAGTGGAGAATGAACACCTGAAAGTGACATCACTTATTGTTTTTGCTTTGCCTTTGGCTGATGTGGTTATTGGCAACCCTAAACATCAGCACTATTTTCTTTCTTTTGGTGTTTTCCTTCCTAGAACTAGTAGCGGGGTGTAAGGGGCCTTTCACTGTGGTGCTGACTGATGAAGTAACATGTTTCCAGATTCTGAAGATCCAAGCTGACTGATAACATCTGAAGACAGAATGCCTTATGGTGCTATGCTCTCTACTTCCTTTAAGACCCATATATGACTAGAAATTGTTTATGTACTGTATTGTAATAGCAGTCCCTTTTCTTATGCGAGAGCAAATTCTTAGCACTACAAATAAAATTCAAATATATGTATGTATTCAAATGTGGCTAATGCTATTATTATATTTGGGTCTTGAGGGAAATTGTAAAGCCAGAGCCCATTTCTCACCTGGTTTCAAAAATATTAGCTGTTTTGTTGTAATAAAATACTAAAAAAAAAAGATTCACTTAATATATTTTGACATGGTAGGTATTCAGAATGTTAGAATAAATGCCCGTTTCATATGAGTAATGAGGGAGATTATCTCTCAAGCTCTCAATCAACTTCTGGTAATAACTGCCTGCCCTTATTAGCACATGTAATAATGTCTGGGCAAAATAAACAGTTTCAATAAAACACATAGACTTATGGAAATTTGAATACTTATTTTCCTGCTAATATGTCAATATAAATATTGCTTTTTATTTATATAAATTTTCTATAAATTGGTACATGAGGTAAAAAAAAAATATGATTTCTGCACTTGCTAGAAGCTAATGACAGGTACAGCATCCTATGTACATCGCTGTGGAGGCAGTAGGAAGTCCCACCCATACAAAGTCCTCAGAAATGTCCTAGTTTATAATATTGGCTTCCCAACAAAATGATCTCAGTAAATTACCCAACTTCTTTGGGGTTCAGTTACCTTGCCTATAAAATAAGAAATAATATAAAAATATATGTTGTGATACAATGACTCATTAAAGTGACAGACCCAGCCCTGTGGTCTCCGCTAGTGAGAAGCCAAGTTTTATTAGTCAAGAGGCAACGAGATAACATATATTGTAAGTATTAGATGATTATATCTGAAAGAGCCCCACCACCGTTATTCAAGTGCTTCCCTTTCTAATGAATTTCCATCTCACCTCTTTGTTGTATAATCTTAAATTGAAAATATAAATGATTTGATATCTTTATGTGCAAACCCAAATAACTTAGAATATAGATCATACATCAATGCTGGAAAGCTACCAGCTGGGTTTTGTTTTATTTTTAATGGAGATTTCCCAGGGCTAGTTTAAGAGCTAGATTATAAACTATGTATGGACAGCAACTGTGTCTTATTGATCTCTCTATCTCAGCCCCAAGCACAGGGTTGGGAATATAGATGGTGCTCAGTGTATGTTTGGCCTGAAGTAGGAGCCATGAGCAGCTCTAAGGGTAGATTATATCCATGATGAGTTTGTATAAAGTCAATGCCAACTGTAGGATGTCTTTAAGGACGGAGATACACCTCACTCTCCATAATCCCTTCTGCCAGGCATTCTGGTAGGGGGAAGAGGTCAGGAAGGGGGAGAGTTCACATAATAGTAAGCATTATTGTCTGAGGAAAGCACAGATCTGGAACCAGTTTCACAGTCTCATTGATTAATCAAAGCATTTTAGTTGGAACTGACTTTCCTCTTTTCTATTTTAATACTTAATTTTCACATGAAGTGAGAAAGTCTATTTTAAAACCATTTTGAAATTTCATAACACAATCTGGAAGCTATTTTGGAGATGTGGCATTCCCAGGAGAATAAAGTAGATTGAGTAAATGTTCAATGAGTATATTAAAAAATAGACTGCTTTAAAGGCACTCAGGTGTCACCACCAATTTGAAATCATCACTTAAAATTACAACTCACTTGTTTTACAAGTCACGTTAATAAATGCATAAAGAATGAATGACCAATAAGGCTCTTTTTTGATGTCATTTAAAAGAGATTTGATGGCATGTGGAAATGCAGTGTCTGCTAACTAGTATGTGTTTTCTAAGGGACTCAGAATGACAAATACATTGACAGGAATTAGATGCCATTTACCAAGTTCAAAGAAATAGTTATTTTTCAGTGGTCTCCCAGGACTCTTAAGGAATAAGGCCAGCTTCCTGGAAACAACACATAAAAGACCTAACCCAGAAATCGAACCCAGGAGATGAGATTTTCTGAACTATGTATGATCTTTACCAGTGATTCTTCACTTGTTGTACCTGAGAGATACCTGGGAAGATTTACAAAGATAGTGGCATGTGGGTGCATCTAGAACAATCAAATCAGAACCTTCTAGGGTAGAGACAGGACATCGGTATTTTTAAAAGCTCCCCGGGTTCATGTGTAACTAATATGGAAAATCACTGACTTAGCTAGAATAAGGATGGCAGGTACATGAATCCTGGCTTATCATTTTCCATGTCCCCTGATAGAAGATGATGTCAATATATCTAAACACTTATTCTTACTGAAACCAGAAACATTTTAAGTCTGTTTCCAGATAATCATGTGAACCAATCAGCATAGGCACTCCAGTAAAAAAACCTCCAATTTCTGAGAAAGGCATATGCTAATTGCTGGGTGCACAGAAGATATGCAATAAATATGTAGGGATTGATCAGATTGCCCTGAATATCTCAGTGGCACATGCCCTTTTACCCAATTTGTTTATTGGCCCAGGTTGGGCTAGTGGCTGTGAG
>NW_005354966.1:33113-46477 GCF_000412655.1 Myotis brandtii
AAATCATATTCATGGAGAGAAGTTTTCTGTAGGTTGTGAGTATAGACATCTCAAAGAGATTTTTTTTTTTTTAGATCTGAATAGCCCAGGTTCTAAATGCTTCAATTGCTCAAAATCTGAAAATGTGTGGACCAAATACCATCTAAAAATATCCTACAGATCCTGTTCTCTCCTTGCTTGTTTCTACTAAATCAGTGTTTCCAACTTTGGTCACGTGCACACAACCACAACTATTACCATTCTTGCATACCACCTCTACAATCCCAAAGGCAATTTTTTTTTAAGCTGGCTAATTTTTTACGTTATATGGACTTATTTTTTTTTAAGTTGCAGCAATATGTATGGAATACTGTTATATATTTTTCTAATCTATAATTAAAATAAGTTATTAAAACAAATATTGCTTCCCAACAATTTACATAAAATAATAGTGAATCACTGGGGATACAAATAGCACCCTTTGAAAATTACTGAAATAAAGCAAATCACTCTTTTTATTATTCTTCCATTTTTTTTCTGATTGATTTTTTTTATATTAAAAAATCTACTTAGAGGAAGTCACTTTTTGTTTACACAGGTAAAATGGAGCGGAAGAATAGGACACAAGTCATGGCAATTTGATCAAAACAATGAGAAAAAATGTATCTAACACTTAATATGTGTTTGGCACTACTGATCCCTCCTTTAGTAGAACACCTATCTAGCCATCAAATAAGATAATTTGCTTATTTGGATGAGAAACCAAAATGCATTTCCATCAGTGCTATTGTGCTCCCCATTTTTTCTCTCCTTTTGAAGTTCAGTATGCCCAGGCAGAAAACTTGCCCTTGACTTTGTAAGAACAAGCAAGTATCTGCATTTCTTCCTGGTAAGTCCAAGTTTCACTTCTTTCCTTCACCTTATTATTCTTTGAATGGAGCAGGATGTCATGCCCCAGAACAGATGGAGAGTGGGTTTGGCATTTGATGCACTGACATTTTCTACAGAGCTAAACATTCTAGTATGGATTTGTGAATTAGGGCAACGTCCCACCTTGAACACCAGATGGCATATTCTTAAATTATCCCCTAAGCAATTATTTTTTAAGATGGTCTTAGTCTATCTAAACCAAGGAAGAGGCTCACATGGTCACTTTCTTCTTGAAGGGTAGCATCCTACAAATGATAGAAGTACTGATATTCCAAAGCATTTGGAAATCTTTTTTACTCACTCTCTCATTTGATTACTTGTGTAAAATATAAATGATATCTCCATTAGTATTACTGTGTTCTGTGTTAGAAAAATTTGATTATTAAATTTAGGACTTATAAATTCATAATTTGATATGCACTGCCAAGAAATTTAATTTTTTTAAGATCTAATCTATAAATTTATTTATAACAAGTCCCTACAAGTTTTGTTCAAAACTTGTTTTGCATACTTTTTCAGAAAGATATAAATTGCTTAATATATTGTGGTCAAATTTTATGTCTTTAAGATTTGGGTTGGGGCCCTGACTGGTTTGGCTCAGTGGCTAGAGCATCGGCCTGCGGCTGAAGGGTCCCAGGTTTGATTCCAGCCAAAGGCATGTACCCTGGTTGTGAGCACATCCCCAGTAGGGGATGTGCAGGAGGCAGCTGATCAATGTTTCTCTCTCATCGATGTTTCTGGCTCTCTGTCCCTCTCCCTTCTTCTCTTTAAAAAAGCAATAAAATATATATATTAAAAAAAAGATTTGGGTTGGGGATAAATTAAGCAAGTGATTTAAGATACAGGTATTGGAAGTTGTAGTCAATCATTTATTTCTTATGTTTTGAGTGTAAATAGAGTAAGCATACAGGAAACTATATTATTCTTGAAATAAATATTTCAACTCTAATTTTCATATTGGCTTCTTGGCTTTTTGTAGTCAACAGATTCTAAAGAGCCCATTCATAGTGAAGATGATATTACACATTTCCTGACTTAAATGTCAAGGGACTTTATTTCCTCTCTATGTGATCCTGTTTTTTTTCTCTTTTTCACTTCATTATGTAGTGATTTCTAATTTTCCTCTCTCATAGGACCTGGTGATTGTATTGATCTCTCACAGAAGGCAGAGACTCTATCAAAAGCATGTATATATGGGAGAGAAGGGTGGAGAGAGCATGGAGAATGAGATATGGTCAGCAGAAACTCTAGCTGGTTTCCTTTAGGTAGCATACTATAGAATCCAAGGAATTTGCCAAAGCCATGTAGGAAAATTTGCCCATTTTGCTTAAGACAAGCTAGACACAGCTTTATGTCCAGTAAAATATGTTCAATCATTTGGGTATTTTTCTGTTTTCACTACTGGATTGAATACCTTGAAGAGGATTGATCAAGATTATAGTAGATTTAAAACTTATGCTCACCACCTATTCAGTACCATGTTGCTTTGCTCTTTTTAAGGATCTGCAACCAGGATGCACTTGAAGAAAATACAAGGAGTGTTTCTCTATTCTCATCTTGGTGACTGATGTAAGATTAGTGTGCTATGACATGGTTATGTCTCGCCATGAAAACAATATGGGCTGTCCTCTCTATAATGGTCCCAAAAATCCTGATTGGAATGCTGGGGATAAAATTAGGCCATATATCAAAACTTAACATAATTTGACATTAGTCAATCCAACCATGTGCAGAGACATGCAAGACTTTGGGGTTTCTTTATTTAGGATCAGTGAGAATGTCATTGGTTGTATTGTTGTCAGATTTCTACATACAGCCTTTACATACTGGATGAGATATTGGTCTCAAAGCCCTTGTGTGTTTATACCACTAGATTGAACTCTCAGAACCACGTTGTCATGAACAAATCCTTCTCTTTGACACAGAACATAACTTATAAGCACTAGAGAAACAGAAAGCATCTTATTATCATGGCGATTTCCCACTATCTCATCGAAGCTACTGGTTGATATCACATCTGATCTCACTGCAGGCTGGTGAGGAGAAATTGTCTTCACCAAGTATATCATATCAATATTTTGTTTTATCTACAGCCTTTTCCTCATTGGTTGGTAAATTTCATATTCATACCTACTGTAGTTTTAAAATGTGTTCGTTTGGTCCTCTTGTTGTAGTTAAATATGAAATGCAACAGAGGGAAGATGTTCTCTATGTGCTTATTTCTCCTCAATATCATGAGTGAGAGTTGTAGGCTACCCTGGGTCAGGGGTTCTCACCTCCAGCTCCGCACTAGAATCACCTGGAAAGCTTGTATAAGACTCTGATGCTTGGGCCCCACTTCCAGAGATTTAGATTAAATGACAATGGTTGAACACTCTCCAGGTAATTCTAACAGCATCCAGGTGAAGAGCCACTGATCTTAATTAATTCTGTTAAAGGTGCAACCAAATCCCGAATACTGCCTTCTGTATTTTGATGTGGACAAACTATAATGAAATGTTTGCTGGCGCATATGTTACTCTTCTTTTTGGGGGCAGTTCATAACCTGATTATTAAAATTTCTGTCAGAATGAAACTATCTATAAAGAAGGTGCCGAGGAACAAAAGTGTCAGCAACTAACGGTGTCAAAAGTGCAGCATTTTTTCAGCAGGGGCACAAGAAGTTAAGGTACATTGTTCTCCAAGTCAGTGCTGAAAGCGCCAAACACCTGTGTTCCTACCTGTCTAAATGCTCAACAATCTTTCTTTTAAAAAATGATTTCAGAGAGGAAGGGAGAGGGAAAGAGAGATAGAAACATTAATGATGAGAGAGAATCATTGATTGGCTGCCTCCTGCACGTCCCAACTAGGGATCAAGCCCACAATCCAGGCATATGCCCTGACTGAAAATCGAACCTTGACCTCCTAGTTTATAGGTCGATGCTCAACCACTGAGCCACACCGGCTGGGCCCCAACAATCTTTACTCCCTAGAGCTTTCAACCTATAACCCAGGCGTCCTCAAACTACGGCCCGTGGGCCACATGTGAATACAAATATTGTATTTGTTCCCGTTTTGTTTTTTTTCTGCCTGTCCTGCTTAGCAGCCGACTCATCCCGGGCCCGCAATGCGCATGTGTGGAATGTCTGAGGGACAGTGAACTGGCCCCCTGTTTAAAAAGTTTGAGGACCTCTGCACCTGTCACTTATCTATATTCAGGCTTTCACTTATTAATCAAACGTCAAATACCTTCAAAGACTGGGGAGAAGGGACATCACGTGTAATGATCTTCAAGTCATGATTGCCACATTCTAGTTCTAAGACTTTGAATAAGTTACTTAAGTTCTCTAAGCTCTGTTTTTTAATATGTAAATCTGACAGTACTTACTGTAGAAGGTTGTTGTAAAGATTAAATGAGACTAGGCATGCATGTAACTGCTTAAAGCAGTCCCAGGACACAAATCCCTGCTTTATTTTAAGTAAGAAATGATGATTAGCTACAAAAAAGTAAGAACAATGATTATTTACTGTGGGCTAAATCAGTTTAACTTCACAGATGGAGTGAGAGTAATTTGGGCTTTGCAAGACACACACAGAGAAGGTAGCCAATGAAAATCCAGGGTGAAGGAATTGTCTTTGCAAAGGCATGTGATTTGGAGGACAGAATAGAGCATAATAGGTAATTGCTAATTGGTGAAGCACTTAATAGTGAAAATAACAGCTGGCATGAGTTAAATGCTAATTCTGTGCTGAGCACTTGACCAGTGTCATCTCAATTATTGTAAAAACAATGCTCCCATTTTAGAGATGAGCGATAGCAGACATTGAAAGATTAAGTAACAGCTGTGAAAGAGTCTGGATTGGCACTGAAATCGAATAGGTAGGAAAGCCTGAGATCTGATTCTAATCTGCTATGGTGCTTCTACTTTAGCCATCAGAGTGCCCTGAGCAAATGACAATCAACGGGGGAATCAGACACTGGGGGCACAGGCACAGAAAAGAAATTCTGAAGGTATCCGAATACACATCTTTATTTTTCTTAGGGCTGACCCAACAGGATTTCCTTTGCCTAGAATCCACATAAAGAATCCTAGTCTTTGATTTGTGTAGAACTTTGTTAGCAAAGCACTTGCATATGAAGACTTATTTCATTCCAATCATGCTGATGTTTTTAATCTAATTCAATTTTAAAAAAAAAGAATCCTAGTCTTTGATTTGTGTAGAACTTTGTTAGCAAAGCACTTGCATATGAAGACTTATTTCATTCCAATCATGCTGATGTTTTTAATCTAATTCAAGGAGATAATGCATATGCAGAGTGAGGGATCTCCAGAGAAATAGAACTAATAGGATGTGTGTGTATACACATATGCGTGTGTGTGCATGTGTGTGTATATTATGTATATATACATATATATTCATACACACATATATAGCATATTGGTTGTGTGTGAAGAGAGAGAAGAGAGGGAGAGGGAGAGGGAGAGGGAGAGGGAGAGAGAGAGAGATGCTACTTTAAGGGATTAGCTCATGTAATTGTGGGGACTCACAAGTCTGAAGTTCATAGGGCAGGCCAGCAGGGTGGAAGTTCAGATAAGAGTTGATTTTGCAGTCTTGAGTTCAATCCCACATGGCGGGAGGCTCAAAAACCAGGCAGAGTTTCTATGTTGCAATTTTGATAAGAATTCCTTCTACAGGAAACCTCAGTCTTTACTCTTCAGGCCTCCAACTGATTGGATGAGATTCACCCACATTACAGATGGTAATATACTATACTCACAGTCTATTGATTTAATGGTTAATTACATGTAAAAAAATAACTTCATCAGAGAATGGGGAGACAAGCCACAGACTGGGAGAAAATATTTGTAAAAGACCTACCTAATACAGGATGGTTATACAAAATACCCAAAGAACTCTTAAAACTCAACATTAAGAAAATAAACACTTCGATTAATAAATGGACAAAAGACCCGAACAGACACTGCACCAAAGAAGATATATAGATGGTAAATAAGCACATGAAAACATGCTCTATATAGAACTAGGAAATAACAAATTGAAATCCACCAAATGAAGAGACAAGAGAAAAGATTTCAAGCTAGTTAGGCAGTAAGAATGGAATGAAGAAAGAAGGAAAGCAAGAGTCAAATATACAAGGGCCTTTTTGGTCATATTAAAGAGTGCAATTTTAAACAAAATGTGTTAACAAATGAATTTTGGCAAGGGTGGAGACCCTGAGAAAAAACAGAGGCAGGAACTAGAGAGTAGAGATAAATGTTTAGGAGGGTATAAAATGTATTTTGGAGGATTTATTTGATAAATGGGATATGTGGAGTCACAGAAAGGAAGGAGCAAAGGCTCATTTGATTATTGTTTATAAACTCAGCCCCTCCCTACAGGAATTTAGAGGAAGGGTAATGGATCAGAAGTCTTGGTCCAAGAATTAGTTTTGCACTGCCTATGAATATAAGCAGCGTAGGAGCATGCTTTTTTGGTAGAGTTGACAGACATCATGAGTACAAATCCAATGATTTAAATACAGCTGCATCATTTATGTAAAGGTCACTTTCTTGAAGGATTGAGCTTAGTTGGTGATAAAAATAAATCAGAGCCAAAAGGATATTAATCATTGGATCCACTAGCTCACTGGTAAGTGTGAGGCTCTGGAGCATCACATGGCGATGACATTAGCACAGGCTGATGTGTCTCAAATCTGGAGCGTAAAGTGACTCATGTCTCTTATCATTTATATCATGTCCACAGTGCACCAAGAGAGGTTACCATGCACACTCCCAAAGTCACCATGGGGACAAATATAGCTACCAATTTCTTCTCCTCCAGATCTTGGCTTCATATGGTTATTTTTTTTTCTTGCTTTACTTCATTCACACACAGTATACCCACTCAGCAATTAATTACCTTTGGATCCTTGAAATTACTCTCCAATCAAGTAAATATAAAAAGACAGAGTGTTACAAAAAAATAATTCTTATTTGGTCCTCTCATTAGGTACCAATTAGGTAACAAAATATGATTTGCTTCTTGGATGTGAGTTCAGCAGACATGAAGTCAGGCTGTCTCCAGGCTATTCTGATAAATGTCCTGTTGGCTTTCCGGGATTTTATTGTGTCACATGATGATCTTTTAACTTCTTGTTCCCGTAGCATATGGTACCACAGCCATTGTGTAGCCCAGATGCAAGATTCTACTTAAAAGAAAAAAGTGTCAGCCTCCAAGGTCATGTGACCTTATAGATTAATTTGGTTCTCAGGAATATTGCAAAATCCCATAAAAATTAGCTTAATGAACCTTTAAAGCAGTATATTATTTTCAGAATTTTAAAGATACTGATAGGTAATAGAGACAGGAATACAGCTTTATTTGTAATAGAATAAATACCTAGAAATTTAGGTGATATACTTCATGCATTTTTATGTTGGACTTTATTATATTAGTAACATTTTTATCATAAGACAGATGAAAGTATGAACTACTTTCTATACCTGAGAAGTGACAACCAAAGGGAGAATGAACTGGATTCTAATACTAGTATTAGTAGTAATACTACCATTGATATTTAACAATTAATAGTTTATAATGCCTTTTATTCTCATATTTTTGGAATGTATGTGAAATGACTTGCCTCAGATCATATAGCTTGCAAATTTGGAATCAGGACTAGAACAGAGCTTTGAATTTAGGGTTTTTCTTAATATGCCATGAGTTATGCTCAATTTAGCCATTACAACCCAAACAACTGGAACGTTGGGCCCACCATCCTTGGCCATTATTGTTTGTTTTTCTGTGGTCATAATTATTTACATACTGGTTAAGTTTGAAAAGAGCAGTTAGGAATGAAGTTTGTTTTCAAGCTTTACTCTGAATTACCTGGTTGCCAAAGCTGAGGCTGAGTTGAAGATGGAAAAACCTTGTTGCTCTGTAGTCATATTAACGACAGAGATTTGATCACAACCAATGTATCCACAGTAGGATCATACCCAGCCCTTAAAACTGGGGGTTGTACATAGAGGCCAACTAATCTGACCTCATCAGAGCAGACATGGCTAGAAACTGCTTTGCAAATTACACAAACATTACAATAAAACAATTCGGACTCGTGTGAAAAAGGGGATTAATTAGCTCATATAATGGAGAAGTCCAGGGAGCGGATTCGCATATATGTGATTGGATCCAAGGCCTCACACCCTGTTATCAGGACCCAGTATCTTTCTCTATCTCACCTCTAGCTTCCTTAGTTCTCTGGCACCTCCAGATCCACATCCTCGCAACATCAGATCAAACATTCACTTTGGAAAGTCAAAGGATTTGATCTACTGTCCTGACATGCTGAGCCCTATACTACTCACTGAGTCACATGCACACTAGGGGTCCAAGGTGCAGCCCCCACCCAAACCACATGAAACAAGCGTGGATGAGAGGAGTGGAGGGCATTGTTTAAAAAGAAAAAAAAAAAGGAAAAAGAAAAGTGGATGCTCTTTTGAGGAGAAGCCTGAAGTCTATGTCCAAGATTGAAGGAGCAGGAACTAATGGCCATGTAAGAACTAGAACAACACACAGTTTTGCCTCCTCCACACCTCACAGCCTCTATGGAGAATAATTACAAGATTGGAGGTCCGCAAATCACCACTTGCATGGCCTTTTTCAATTTCCCTTGAGGTGTAGAAAATGAAGGAAAATTGATGGTCTACTGGACCAGCTGTGGTAACGGAATGTGGGTGTAGCATGAATTGTGTGGGGCTGTAAATAAGCTTGAACTAGGTTTGGCTCACAGAGAACTTTCTTCACTGACCTTCCTATAATATAAGGGTGACGGCTTTCACTTAGATGGCAGATTCCTTCCAGAGGGTTGGGGATAAACATAACTTTTCTTTAAGCCCGTCTCAGCATTCTACTATCTGTCTTGAACCAATAAAATAATCATGATTGTGGAAAGAACAATAATGCCTCTTTTCTCGTCACATTCAGGACGGAGTCTCTGATGTGTGTCTTTTCCCCATCCATCGTTTCTGAGTCTCTGTTTTTCTCTGTTTCATTTGTCTGTCTTCTGTGGAAGTCACCTGCCAAAAACTACATCGTGGCAGACTGAATGATAGACTTTATTAGTCTTTCCTGGCAGCTGCCTGTGTTTTATTTCCTTTGGGGACCAGAGAGGAGAGACCTGCTCACCCTATGTTCTTTGCTTCTGAGGTTTAAGTGGGAGAGGAGGGCAGACAGGGTATGTTATTCTATTATCAGGGGAGACAGGAGTAAAAGCAGGAGTAAATCTGCTCATAATTCTGATCACTCCCCAATCCACGCTGGTCTTGTTTTAGCACTGTGGGTGGAGTTCCCCATCCCGCATCTCCATTCTGAATTCTATCTGTGAAAAATCATTATGAGCCAGCTTTACTTAGAGTTAGCAGCCAGGTTTATTCCAATGGCTTTGCTTATAGGATGGATCCAAGGTTTTAGTGATCTGAGTTATCTCTGAATAGAAGTGAACTGTCTGCAAGAAAGCACAGATATTTCATATTTAGTTTGACAAAATTAAAAAAAAACACCAAGTAGGTTTGACCTACTTGCTCAGAGGATCCAAAGCACCAGTCCTGGGGTCATTTGAGAACCCTGGAAGTTTTACATGGAGTCAGAATATTGGCATTGTCCCTTGGAAGCTTTGATTTTACGGTGACCCAAAAGAGCATACTGGTTTTGTGCAGACTGTCTTTTATAAAAATGGTCACAGCAATGTGTCCACATGGTTTCCCCGAACTTGGGCACCTCCCCACAGAGAGATGGAATCTCTTCCCCTCCTCTTGAAACAAGGTGGGCTTTTGTGACACCTCAATGATGAGAATGGAGCGGAAGTGGACTGCATGACTTGAGGCTAGGTCATAAAATGCAGTACAGGTTTCCCTTGCTTTGTGAAGATAGTAGAATGCTGAGACAGGCTTAAAGCATTCATTAAAAAAAGTAAAAAATGGTCCAGCCAGTGTGGCTCACAGATTGAGCATCAACCTATGAACCAAGAGGTCCCTGGTTGGATTCCCAGTCAGGGTACATGCCCCGGGTTGCAGGCTTGATCCCTAGTAGGAAGTGTGCAGGAGGCAGCCAATCCATGATTCTCTCTCATCATTGATGTTTCTATCTCTCCCTCTCCCTTCCTCGCTCTGAAATAAATAAAAATATATTAAAAGCAAACAAAAAATGTTGTTAAGCCGAAATAAAACAAAGAAGTAATTACATTAATTATATGGAAAAATTTTTGAGCATCTTCAGACCTAAAAAAAAATAAACCCAACTTGCCAATCATACTAAATATTCTTGATGGCATCCTATTTTACTCTAAGCTTAATATCCTAAGGTGCTCTCGGGTTTTTCTGATGTTAGGACACACCTTGCGATGTTGTTAAGTCGAAATAAAACAAAGAAGTAATTACATTAATTTATATGGAAAAATTTTTGAGCATCTACAGACCTAAAAAAAAAATAAACCCAACTTGCCAATCATTCTAAATATTCTTGATGACATCCTATTTTACTCTAAGCTTAATATCCTAAGGCGCTCTCGGGTTTTTCTGATGTTAGGACACACCTTGCGAACAGATGCACAAAATAAATGGAGATAAAGCACAGATGTTCCCAGACACAGTTCAAAGCTATGGTGCTTGATGCTGAGATGCTATGTAGTTCCCGGGGAAGGAGCCTGGCAGGGCCACTCTTGCTGCTCGGGGTAGGGGCACACGTGTCCACTATAATGGCTGCTGCAAAACAATTGCTCAATGCTATTTTTTATTTTCATCTTTTTTTTTTGTGTAAAAGCAAAAGTTATCTTCAGATTTCTTTCAGTTAGCTAAAACAGACACGAATGTAGCTCTTTTGGAAAAGGAAAGTGGCATAAGGCGATCTTTTGAAAAGTGGGGGAGACCCACGCTGCCTTCTCCCGGATCTCCTTCGTAGGACATTTGCTCTTAGACAGCAGCCACCATTGGTGAAGAGGCTCAAGCAGCATGGAGAGGACATGTGTCAGTGTTCTGGCCACAGAACCACCTGAGGTCCAATGAACAGCCAGCATTAACATCAGCCATGTAAATACATCTTTAGATGAGTCCAGCAGGCCCCCCACCCCCGGCCTTTAGTCACCCCAGCTGGTGCCAAGTGGAGCAAAGACTAGCCCCTATTAGGCCCTCTCAGATTGCGGATTATGGCAAATGTTATTGTTCTAGCCACTATATTTGGGGCAATAAGTAACTGGACTGGGTTTAGTGTTTTAAATAATGAAATGATGTTATGTTCAGTGTCATGAATCTGGAATTGATATTTAGGAGAAAATATTAAACTCCTGTATTAATGATGTCTGGCATATTATTCTCCCTCCCTCCTTCCCTCCCTTCCATCTCTCCATTTTCCCCCTTTCTTCCCTCCCTCCCGTCCTTCCTTCTCATCTGTCAGGCTGCCCCCTTTGTTGCTGGAGATAACAGGAAGAAAACATCATCAAAGTTCCATATTCTCTTAGGTGTGAATAAGACAGCTTGGTGTGGGATCAAAGTGTCCCCAAAGAGTTAACGAAACCTCCCAAAATATATTCCATGGTGGATATATTTTAAAATACTTCACAACAAGCATAAAAATGTAATTTGGTTGTTCAAAAATAGGACATTTTTCTCCTCAGTTTATTTTTTGGGAAAGTTTACTGATATCACTTCTTCCTCTGACACATACTTTTAAACTTCAGTAACCTCCTGTGTGCATTACTGTGAAATCTCCAAAAGGACAATTTCTATTAAATCTTTTCTATTAAATCCAACCATTTATCCACCCATCCATCCAGTAATCCACCCACTTAATACATATATATTGAATGTCCATTATGTGCAAGGTACTGGGGATCCTAACATAAGAGTTAGATAACCTACCCTTACAAATCCCACAGTCTCATTAGAGAGACAGAAAAATAGACATATAAATTAGTTGTTCAATGGAAGGGAAATATACAGCCTCTGTCCTACAGACTAGAGATTAGGACACAAAACCAAATAATAGCAGTGCAGAATGCAATCAAGAGTTCAGGGAAGGCCTCTCAAAGGAAGTGAAGTCTGATCCGAAGTGTCAGCAGGTGAAAGCAGATCTGGGGGGAGTGTGCATGTTGCAGAGGAGAGCAAGAGCAAAGATGCAGAGGTGAGGGAGAAAATGGAACATATGTTAAAAAACAAAACAAAAGTTCAGTGTGGGAGTACAGTGTGTGGGGAAATAAACCTGGGCAGGTGGACAGGGCCCAAAGGATCTTGGTCAGAGTCGATAGTGGCTTGGATGAGGATTGCAGTAATGGGTGAATAAGAATGGACATTTTTGAAACGTTGGAGGTATAATATGCAGGACATGTTTATTGACAGGTTAGATGTCAGGGGTAAGGATGAGAGAAGGGTCAGAATAAGTTCCAGGTTCTAGACTGGACAACTGGGTAGGTTTTGATGCCACTAAGTAAGGATGTCCTCCTCAGGAAGGACTTTGAGTCTGGAAATTAGATAATGGATACAGTTTTGGTCACACTGAACTTGAGGTTCCTCTAAGATATACAAGTCAAAATTTAAATATATATTCACCTGGCCAGTGTGGCTCTGTAGTTGAGTATTAACCCATGCACCAAGAGGTTGCCGGTTACATTCCTGGTTGGGGCACATGCTCAGGTTGCAGGCTTGATTGTCGTTGGGGGTGTACAAGAGGCAGCCGACCGAAGTTTCCCCTCTCATTGATGTTTCTCTCTCTCTCTCTCTCTCTCTCTCTCTCTCTCTCTCTCATCAAATCAATAAAAAAATCTTAAAAATAAATTTCAATATATATATTCAATATAGCCAAGTATGGATCCAATACATAGGTCTGGAATTTAGCAGGAAGAAATGTACTGAAGATAAGAGTCCAAAAACTATCAACATATAGAAGATAACAGAATCTCTGAGAGTGCAAGAGATGCCCCAAAGGGAATGTATAGGGTCACAGAAAAAAGGCCTAGGAAAGAATGCAAAATAACATTAACATATAGGGGGGATGTTGGATCTGGATGGAACCACTGGAGAAAAGAAACCAGGGGAATACACTACCTAAGAAACCAAATGCTTTGCAAATATATTAATAAATATAGTTAGAAAATTTAAAAGTGAGTTTTAGGAGCATCATTGGCCAGAGATTTAGAACTCTAGTCTAAACTAAAGTAGTGACATTGGTGATGGAGAGAAGAGATAGCTCTTGGGAGATAAGATGGGCAGGGATTAGAAATGGTTGGCTTATCCTATATAATAAAATAGAAGCATGTAAGTTGACCGTCCCTCCACTACACCCACCAGCCGATCAGGAGTGAGTATACAAATTAACCCGACAAAGATGGTGGTTTAATTTGCATACACAGGTGCCGGGCAGAGAGCAGAGAGGGAGAGCTGGCGGCTTGGAGGACTTGGCAGAGTGGGAGGCCATGGGATGGA
>NW_005354966.1:46564-61467 GCF_000412655.1 Myotis brandtii
TTACATTATGATTCATAACAGTAGCAAAATTACAGTTATGAAATAGCAACGAAAATAATTTTATGGTTGGGGGTCACCACAACATGAGGAACTGTATTAAAGGGTCATGGCATTAGGAAGGTTGAGAACCACTGTCCTAGACACTAGTGACTAGAGTAAAGTGAGCCTGGAGCAAGTTACTGTTGCAGTGGGGGATGGAAGGAAAGCAAAGGTGAGAGACATAAGTAAAATCAGAGTGTCTAGGAAAAATTAAAGGGAAAATATCCTAAAACTTCCAGGAAATCTCCACCAATAAAGCAAAGAAAAAAAAAAACGCCTCTATTATTCTGTGAGCAACAAACCAAACTGAGTTGGGGTCTCAGACAATTCGCTCATATGATTGCAAAGACAGACAGAAACTCCCGGATTGGAGAGGGCTCCTCTGAGGGATCCCAGATTGGAGAGGGTGCAGGTTGGGCTGAGGAACCCCCACACCCCCTAGTGCACAAATGTCGTGCACCAGGCCTCTAGGCTAATATACAAAGTGTCCCCTCGGGAGTTCGAATGGAAGACAGGGAAGTTTGATCACTCGCTATGACATGTGCTGACCACCAGAGGGCAGCGCGGAATGAAGGAAGGCCCAGGCCTGCAGCTGGAAAGCCCGAAGGATCTTGGTCAGATTTGATAGTGGATTGGAGGAGGATTGTAGTAATGGGTGAATAAGAATAGACATTTTTGAAACATTGGAGGTATAATATGCAGGACATGTTTATTGACAGGTTAGATGTCAGGGATAAGGATGAGAGAAGGGTCAGAATAAGTTCCAGGTTTCTAGACTGGACAACTGGGTAGGTTTTGGTGCCACTAAGTAAGAATGTCCTCCTCAGGCCCTGGTCTCCGGCAAGGCCTAGGGATCCTACCCGTGCACAAATTTCGTGCAAGGGCCTCTGGTAAGGAATCAAGGAGAAGAAGTAGAAAAGGAACTCTCTGTTTGTTTCAGGCTTTAAGGAAAATTATGAAGGCTTCCCCACCAGTCGGGTCTTATCAGTGTTTGTTCACACTGAGTATTTTTAAAGAACACACACACAGAGTGTTTATATATATCTCTGTGGATCCTTCAGAAAGAGAGAGTCTGCTTTTCACATGGCCAGTTCTCACTGTGTGACCTTTGCAATAGTAAGAGAGTTACACAATGAGGTACTTACAGGTGCTCTGCAGAAGGGGCCTGGAAAAACTGCAGGTCTCTGAATGCATTGTTTCCTGATAGTTTAGGTTGGCTTTGGATGTTAAACGTTGCATCCCAAACAACACAATCTGTTCTGCTGTCTTCTGACAACCAAATATAATTGTTCAAAGACAAAAGAATTGTTTGTGATTCCTCCACCCAGCTTGTCTTTCACATGCTAATTTGGACTTAATTAAAATCTTATGTGACCTTAAAAGCTAGAGAGTATTCTGAGTTTCTTACAAGTTTGGGTCTAGTTGTCCCACATTCGAGACATGGGATTCCTTTCTCCTTCCCCTCTCACTCCCTCCTTCCCTCCTTCCTTCCTCCCCTCCCTCCTTCCTTCCCTCCTTCTCTCCTTCCCTCCCTCCTTCTCTTTCTCTGTCCTTCTATCCCTCCCTTCTTTCTTCCTTTCCTTTATCCTCCCTTCTCCTCTGCTTCATCCCTACCCCCTCTCTATCTCTCAATGATCATACATGAATGTTGTAATATCAGGGGCTTAAGTAAACAAAGAGCAGAGGAGAACATGGCCTGTGCATACAGAAAGAGGGCTTCTGGCCTGATGGGTCAGAGAGCACGGCACAGCATTGGATTTGGCTACTTCTCTGTTTCGGATGGAGCGTTGAGCACATTTGCAGGAACTCGGAGCTTTAAGACAGCCTCACTTACTTCAGCATTCTGTTCAGCCAATTAAGTCAGAAGATGGTTTAGCAACTAAGCACATAAAATGTTCTAACCTGTTTGTGCACAGAGGTCCACTTTATTGTCACGCAGACCTTAAAAGGAGAAGAGAATTTGCCTTACCAATCAGTCACCAACATTCAGAAAGCTTTGCAAACCAGAACTCTCTCCCACAAATAACAGGCAGTCCAAGATCATGCGCTTTAAGAGGATTTCACTTCAGGACTGGAAATATATTTGTATCCTTGGTCAGTGTCAATTTTTTTAATTCAGAAATTACATTAAATTTCATTAAAAATGTGCAAAAAGTAGATTTTGCACAGTATCTTTTCATATCCACAATCCACTTTATTTAATATCCTTATCATAAACACTTCATGATTTTAATGACTCACATGTACTGCCAACTAAAAGGCTTTATTAGGCTGGATTTTTTATTACTGCCTAGTATTCCTATAATTTATCAGGCTTTCTTTCCTCTACTACCTGCGTCAGTCCTTGGTGTCTGACTCATCATTCCTTACAGCCTCAGTGATTTTCTAAGTGCACCATGGGCAGGAGGTCATGAAACTCTCCTGTGTGCAAAGCATATATTGCCCAACAACTGAACCAAGAGAACATTACCTTGAAAATGAGCAATGCATTATGTTTAGTGGGTACAACAGAACTCCTTTCCAGAAAGTCAAACAAAATTGAAAACTGAAAAGCATGACTGTTGGAGATTAAAAAAAAAAAAGAAAAAAACAAACAACAAAAAAGAAAAAAAACACAAAACATAAACCAGTTAACTGAAACTCCAGGTGATGAAGGAGAAAATTGAAATGCAAAACACCTTTAATACATTTGAGAGATTCTAAAATTTAAGTCCAGTACATATTTGACAAAATTCGTTATTTTTTCCTAATGAGGCCAATATATTGGAATAAAATACTTTGTTAGGTTTGAATTTGATCCCATGGGGTGTACTAAAGGAGATACTTACTTTCTATTCCTGCTCTATTGAAATAACTTGTGAAAAGAACATGAGTGCCTGAAGTTCAAGTCATTCATTCATTCATTCATTCATGTAGTCAGTAAGTATCTACTGAATGCTACTTTATGTCAGACTCTGTGTACTGGGGATGCTGCAATGGATAAGAGTGTCCCCTGCCTTCATGGAGTTTCCTTTGTAGGAGGAGCCAACAGATAATATTGAAGTAAATACCCAGATAAAGTATTTTAAGGGGACAATAAACACATAAATTAGATACTTTAAGAGTGATAGAGGAATGAAGATAAAACCTTGCTCTGGCCGGGTGGCTCAGTGGGTTGCAGCGTCGTCCTATACACCAAAAAGGTGTGGGTTTGATTCCCTGTCAGGGCACATACCTAGGTTGCAGTTTCAAGATAAACCCTTGACTCCTCACAGCCTACATTTAATCCATTAGTAAAATCTAATAGCTCACCCTTCAAAATATATCCAGAATCTGACTCCCTCTCAATCCTGATCATCTTGACTCTGGTCCAAGCCAGCATTCTCTTTCACCAGTGTTACCACAGTGGCCTCCCAATGGTCTCTGTTCCAGTCCTTGCCTTTCCTACAGTCTATTTCCATGTAACCTGAGTAATACTTCTATCACCTACATCAGATCATGCCACTCAGTTCAATGACTTCTGACTTCAGAGTAAAAGCCAATGTCCCCTCAATGGCTTGTCTAAGGCCATTCATCTGCTCCCGTCTCTTCCTCTGCTCACCCCCTCGGTGACCTGGTCACCCAATGCTCTTGTTTGCCCACATCAATCTAGAACACTGGCTCCCTTGTTATTCTTCATCACAAAGACTTGCTCCTGCTTAGGCTCTGCGGCAGACAAAATTCCAGGATGGCCCCCAAGATTCCTGTGTCCTGATGTACACATATCACCTGCCAGTCATATAATCAAGCATGAAATAGGTACTTAGGTAAAAGAATTTTACAGAAGTGAAATCCCAAATCAGTTGACTTTAAGACAGGGGGATTATCTGGGTGGGCCTGACCTGACTACATGAGCCTTAAATTTGGGTCTTGAGGTCAGACACAGAGATAGTCATAAATTCAGGGCATGAGGAAGATTTGAGGAATTCTCTTTTGCTAGTTTGAAGATGGCGGGGGCTGTACGGCTGTGAATGTGAGAGGCCTCTTGTTGCTGAGAGCAGTGCCCGGGACAGCCAACATGGAAACAGGACCTGATTCTGGTCATCACCAGGAACTGAATTCTGTGAACAAGAATTGAGTTGGGAGAGGACCCTGATCCTCAGCTGACATAGTAGCCCAGCCAACACCTGGATTTCAGCAGTGTGAGACGCAAAGGAGAGAATCCAGCCAACGATGCCCAGATTTGAGCTAGGAGCTATAAAATAATACACCTATTTTGTTTTTAGGCATTATGTTTGTTTTGTTATGAAGCAACACAGAACTAATATAGCTTCTTTGCATTTGGTGTTTTTCTTAAGAGTGTTTTTCCTAGCTATCCCTCTGCTTGTTCCCTCACTTCCTTTAGGTTTCTGACTAATTACCATCTTCCCAGGCTTCTGGCACTCATATCTTGGGTAATTTGAGGGTTTGAGTCAAGTGAATATTAAGGAGCAGACAGGTTTTAGAGAAACTACAGGGGGAAATGCAGTATCCTGGGATTAATGAGGAAGGGCTCAAGGGAAAGAAACAATGACCAGAACTTGGGGCTTGGCTATGTGGTAAGGACCATCTAACAGGAGCCATGAGCTCCCATCCAGGCAGTAGCCAGCTCCTGAAAATGCCAGAGGGAGCAAGCCAGGAAAATAATACTCCCCAGTAGCTCTCCTTCCTCCTTGTTTATTGTCCATCACTCTCAGCGAATATAGGTATCATGAGGACAAGTAGTCGGCCAAGTTAATGCCCTGCTTTATGGGCCTAGGTCAGTGCTGGAACATAGTGCTCAACATTCATCAAATGAATGAATGAATGAATGGATGGATGGATGGACGAAGAGCAGTGTTACTGTAGAATGGGAAACAAAAAGAGATTTCTCTAACTTTTGATGAGAAGGAGCTGGCCAAGAAAAGAAAAGGGAGATAAAAGTCCGGGTGGAAGAAACAGCAAATGCCCAGACCCTAAGGTGTAAATGAGTTTGCTATGTTTGAGGAACAGAGTGTCAATGGCAGATGTGTTAGGAGTTGGAGTGTTGGAGAGGCAGACTCCCGATGTGGAAGAGGTAGGTAGGGGCTAGATCATGTCAGATCTAATAGGAAATAGTAAGGGGCTTGCATTTTATTTCAATGCAATGAAAAGATGTTGCAGAGTTTAAAGCTGAGAAGAGAAGGGACACTGAATATTTTATAATTTTAATATCCAGAGAAAAAGTTCAAAAACAAGGAAATAACTGAACTGTTATGGTTATGAATCTACTCTTTGCTTCTCTAGTCTACTTAATTCCTTTATTTGACATAACATCTTTATGAAATCTCTCAATTTTAATATGCTCTGGTCTTCAGTATTTTCCTGTAATCTACACCTAACAGGGGAGTTCATGTGGCTGGACACTGTAACTGTTTAATTAGAATCTTCTGAGTTTACCCCTCAGATTCCCCACAAGTGTTGTCCTTGGTGCTGCACAATAAAGGCAGAAATGCCTTCTTTTTATCTCAGGGTCGAGAAGAATGCCAAGATCATTGCCTGGGGCACAGAAAATTCTTAGCACTTATTTATTATGAAGATATTTTGTTATTAGCTATTATTGGTCCAGCTGAAGTGTGATTTATCCTATATAATAAAAGCCTAATATGCAAATCGACTGAACAGCAGAACAACCAGTTGGTGGGGGGTGGGGCCGAAGAGTGGGCAGTGCCAGGCCAGCCAAGGTGGGTGCCAGCGGGCAGAGGGAGGGAACAGCAATTGGGGGGTGACGGCGGCAGAGGGGCGATTGGAGGATGGGGCCGGCCGCTTGCAGGCTGGAGCTGTCCTCTGATTGGCCTGCCAGTCGCCTCCCACAGAGGGAGGCCAAACTGTGGCAGGCCCGTTCCCCACGAGGACATCCCCCAAGGGCTCCTGGACTGTGAAAGGGTGCAAGCCGGGCTGAGGGGACCCCCCGCCCCCCGAGTGCACGAATTTTTATGCACCAGGACTTTAGTTAAGAATAAAATAACTAGAGTCAGGGAGTCTGTGATCAAATCCCAGCTCAGGATCTTCCTAGCGAGGCAACATTGGCAAGCCTTCAATTTCTCTGGGTTTCAGTTTGTAATCTGAAAAATGACATGAATAACACTAGTTCATTAATGAGCTGATGAATTAAATGAGATAATATCTGTAAAGTGCCTAGCACCTACATATAAAAGCTTAAGTGACCGTTAAGACCCGTCGACCGAATGACTGGTCAACCCATTGCTATGATGATGCACTGACCACCACGGGGCAGACGCTCAATGCAGGAGCTGCCCCCAGGTGGTCAGTGCACTCTCACAGCCAACCTCCCGTGGCCAGCCAACCTTTCATGGTCCCTCCCCCTGGCTGGCTGGTCCCGATCGGCCCTGATTGGCCCTGATCTCCAGCCAGGCCGAGGGACCCTACCTGTGCACGAATTTGTGCACTGGGCCTCTAGTGTAGTAATAATCAATAAACTTGAAGCATTATTCTTGGCTGTTATTAGATAATAGAGGCCCAGTGCATAAAACTTGTGCACTTGGGGGGGGGGTCCCTCAGCCTGGCCTGCACCCTCTCGTTCCAGGAGCCCTTGGGGGATGTCTGACTCATGGCTTAGGGAGCGGGCCTAAGCCAGCATTCGGATATCCTTAGTGCTGCTGCTCCTGCATTGAGCGTCTGCCCCCTGGTGGTCAGTGTACGTCATAGCGACCGGTTGTTCTGCCGTTTGGTTAATTTGCATATTAGTCTTTTATTATATAGGATTGCAGGAGGAACACAATATCATTTTTATGACTTCTTCCACCAACTCACCCCCACCCACAGGAAAGGGGGCTGGCATTGGTATTCCTAGAGGCTCATTGAGAAGACAGGGGAATTCTCTTAGAAGACTTGATGGAGGAAAAGGCAAACTGGAAGGAGATAGAAGTCACGTAGGATTCCTGGAGCACAATGCACACTTCAGTTCTGGAATGGTGTCCACTTCCACATGGCACTACTTTAGAGGTGATGTGGGGGCTTGGGGCCGCTAGGGCCTAAATCATAAGAGCTGTGGCCTTGATGGTTTTATTCAAATAGTTTTTGGGCTGCCTGGCTGGTGTGGCTCAGTGGTTGAGCACTGACCCATGAACCAAGAGTTCACTGGTTCAATTCCCAGTCAGGGCACATGCCCAGGTTGCAAGTTCAATATCCAGTAGGGGGCATGCAGAAGGCAGCCAATTGAGTTTCTCTCTCTCTCTCTCTCTTCCTCTCTCTAAAAATTAATAAAAACATATGTTAAAAAAAGAAATAGTTCTTGGACCAATAGAAGGCCAGCCTGTCTCCAATGGACCCCACTGGAAAATTCACGTATTGGTGGTTACTGGATAAGATAACAGGTTCTTCATTTATTTTCCAAATACTGCACATGTCCCTGGATTCTTATACAATGTAAGAAGTGTAACAGACACCTTAAAACATGAATTATTGCTTTCTTATTTTGATTAGTGGGGTCTCTAAATCAGATTTAATTTAATGTAGAAAAATAATCTATTAGAGTAAAAGCAAAAGTATTTCAATAATGATGACAACATAATAACTGGTAAATAGTCACAAGAATGAATCTACATTACCCATTCTCTGCATGCCATTTCAAACTTTTAACTGATAACATTTGTGAGTCTCAGGATGAAAAATTTCTGGAGAAAAGGGATTCAAATAGAGCTAATGGATGGATATGGAGGCTCTTTTCCTACCTACTCTTTTTATCATAGGAACATTGAGATGGAAGGGATCTCAGAAGGCATTTTAATCTCTCTACTTGTCTCTGAGAATGGCTGAGAGCATTATTTCTTCCTGGTACTTCCCTGTGGGATTTTTCCGCTTTCTGAAATCTGCTATTTTCTTTATAGGTTTGCACAATAAAACTATTTAGATAAACCGAAGTGCAGCTCCTTTAAAATATGTGTAATTCAAGTTGGACTTTTAAATGGCTGTCTCTGAAATGCAGAGATGCATAACAAAATCAACAGTGTTTCAAAGGGCAGAAATATTGAATGTTCCTTTGTTACACTGGGCATCTTTGAAAAACTGAAATGCATTTACAGAGCTTGGCAGTCTCCCGAGAGACATGCATCAAACCGTGCTCTCGACAGTGGGCTGGTTTCATGACATAGAAGCATTCTTACGTTTGAAGCATCTCAGTAGTTTTACAAATAAAAAATGTGATTTTTCTTATAGTGAAGAAACAGTTATTGTTTTCTCCCAATGACTTCTGATCTAGTTTATGAAGTTCCTGGACTAGATTACTTGAGACTGAACTTTTCAGCTCCTCCATTATGTAGGGCAAGGATCTGCAGCCTTTAGAGGGAGGGTGACATAACAGAAACGAACACAGGCTGTGGGGCTGGATTGCTTGGATCCGGAATAGATGTTCAAGCTGTGTAGCTTGCATTCTCCTGAAAGCTGACCGGACACAAGAACCTGGATGCAGGTAGTTCATCCAAAAGGGGATCACAGGAAGCACAGCTGAGAGAGCAGGGAAATGAGACAAGGCAGGGAAATGGCCAGTGGAGGTCTGTTAATTAGCCCAGCCAGGGCCTCTCTGAGGTTCCCTGTACAATGTGCTTTGGAATCGTCCCATGGAAAATGGGGAAGCTGAACCTGTTTCTCATGAACTGAGAGCTTCCCTCCCTCAATGTGTTAAATCCCAGGTTCTGCCTGACTGACCCGCCCAGGAACTTCATAAACTCCCAGAAAGCCCACAGCACACGGAATCCGAGGCAGACTGGCACTTGATGGACAGGGGGCTGCCACAGTGAACCGGTGAACTCAGAGATGAGTCAGGGGATGTGGGACGTGCATCCGCTTTGTGTGCTACGGGACTTAACAAGCATGAAAAAATAACTGATTGAGATCAAATCCATCTGCAAGGAAAGTTATATACACCACATTCTACCAACTTCTGGACAACACGCATGGCTAATACAATACTGTGTTTGCTACCTGAGGAATTCAGACCCAGTAACCGATGCCTTCCCATGAACTCAGGCAGCTAGGGAATAAAACTCATGGAGTTAGAAGTGTGATACCACTGTGTTTTCGGACAATGTGCCCTGGGATGGCGAAGGGATGTCAGGTGCTCGCGAAGGATCCTGGAAGGCTCCGAGTCTGTCTTCTCAGCAGGGGACTGGCTCTGTAAAGCAGGAGCTTGGCCTCTCCCTGCTTTCTCTCCACGTGGATCAGAGTGTTCTGTTCTGTGACTGTGATGATCACCCGCTGTGTTGATGAGCTGCTGCTTTTATGCCCCTGAGGTAGGGAGAGGCCTTTAAGATCAGAGGAGAACGGAAATGGTACCCCCTTCCCTGCAGCTTCGGACACTTGTGTGTAACACCATTAACCACCCTCCCTGCAGCCTCAGCTACGAGGAAGCATGGGGCTGTGACTAAGCACTGCATGTCCAACGTAACGTGGGGCTGTATCAGTAGGTGTGTCAGGTACTATTAAGCCCATTTTACAAATGAGGCAACAGAGGACCAGAACCTGACCGGTGCCTCAGAATCCCCCGCTGGGCTCTCTAACACTGATGGCTGGGCCTACCCTCAGCGTTTCTGACTCAGCAGACCTGGGGTGGCACCTGAGAATGTGCATTTCTAATACGTTCCCAGGTAATGCTGCTGCTTCTCAGGGGACCATGCTTTGGGGAAATAGTCTACATATACTGTCTGTCACTTATGTTTATCTCTGTGGCTGGATGATCTAAGCCAGTGGTTCTCAACTTGGCTGCACATTAGAATCACCTGGGAATCTTTTTAAAATCCTGATTTCTGGGCCTCATCCTCCGGAAATTCTGTTTCTTTGTTATGGGGTGGGGCCACAACATTAGTAACAAAGAAACAGAATTTCCAGAGGATGAGGCCCAGAAATCAGGATTTTAAAAAGATTCCCAGGTGATTCTAATGTGCAGCCAAGGTTGAGAACCACTGATCTAAGCACTAGAGACCATATCTATCTTATTCACAGGTCTTTTGGTAACTCAGGGTCTGGCACCTGGTATCAGAATAGTTGTTGAATGAGGCGATTGAATCAAAGATCCAGGTTAAACTATTGATTGTGAACAGAGACTGTGTCCCTGCATGAAATGCCCATTTCTAGGACCCCTTCTTTGAGCTCTGGTTTCCCAGACTCTAGTCTTCTCCTTACCATTGCTACCTGCTCTTCAAGCCGATTGTCCTTCCAGATGTCTATTGGCTTCCTCACCCCTTACAGGACTTATTTCCTGGGTGAGCTGAGCTCTAAGATCCACATCCTTTCTGTTGACCGACTTGCTTTTCCTTCAGAGCCACTGTCTCTTGTCTTTGGTCAAAGTGTTGTCTCTCATCTCCAGTGAACCTGTGGCTCCTAAGCAGCATAAAAGATTGGTTTCAAAAACTGCAGCCTGCCTTAGCTGGTTTGGCTCAGTGGATAGCGTGTTGGCCTGCGGACTGAAGGGTCCTAGGTTTGATTCCGGTCAAGGGCACATGCCTGGGTTGCGGGCTTGATCCCCAGTGTGGGGCATGCAGGAGGCAGCTGATCAATGATTCTCTCTCATCATTGATGTTTCTATCTCTCCCTCTCCCTTCCTCTCTGAAATCAATAAAAATATATTAAAAAACAGAAACAAAATACCTGCAGCCTGGCTGGGTCTCATCTCTAAAAGCCCATCTGAATAAAACAGGAAGAAGCCAATGATTTTCTACTCCCCTTGATGAAGTGCCATTACTAAATAATTAAAAAAAAAAAAACCCCAACAACCTTGGCTTTTATTTTTGTCTTTATAACTGCCAGTGCCCTTAAACTACCTTCCAACACAAAATGCTGTGTTAAAGAAAAATCCAAATGAACAGTATCAAGACTCTCTTCCTTAGAGTATTTTATGAGGAACATACAATTTTCATGAAGTGTGGGCTTTGGAAGACATTCATAGAAGCACCTGTTGAGGTTTTCAAATGCAGACCGCTGGACCTCCTGCTGTTACTGCCAGGCTTATTGAATTAGAATCCTCTATCTGTGGAAGCCCAGGATTCGCTGTGTGTTACAGAACCTCTGGTATCCAAGTGCTGTACAGTGTGAGAACAACTGCTCTTCATCCCCTTATAGGGCTACCTACCAATCCCATCATGCGAGTTTCACTTCCATGACCTCATCCAAATCTAATCCCCTCCCAAAGGCCCTACCTCCAAATTGAGGCTTAGGCTTCAAATATGAATTTTGGGGGGTCAGGTGGGGACACAGACATTCCGTCCACAGCAAAATTTCTCAGACAAAGCTTGGCAATTAAACTATACTACCGATTTTGAGGCTTAGTGATGCTTTTGTTACTTTTCATCAAAATCTTAGATGGTGTTGTTATGAGAAGATGCAGGATCATGGTTTTGGAACTCTCTTTCCCTATAGCTCTGATGGGATTGACTCTAAAGGCTAATCTGTGCCCGAGGTCTGTTCCCTGGGCTATGTGATTGATGTATTGGATATAACAATCCAATCAGAGCAAATGGCATGATCTTACTCAGACAATGCAGGGACAAAAGACAGGTCATCTATACTGAGAAATCTGAACCTGAGAAAATGCAAGCCCGGGACTTTAGTAGCTATGTGGGTGGTTAAGGGCAAGTGTCTTTGAGAATGAAGTCAACCCAGCTCATGGAAAGGGAGCAGGCTACGAACAGAAAGGACTCATCAGACTTGACTGAAATCTTCCCTGAAGTGATTCCATTACATAAGCCAATACATGTAGCTCAACCAAACAAAGAATGCATTGACTTATGTAATGAGTAAGATTTTCTGTCAGTTACAATCTATAGAGTCCTCATTTATATAACCCCCTTCTGGTTCAAACGTTCTAGAATTCCCTGTCCTTGGAACCAACTTTGAAAACCGGCCCACAAAGCCAGCTGTTCCCTGTCACACTGACCTGAGCAAAAGTGGCTAGAACTGAAGAAACACAACAGTAACTACTGCACTGAGAGGACTGTCAATTTCCCTATTGTAATGGCAGTTCATTATTCCTATCCAAATGGCATAAGGTGAATAAAAGGCACACAATTCTTATTTCCTATAAATGCAGGAATTGGCTGCCGTAATAATAGCACAAATGGATCCTCAAGGTCTCAATTATCGCAGGGGGAGATGTGGGGATCGGGAGGAGAATGGCATTCGTTCACTTATTTAAGTAAGGTTGTCCTGTATTATTGCCCAGGTTTTGTTTTGGGGGGTGGGCATAATAATAACACAAATGGATCCTCAAGGTCTCAATTATTGCAGGGGGAGATGTGGGGATCGGGAGCACAATGGCATTCGTTCACTTATTTAAGTAAGGTCGCCCAGGTTTTGTTTCCGGGGGGAAATATGAGCCTGATGATTGTTTTGCAAGTGTGAGCTTCTGAAAAAAATCAAACCCTATTTTTTAATTATCATTTGTAACTGTAGAGATACTTAAGAGAGCTGATGTCTTTGAAAACCAGGGAGAGAGAGCTGTGCACAACAAAAGGCAGAGTTCATCCAAACCACCCAGCTTCCCAAGGACAATGAAACTGGCACTGACTGTGAGGTAGCATCACAGCCTGCAAGCCGTTTAGCCTCGGGCCCTGGAGCACCCAGTGTGATAAGATGGGTGAGCACCTCTGCTGGCTGTTTGGACATTGGCCGTGCATTGTATAAGGGCTCATACCCGAGCAAAGCAGTGCATCTTCCAATTCTGCCCTAGAGGGTCAGATTCCACCGAAATGGGTTTTGAAATTGAATAATAGAGCAGGTTTTCTTCCTGAATGTTATGCTCATAGTAAATCAATTTAAATAAGGGTAACCTGGCTTTTGCTTTTTAACACAGATTCTTAATTTTTATTCTGTGTGATGGTGAAGACACCTGCAGAAGGAAGTATGTGTTCAGAGAACAGCACGACTTGAATAAATCTCAAATTCTAGTATTCTCCAGTACTGTTCTCCCTACCCAGCCCCTTTTTCCCATCCTGGAAAACTCCTCTTGGTCCTCCAAGATGTACCTTAGAGGTAAGTTTCTCTGTAAAGTCTTCAGCAATTTTCCACCAACGTAATTGTCCTCTTTTTCCAACAACATTCTGTGTATACTCACAAATGGGAGAGAGTAAATAATAGTTTTCACCTCCTGTATCAAATTGTGGTCCTCTCGAGGACACCGTGTGTTATTTATTTCTAAACCTTCCCATGTAACAGTGCTTGCTTCAGAGTAATTGCTCAGTCAATATTTGCAGTATTTGTTGGTTAAATGAATAGATTACTGGGATGCTGTCTGTAGCATTTAACAGCTTCTGTATGGTAATTGTAGAACCAAAATATAAGAATGGAAATTGAAACTTATTTTAAAAATCATTTCCACCCTTACACTGAAGAAAACAAATTAACAGTGTGATGTGTCCTTCCACATTTCCCACAATGTATTAGTTCACGGTTGCTGTGTAACAAATTACCCAGAAACTTATTACTTACAAAAGCAACAAATATTTATTGCATCACTGTGTCGGAGAGTTGGGAATCCAGGAGCATCTTAGCTGGATGGTTCTGTCTTAGAGTCTCTCATAAGGTTGCAGTTAAGATGCTGACCAGGGTTATGGTCATCTGAAGGTTCATCTAGAATAGGCTCCACTTGTAAGACGATGACCTCATGTTTTGTTGGCTGTGGCCTCAGCTCCTGGCTGGTTCTTGGTGGAAGGTCTCAGTGCCTTACCATGTAAACCTCTCCATAGAGCTGCTTGAGAGTTATCAGAACCAGACCACTGGCTTCCCCCAGAAAAATCAATTCAATATGAAGAGCGAGGCATTAGTTACAATGCCCTTTAAGACCTAGCCTCACACACAGAATCACTTCTGCTGTATTTTGTGGGTCACAAGACCAACCTTGATACCATGGCATAAACGCCAGGAGGCAGGTGTCATTGGGTGCCATCTTCGAGGCTGGCTGCCACCCATCTAGACAGCTTTTGGTATTGTTTTTATAAAAATACAATCCTGCTATCTACATTTATTTGCATGTTTTTGTTCCACATAAAAATAGTTCACTATCCTCCTCCAGACGGGTAGACATGAATCTCGGTCATTTTTACACTGTAGCTAACATTAGATTCAATTTAATCTTCCCCTATGATTCAGGTTGTTTCCAGTTTTCTATCAGTAGAAATCCTATATAATAAAAGCCTAATATGCAAATCGACCGGTGGAACAACTGGACGCTATGATGTGCACTGACCAGCAGGGGGCAGACGCTCAACGCAGGAGCTGCCTGCAGCCTGCAGGCCCCAGGCCAGCCAAGGCGGGTGCCAGTGGGAGAGCCCCAATGGCCCCACCAGTTACTCCACAGATCAGTCCTGATCGCCGGCCAGGCCAAGGGGACCCTACCCATGCACGAATTTTGTGCACCAGGCCTCTAGTAAAGTAATAAATATCTTTGTACATATATTATTGTTTTCATTTCTATAGGGGCTACCAAAGTGGGATTGCTTGATAAAAAATAAGTATTTTAGTTTTCTATTCCCACAGACACTCCTAGATTTCAAGAGGGACAGCATTTACTTTGCACCAGAAATGCACAAAAATACTTATTTTCCCAAATCCTCCCCAGCACTGTGTTATTGTTTATATAAATTCTGTCATTGTGATGGGCAAAGAGAAATGCTATTTCATTTCATTTATATTTTTTTCCTATTAGTAAGCGTGAGCATCATTTCCTATGTATATTATCAGCTTCATGCCTTTCTCTTTTCTGAAAATTGCCTACTGACACCTTTTCTTGGAAATATGTCTATTTTTCTCATCAACTTATAGTGAATTTTTGGTGTTTGCATGTAACTAGAAATATAATTTGGTCATTTCTGGTTTGGGAAGTTCACAGTTTAGTATTT
>NW_005354966.1:63784-76203 GCF_000412655.1 Myotis brandtii
GTGCCCTGACTGGGAATGGAACTGTGACCTCCTGGTTCATAAGTCAACACTCAACCACTGAACCACACTGGCCAGGCAATAAACATATATTTTAAAGCTTGTAGAACAATGCCTGGCAACTGGTAAGCTCTGACACGCGAACTCATTTTTTTGGTTGATTTTTTCTTTGTTAAATGGCATTTAAATATACAAAATAAATATCAAAAATATAAGTCTTTGTTTTACTATGGTTGCAAATATCAAAAAATTTCTATATGTGACACGGCACCAGAGTTAAGTTAGGGTTTTTCAAAATGCTGACACGCCGAGCTCAAAAGGTTCGCCATCACTGACCTAGCTCATGCATTCCTGTGGCAGCTACAGCAGCCTCACTGTCCCTTCCACAGCCTTCCCTGCACTTGGTGCCTTGTTTCCTCTCCATGCTCACCTCCATTTTTTCAATCAAAGCCCCACTAAACCCTTCATCCCAGCCCCAAACAAAGCCATCTCTCTGAAACAAAGCACTCTGTCCCCCTCCCCATGTGTCCTACTTCCTGCATGCCCCCTACTGGGAATAGAGCCCACAATCTGGGCATCATGTGCCCTGACTGGGAATGGAACTGTGACCTCCTGGTTCATACCACACTGGCCAGGCAATAAATATATATTTTAAAACTTGTAGAACAATGCCTGGCAACTGGTAAGCTCTCAATAGATGGTAGTTATGATGTTGCCACTGCTGCTGCTCCCTCGAAGGTGAGGATTGTACACAGACTCTCTGTGTGCATAGCATTGCCATTAAAGCATGCACAACAGCCTGAAAAGAAAGGCCTGCCCACTTTCTCACGCTTGAAACACACAGTATAGAGGAGGATCATTGAAATATGGGTTACAGATCTGGTTTGACCCACTCATTCAGCTGAGTCTTTAATGTCTGCCACACTGATTCATGCTTTCCTCCTAAACATTGATTGACCATCTATCTGTCAATATCCCCAAACCTCTCAGGGGTCATCTGGAAGAAAGACAGATAAGTCACTAATTGCTGGGGGGCGGGGGGAAGACAATGTATTTGGTCCCTGTGATAAATTGGAGAGGAGTCTTACTTTTGGGAAAGTGAGTGTGTTGGTGGCTCCTGTTGGAGAGATCAGAAACAGGGTTCTAAAACAGGCTCTCAGGGGCCCCTTGCGTGTTAGTGGGCTTAGTCTCCAATGGGCTCTCAGCCTGACACCTTCAAAGCATTGCCACTTATAGCACTGCGGCTCCTAAACCCAGTCACTGCCACGTGATAAATCTGGACGCTCACCAAAGGTGAGATGCATTTCAACAGCTTGAGCATTAGTCTTACAATGTCTTCACGTAATATGTGTAGGAGGAGGACTTAGCCTATTAAAGTAACTTATCAGATCCTGAATAGACATTAAAATACACACACACACACACACACAGAATTAAATACCGTTTTCATAATTATTTTCAAATGAACCTGAAACATGGCCATGTGTTCCCTGTTTCCTGCTTTGAATCTTTGATGGAATTAAAGCTACATTAAAATATTTTTCTCAGAGGAAGAATGTTTTTTTATGTTTATAGCAATAAAAAGTAGTGTTTTGAAATCAGAAAAATGACCCTGCTTCTTCCAAAGTTTTGTCCCCTGAATACTCATTTGGTGTTTTGGAAACTTTTATTAGACCTTAACTTTTGGAGATGGTCTAGTTTGCTTTATGTTAACATAGATACCTTCTTTTGTGATTTATCTGGGAATCTGCTGGTCATAGAGGACCAGCTGTCAATTTTGTGTTGCACTAAAAGTGTGATTGGTAGGATGCAACTTCCTATGTGGTATAGAAATGGAAGGTAGATCTGTAATATTCAGGTTAAGTTAGTCTTCTGCTGGATAACATACCAACCTTCAAAATTCAGTGGCTTAACACATAAAGGTGTGTTTCTGGTTCACACCATGTCTGCTTTGGGTCCTGCTGTTGTAGATCACTTATCACCAAAGAAGTTCACATCTGCTTCCATCTTGTGATGCCATCTTCTCAACACTTGACTTTCAAGATTGCCATTGTTTCTCATGGTCCCTGCTCTTTCCTTCCATTATCTTTCTTCGCCATATTTGAAGTTGACATTATGCTCTATTGAAGCCACACAGATGCTCAACTTGGGGATCACACAGCTTTCTCATCCCATGAGAACTGGTGGACCAAGAATCATTTAAATTTCATGTTAAGGCATAGACTCTTTTTAACTCCAGGCCCAGATTTCTTTGGCAACAAAATGATCTAAAAAATCTTGTAAATTTTTCAAAAATCTACTTTCAGTATGTGCCACTGACCACACAGCATTTGTTCAAGACTGTCTTTATTTATTTATTTATTTATTTATGCTTTCTCACACCCATGCTTCCCCATCTAATAAGATGATTGGCTTTTGGAGCACCAGTCCTGAACCTGCCCTTTTTTTTCCTGATGGAGATCCTCTCCAGGTGTCTCCCTTCCAAGCAGTGCTATCTAAACACACAGCTTCTGATTGCTGAGGCACAGGAAGAGAGAACCGGAAGTTCTCTTATGTGTCACTTTCACCCCATCCTTAGAACTAGTCACGTGGCTCCCACCTATCCCATGGTAGGCTGGGAGGTCTGGTGTTCTGTGAGCAAAGAACTGCTTTAATTTCAGAGTCATGAAATGTCAAACCAAGGAGGGTGTTTATTTGTGTGTGTGTGTGTTTTGAGGTAATCTGGTTTTAGTTTAGAGATGAGAAAAGGAGATGCTGAAATGTTTATCTGGAATTGTAAGTATTTAAGAAGATGATCCGGGACTAGACCCAGGTTCTCTTGAAGTTCAGGCCAAGACTATAGCTACCTGCCTTCCATTCCTAACATTCTCATAATAATTTCTAAATCATTAAATCTAAACAACTAGATTAGCATTTCAAGGCCGCATTCAAATAAGTATATAAATGGGTATATAGATATTAGTCATTTTTTATCACTCACTCAGCCACTGACTCACTGACTCATTTATTCAATGTGTGACCCTGTGCTCAACAGAAGGTGGTATGTATGCAAATCCCACCCTCCTTGTCTTTAAGGAAGAATAAAAATGTTGGAAAACATGGATGAGAAAACAGAAGATAATAATACAATATTAAAGTGCTAGAATAAGCTGTACACTGACACAGGAGAAGTAGATATCTCAGAATTTGACAATTTTTGGCCATGTGCCTTTGACAAGTTTCTATCTAAGCCTTACTTTTCTTAACTTTAATGGGGCTAAAAATAACTGCCCTGCAAGATTGGGGCATGGAAAAAATTTATATATATGAAAGTATTAACCAAAATTCAGCATTTAGTAGCATTCTATAAATTATAGCAATTATTGTTATTCATGACTTTACTTAATCATAGGATTCAGAATACTTTTAAATGTCACACTCTTTACTAATCATGGAATAGTATGTTAATACCAGATGCAACTAAAGCACATAGACAGGCTATCAATTCTATAACTGGAAAATATATTCTCATACCACCTCTATCACCACGACCACTACCACCACTACCACCATCATCATCAAGACATTCATAGAAATAACAACAGTTGATAGCATGGATTCAGAACTTCTATGTTATGTATAGTATGCTTTATGAGGTTGATTTCATGAACGTTCACAGGAAATCTAAGAGATAGATACTATTAGCCCCACTATCAGGAAACTGATATCCAGAAAGCTTGAATAATGTACACATATTGATGGAAGAATTACTCATTTATTGTCACAAATGGTGCCTTAAATACTCCTAGTATAAAAGGTGATATATATAAATGCATGTATGAATATGACTATATGAATGAATGAATAAATTAATATAAGGTCTGGATATTATATACATGAGATAATATCATAAAATATGAAAGAAAACAAACATAAGAATAAGGACTATGAAAAAGGGAAAAAAAAACTCCAAAGACTGGAAATATATTTCCACACATTTTACTAGCAGTTTAAAATGATACCAGAAGTTTGAGTAATGTACACATATTGATGGAAGAATAACTCATTTATTGTCACAAATGGTGCCTTAAATAATCCTAGTATCAAAGGTGATATATATAAATGCATGTATGAATAAGACTATATGAATGAATGAATAAATGAATATAAGGTCTGGATATTATATACATGAGATAATATCATAAAATATGAAAGAAAACAAAAATAAGAATAAGGACTATGAAAAAGGAAAAGAAACTCCAAAGACTGGAAATATATTTCCACACATTTTACTAGCAGTTTAAAACGATACCAGGGCCCAAGACCTGGTAATCTGCTGGTAATCCATGGATAAGCTGGTACTTGCAATGCCTTTGCTTTCAGCTCAGAAAATATTTATTGTAAGAGTGGTAGGCCAGGTTTAATGAAGATTAGACAAGTATACTTGGAACTATAACACCAGATTATGGCAAATGAAGTAAGTTAAAAGAAATAGGTGTTATAACAAAGGTTCTAAGAAAGGAAAATGTATACTTGACACATTAGTGCTGTTCTTTCAACTTCTGCTACCTCACCACTCACTGAAGGGATACACATCCAACTGCACCTCCTCAAGGCTTAAAGGCAGAGGTAGGCAGTGCCTTCTGCCTACTCCCTAGCCTCATGTCCTGCCACCTTCCCCCTTACCTTCTAATACCAAGCTGCACCGGTCATTTTCAATTCATTAACTATACTAACTTCCACTTCTCACCAATCACAATGTACCTACCTATATAGTTTAAGTTTAAAAAATTTGGCTCTCAAAAGAAATTTCAATCGTTGTACTGTTGATATTTGGCTCTGTTGACTAATGAGTTTGAGGACATGCCCTAGCCTCATGTCCTGCCACCTTCCCCCTTACCTTCTAATACCAAGCTGCACCGGTCATTTTCAGTTCATTAACTATACTAACTTCCACTTCTCACCAATCTTTTGCACATGCTGAATTAACTATATGGCTGTACTCTTTTACCCAGCTTCCATAGTCTCCCCTTCTACTAGTAAATTCTTTACATTCCTTGCATCTCAAGTCTAGAGTCCATTCACCAGTGAAGCCTTCTCTTACCTCATCTAGCTCAAGTACCTTTGCTATGGTTTGAGGGACTATGTTCACTTCTTTCGGAGCTCTCATCTCCATTTACAATTGCATGCTTGTAATCAATGTAAGAGTGGGCTGGACTCAGTAGGGTGCCAACAGATAGCCTCTTCACTGCAGACTGCCCTTCAAAGCATAGAGATATGGACATTTATTGCAAGCATTTGTGCCTGTTGGAAGGGCTGCACATTCATAGTTGATGTTTTCATCAATCTTCTTCACCTTTACCCCCACTGCACCCCCACCACCTACACATGCCTTCTCTTCCCCACCTATGCCCCATCCACTTCTCTGTGCATCCTGCTGTGGACAACCAGCAGGTCTTCTTCCAACTGTGGTCTCTTCTGCCTAGCCCTCTTGGATAGCTTTGGCTCCTCTGTCTTGTCTCACACTGTTTACATCTTCACATACCAAAGCCCTACCAAATTCAGTTTCAAGTTGATAGTAACTAAAATACCAAGGGAGAATCAGAAAAAAGACAAGAGTTCAGAATGGCATGAAAAACTAAGACACTCAGCTAACCTATGGCACCAATTAGGGGGCAATATCCGCCATATAAAATGAAAGCACAGATATACGCTAATTACACAGCTCAAACATCACAATGGATTTTTTGTTTTTGATGAAGCAAATGTAATTAATATCATGCCACTGGTCTGTTTGACCAGCCACACAAATAATTGTGTTAGCTTTCTATAGAGCCATTAACCTAGGGGAAGCTCAGAAAATGGCAGAAGAGAAGAAAACCCTGAAAGTAAATTATCCTGAATTCAAGCTATTGATCACACACAACTTTAAAAAAATGTGCCAGGTTCAACTGCCATTAAATTACGAAGGAGCATTCAATCTATATATTTCACTTGATGCTTTCAATAATAGGGGGAAAACATAAATAAAAGCTATTAGATACATGATTTTTACTTCCACTTCTATATCTGATAACTGTACTGATTTCAGCTCTGTGGACAACAAGCTTGACATAAAATGTTTGCAGAGTTACTGAGAATTCCAGCTCCAGAGAAGTAATGCTTCAAAGAATACTTCTCTAATTAGAATTGCGGCTTTAATATCTAGAGTAATTTAAATTTCATTTTGTTGGTGGTAAATAATGAATTTTCTTCATGGCAACAGTTGGCTACATTTTGGGATAATTTGAGTTCTGGATACAATAGATAGTAGAGCTAAGCTACTATGAAAGGAAAATTGCTGTTTAAGTTAAAAATACATCAGATATATTTCTCAACAGTTCCTTGAATGCAGTATGTTAATTTAAAAACTTTGCTGCACAATATACTCTTGCATGATTTCACATGATAAGTATTGTGAGTGCATTACAAAATATTGAGTGAACATTGGGGTTGAATGATGGCCCATAAAAAGTTACGTCCGTGCCCTAACTCCTACAACCTGTGAATGTGACTTTATTCAGAAAAAGGGTCTTTACAGATGAATTAAGGATGTTGAGCTCAAAAGTCATGATTTTGAGGCTTATTATCTGGGTGGGCCTTAAATCCAAAGACAACTGTTCTTTTAAGAGAAAAGCAGAGGGAGATTTGAGTCAACAAAGAGGAGACACAGAGAAAGCCAGGTGAAGGCACAGGAAATTCTCCCCCTACAGACTCTGGAGGGAGTACAGTCCTGCCAACAACTACATATTGAACTTTGGGAACTGTGATAAAATAAATTACTGTTTTTTTTTAAGCCATCAAATTTGTGGCGATTTGGTACAGCATCCCCAGGAAATTAACACAGTACCAATTCTGTCTATTCTGATAGGTTTTGATGTAGTGTTTTCTTATTATGAGCCATTATTATGTTTATAATATACAATTTATATTTAATTATTAATATTACTATTTAAATATCCTATTAATTTATGTATTTCAAAATGATTTTGCAGCTAGAGTAAATAATAGTTTAAGATATGTTCATTCAAAAATATTTATAGAATGTCTACTATGTACCAGGCCCTGAGTAGCCAATCATAGGCAAAGACAGTCTCAGGCCCTGCTCTCACTGAGCTTACATGTAGTTTTTACATAGTTGGAGAAACTAAGACTTACTGCTTAGTAACAATGTAACTAAGTAACAGTGTATTGCTCAGTATTTGGGAACATCAGTTAACCTGGTATTTTCTAGATGGATCTCTTGCCAGATTATTGGGTTTTACTCTATGAGAACTAAAAGCAAGATTACAGATCACACACCACATTGTCACTTAAAAGGTGGTCAGCAAGCCTGCCAAACACTGGTTATCCAACTTATATTGCATGGATGTTGGTTTTTGAAGCAACACGTTAGACTCATGTCCTAATACTTATACTCTTTCCTTTACTTGAAAACCACAACTCCTAAAGATAGTAGGACAGGAAGGAAAAGTTTCCAGATTATACAAACTATACTCTGCAAGATGTGCACCCAATAATTAAGTCACCAGCATGAGAAGCAGAGAACAGAAGTATATAACTAATGTAGGGAAGAAGTAGATTTTTAATTTTTAATTTTATATTGTATAATCTTTGAGCATCAGAAAAAGAAGCAGTGGGCAAGGACTCTGAGAGGTAAAAGGTACTAATTTGTACCTAAATTGTTGTCTTAGATCAATATTGAATGAGGTAAGAATGCATACAAAATATTAAAATGAATTTGAAAATTCATTACTTGAGCATTTCCTCTGGGCAGGGCACTGTTCTAGGTGTGTCAGAATGAAATTATACTCATGGCTCATGAACCAGCCAGATTACCTATCTTACATGACAGCTTTCCTTTCTGTTTAAATAACTTCCATGTCTTATTATTACAAGAAGCACTTGTGACCTATGCATCTAGTCAAGCACTCCCAATCTAGATGGCAAGGCTTAGTGGCAGTCAGCAAAGAAGACAGGGAATCAGGAAATCATGGCTCAGGTTCTGGTAATGGATACATGTCTCTGCACAACAATCCACCCTCTGGAGAACTACTACTCTCTCACTTTACATAATCTATGAGATGGTCAATATAGAATCCTACCATTTTCTAGTAATGATCTGCATGCTGAAATGTTTGCAAAAAGTCTACTGAGGTTTGCAACGGACTTTGAAAGGCTTAACCATGAGAAGGATTGATGCATGGATAGAGGTACAGATAGCTGGATAGATATGTAGAAAACAAGTTTAGTAAAATATTAATGGTAGAATGTAGATAGTAGGCATTTTTATGTTCACCGGAATTCTTTCAACTTGGCTGTATGTTTGAAACATTTTTCATTTAATCCTGGAAAAATTCTACTTGTGCCTTTTTTGTGCTGATTTGAATTGTAAGTGATATATCTTCTCAAATATCTAATTTCAAGAGAAAGAAAAACTGAAATTTGTCTCAGAGAAGTTAGGGTCCAGCTTCAATGAACTGGCCACAAACAGAAGAATTATTTATGGAAGGTTAATTCTGAAGGGGAAAAAACCACCTGGTATTTTTTGATCTGCAACAATAGTGGTTTTGATATTCATGCAAATGGTATAGACACTTAAATTTGTCACCACTTCCTGATACAGTACTTTTCAACACAAAATTGACTTAATTTTTGTGACTTCTTTTGAAGGTATTTTTAGTTGATTTAAATAACAGCCCTTTTGGTACCTAGTAGGGATCTCAGGAACCCATGCAAAAATAGCCATTTGCAGGGCTGGGTTACCTCCAGGGAACAACTGAGAATGTGCTTACAAATGACTGTCTCTTTCAAGTTAAATGATAAAACTGTTCCCTTTGGAACACTAGCTGTATGTGCAAAGCCTCATTCTAGACATTGGGAGTTCAAAGATGAATCAGACATTGACTTTGTCCTTTAGTAGGATTCATGTAATGGCCTGACTGTGCTGCTTATAGCAGGACAGAATGTTAATTGGGCCATGAGTAAAAAATGTTGAATAAATTAATGGCAGGAACCTACATGGAAGGCACCACTTTTTCTCTCCATTTTCATCCATATCTCTAGGAATTTTTATCCATTTTACTAATATCACCTTTCCAAAGAAAGTGAGAATATTCTCCAAATCTGTAACTCTAAACCAGGGGTCCTCAAACTTTTTAAACAGGGGTCCAGTTCACTGTCCCTCAGACCGTTGGAGGGCCGGAGTATAGTTTTTAAAAAAAACTATGAACAAATTCCTATGCACACTGCACATATCTTATTTTGAAGTAAAAAAACAAAACGGGAACAAATACAATATTTGTATTTGCATGTGGCCCGCAGGCCTTAGTTTGAGGACCCCTGCTCTAAACCCATTTAGCTTCTACTACGCTGGCTCTGGGTTTCCATACTAAGGTTGTTCCTGGAAGTGCATAATCATACCTCTTTGTTACAGAGAAATTTCAGTGACCTAAATCAAAGTATTGATTCTTATAAAACAAGGAAACACCCACTGAGGTAAATGACGTGCTCAGGTCATATAGGACCTTCTTTGCCTTTCAAGTTGCTGCATCCTATGAATGACTAACCAAGCCCTTACCGTTCCAGAGTAGAATTAAAATCCACGAATGGACATTTTAAATTGCTCTAACACTCACATTTCAGATATAAATTGTAGAGCATTATATTGTTAATTTGATCCTATAATTCAAAGGGAATCAGATCCAAAGTGGTTGGTTATTAATTTGTTCATAGATGGCATATCACCCAACAAAACCTATGCATTATAACAAAACTGGCTAGAATTTCTGAGGTCTGTCATTCTCCTGGACTATAGGACTGAGAAAGTACAAAATCTGAAGATAATGTAGCCATGCTGGTGTCTTACTTATTGGGTGCACATCTTGCAGACGGGAGTGGGGAGAAATGGCCAGTGTTTTGTTTAGTAATATGCTAAGCACTGTTCTCAATAGTTTGTTTTCACGACTATGTCGATCTCTTCTATGTGGGGTGATTTTCAAAAGAAAAGTTATATATCAGAACACAAGTCATGGAAAGTCCTTTCCAAAGCACAGTGTCGGTATTAAAGGTTATTATCGATGTCCTGAGGGAGGCAGGGCCATAGATGCAGTGAAAGTGCAGCCTGGCTTTTCCTAACTTTCACTGATATTAAGAGTAATATCTGTAACGTATTAAACTCTTGTTGACTTTCTTTGTAACCTCATCTCATAACTGTGGTGACTTCAGAATACAGAACCTCCCATGAGTTAGTGGAGCTTTTTCCGATAAACCCACCCACTCATCCTGGCTGTGAGACAGTGTTTGAGTTTTGCTTCAGTCCCTTGCGTCATCTCAGTCTCAATGACTTGGTAACATTTAATGAGTAACCAGAGACCATTTTCCCTGACACCCAGCCACCAGGAGAACATACCTATTATACTCCATCTCCCCACTGCTTTCAGGATATTTTCGCTGTTCTGAAAGGCATTTCCTTTCATGTCCATGCATTGTGAAGTAGAAGCTGAGCCTGACTGGCCTTCTAAGCGCTGATTCCGAAGTTATTATCTGGTGCCCTGAGGCAAGAGTGGCTAGCAGCCCCTGATGGCAGCACCTGCGCGGAGGCTCCGGGCCGCCGTAATTGGCTTTCCTGCCTCTGCTTCTGCCTTAATGAGGATACGCCATGTTGGGCTTCACCCACCTGCCACTTTTCGGTGGGGCAGGTTCCCACTCCACATAAAGTTGATCAAGGAAAAGCCTCAGCGGCCTAGGGAGGAGTTGTAAATAGAACAAGCCCATTGGAGGCTAGAGCGGGTCGCCCGTGTGCAGAAAGGAGCAGCTGCAGATCAACAGGGGGCTCATGAACACAGGGACCAACTGTTCTGCTTATGAAGACTTGAGTTCCTGGATGATCTATTTGCACATCTTTCACATTTTATTCAGTGCATCGAGTCCTTGTCTGAAAATGCTACTTTGGCCACAGAGTTTTTTTATTTTTTTGGTGCTTTTAATAACAGCTAATATTGATTTAGTGTTTGCTTTGTGTCAAGTATGACGCTCAGAGCTTTAGCTCTATTAGCATCTTTATTGTTCGTAGAAACCCCAGGTGGTAGTTATCATCATTATTCCCACCTGCGGGAGGAGTTAACCTCGGAGTCACAGAGCTAACAGGCCTGGATGGACCTAGGCCTCACATTTAGGTAATCTCCTTCATGACTGGCAGCGCCTCAAAATGAAGTCTGATGCCTATTCGTTTTCCAAGAGGATGGACCTAGGCCTCACATTTAGGTACGTAGTCTCCTTCAGACCAGCAAGCTTAATCACAGAGCCTCAAAATGAAGTCTGATGCCTATTCGTTTTCCAAGCCCTGGAGCGAGGCCGCGCTAAGATGCCCCGCATTTCTTCCCTGGCCACCTCCTCTCAGACTCCCCTAGGATAAGGGGCACACTGCCCCTTCAGGTGCAGCTGACTATGCATACCTGACCCATGGATATCCCGACCCAATTCTCTCTGTCAAGGATTGGAATTAAGAAATGGACATTGAGGCAATCGGATGTGCCCACCCTGGAGCTATAAGATCTGGTGGAGATGAGGTTTGGGACCATCGTGGCGACAGAGTGGACCCTGAACTCACTTCCTCCCATGGATGCACTGAATCTACAGCTACATATGGAGCACTTTCCTCTGAAAAATAAACTAAGAACTGGCTGAGTGACTCCTACACATCCAGCAAACGAGCGAAGGCCCACATCCAAGTGGGCGGGAGAGGCTGGGACGCAATCTCACCATAAACCGCCCCGAGCAGTGACTGACAGCTGGGAGGGAACACATAACCCAGGGCTTCTCCCGAGGAGTGAAGGGCTTGACGCAACATCGGCACCCCCAGTTTTTAAGACTTGCACCTGTGAGATGACTCCCCAAAACACCTAGGCCTGAAAATCAACGTGGCTCATGTTCGCGAGCCCCACAAGGGTATACGGATCAGGGAAACACTGTTACAGGGCTCGTGTGGTCCGACTCACCCGCTTCTGGGTCCAGTGGAAGCTCAGGGGCGCAGTGGCAGGTCCAGGTCCAACGGAAGCTGAGGGGTCAAGCAGAAGCTGCTGGGGCGGGGGTGTCCAGCGGAAGCTGCAGGGGATGCAGCGGAAGCCCGGGGTGCACCGGAAGCCGTGGGAGGGGAGGGGTCCAGCGGAAGCTGCAGGGGGTGCAGTGGAGGCTCGGGGTGCACCGGGTGCTTGGGGTGCAACGGAGGCTCGGGGTGCACCGGAAGCTGCAGAAGGTACAGCGGAATCCCGGGGTGCACCGGAAGCTGTGGAGGGTCCGGCGGAAGCTTGGGGTGCAGCGGCAGTGGGTGAGAGGAGCGGGTCTCTGTGGGAGAGGCCGCCTCACTGTCTGGAGCGAGGCCGGAGGGACAGGCCTCTCCGTGC
>NW_005354966.1:76558-79123 GCF_000412655.1 Myotis brandtii
GGGGCATGGCCAGATGGCCCGGCTGGTGGCCAGTGGTCTCAGGCTCCTGGGTGTCGCAGGGCTGTAACCTAACCGAGCCCTACTGAGAATCCTCATGGCCACCCCCCAGGGCGTGGCGGGCGGCCTGGGCCTGAAGAAAGCCATCAGCTTATCCCGCTGAGGGCAGAGGGCCCGAGGGCCGAGGGCATGGACCAGGGCTGGCTGCGAGCGTTTGGAGGTTCGGAGGCCTCGGGGCAGGCGCAGTCTCAGGCTCTCCCTCGCCCCGGAGCACCACATCCATGGAGGCGTCTCAGGGACCAGAACGACCCAAGAGCCGATTCTTGACGCTGCGCCTCCAGGGCGCTGCACGGACGGACGGCCTGACCCAGAACAGCCCTGTCCTCCTATGAAAGCTTGTCCAGGAGCTCAGGTTTGGGTTTGGGGACATCTAGGCGGCTCTGACCTGCTCTCAGGGGACCTGGGACGGCGACACCATCTTTGCTCTCCCTCCGCCTCGCTCCAGCTCGCCCATGTTTCCCACGAAGGAGCTTGTAGTCATCAGCCCCAGTTTTTTTTCAACTATCGCTCAAGAGACGTACCCAGATGGGCTGGCACCAGCGGCCAGCAGGGCTCACACTTGGATTCCATGTATCTACATACTGTAAACCTGCTGCCTCAAGGTCTGGCTTCTAACCAGCCTGAATTTAGATGCTGACCGAGATCCTCCCGTGTGCACACTCACAGGTTTGCACGGCCGGCCTCAACTACTGGGGCTATTAAATATAAAATAGGCTGCTTGGACAATCACCACCCAGAGCTCCAGCTCGCCCATGTTTCCCACGAAGGAGCTTGTAGTCATCAGCCCCAGTTTTTTTTCAACTATCGCTCAAGAGACGTACCCAGATGGGCTGGCACCAGCGGCCAGCAGGGCTCACACTTGGATTCCATGTATCTACCTACTGTAAACGTGCTGCCTCAAGGTCTGGCTTCTAACCAGCCTGAATTTAGATGCTGAGATCCTCCCCTGTGCACACTGACAGGTTTGCACACCCTCAACTTCTGGGGCTATTAAATATAAAATAGGCTGCTTGGACAATCACCACCCAGAGCTGGGCAGGGTTGAATGCTAAGGTTCATCTCCCACACAAGGCTACTCCTTCAAGACTGGTTTCATCTAACGCAAAGACTCCAACACAGAGGGTCAAGCAAAACGAAGAAACAAAGGAACATGTTCCAAGTGAAAAATCACATGGAGATGGGGCTGGAGTCAGCATCTTTGTATTTCCGCAGGCACCGACAACACACATTTCGGGGGTGAGATGTCAGAAGCTTCAGAAATACCATTTCAGTAGCAAGTTACACAAAGATAGAAATAAAAGGAGGTAGACGCCCCATTTTTATCAGCAAGAGAGTGAGCGTTCTGATTCCTAGATAGAGAAGAAGTTGGCCCGCAGAGAAGAGGGTGCAGATGTAAAGACAGGAGACTATAAAAACCTAGATAAGCTCCCTGAGAAATTCCAATTCTCGTTTGAGACTCAGCCATAGTTGCTGTCCTTCTTGCCATGTGATTCCCTAAGGTTCTTCTGTAGACTTTTCAAAGTCACCTCTAACTTAAACGAGCTGAAATGACTTCTGTTCCTGGCAGACACATGATGACTGGCTGAGATACCCAGTGCAGAATTTGGTGAGTAGTTTTATTTATAGTTCTAATATTCCATGTTAAAGTTAACCCTCCAAGAATGAGATACAAAATTATGCTATATTTTTGTTGTTGTTTAGAAGAATCTTATGTTTTCAGATTGACTTCCATCATTTTTCGTGCTTCTAAGAGCTTGGTTATTTTGGGCAACCCTGTGTTTATTTACCTTATTACTGGTACCGATCCTTTTCAGATTTTAGGTTGGGGAATCCATCTTCATTTCATTCCCTCTCGTTTAGAAAGGCTGAATACCCAGTTCAAAGGGCAAAGCTCATTGGGGATTGACACAGCCTTATCTATTGGGATTTGTTGAGGGACAAGCAGGTGGCCTACATCAGTTCAATCTATGTGAGAGAGTGGAAGTCTAGGGAATATTGGGATAAAAGTACTCCCACTTCTGGCTGATAAAAATGAACCAGGGAAGTAGCCCTGGGTCTCCAAAGGCTACTTTGTGTCTCCTTAAGGGAAAAGTCTAAGAAAAGAGTCATTTTAGAAGAAGTTAGGGGTAAAGAGTAGTTGATTGAGCCTCTATAACCAGCCATACCTGAAGCTATAGTTTTCATTGGAATATTCAATGATTTGAGCCAAAATTTTTTCCTTTTTATTTTTTAATACCTTTTAATGTGGAGGAATTTTCACAGAGAAAAGAAAGATGTATATAATAGTCATGATGAATCCTCCAGGGATAATATTTGATTTATGCAAAACCATTTGTAATTGCATGTAGATACGGATAGAGATATGTGATAGTATGAATAATGAAGTGTTGTTTGTGGTTGTCCCAGGGCAGTGGGATTTGTGCTGATTTTTATCTCTTTATACTTTAATGTATTTTAGTATTTTTTAACAATAAGAAGATATTATATTAAAAATTAAGCTATACATGG